>NC_083223.1:26970481-27273511 GCF_032191835.1 Heteronotia binoei
AGTCAAGAGCTTGGGGGTGCTGCTGGAGCCCACATTGGCTATGGAGGCCCAGATAGCAGCCACTGCGAGATCTGCCTTCTTCCATCTTAGGCGGGCACGACAATTGGCTCCCTTCCTAGAGCACGGTGACTTAGCAACAGTGATTCATGCAACGGTCACCTTGAGACTAGACTACTATAATGCCCTCTACATGGGGCTGCCCATGTCCCAAATCCAGAAGCTGCAGCTGGTGCAGAATGCGGCAGCCAGGCTGCTATTGGGTCTCCCTATGCGGGACCATATACAGCCAGGGCTGTGGAGACTGCACTGACTGCCAATAGTATTCCGGATTCACTACAAGGTACTGGTTATTACCTTTACAGCCTTATATGGCCAAGGACCTGCCTACCTTAGGGACCGTCTCTCCCCATATATTCCCCAGAGGGTACTTAGATCTGGATCACAAAACCTATTAGTAATCTCCGAGCCGAGGGAGGCGAGATTGAAGGTTGCTAGAAAAAGAGCCTTCTCTATTGCTGCCCCACACTGGTGGAACCAACTCCCAGACGATGTTAGAACCTTGCGGGACCTTAGCCAGTTCCGCAAGGCCTGCAAAACAACATTATTCCGAATGGCCTTTAACCAGAGTACATAGATGCCCAACACCACTGAATGTATGGCATGGAACTTAGCACCAAAACTGTTGTTTTAAAACTGTTGGTTTAAAATTGTACTAATAATTTTAAATGATAAACTGTTAATTTTAATTGATATTTAATTGATATTATTGTGATTGTTTTTACTGTTTTATTGTTGATATTACAATGCTGTTAGCCATCCTGAGCCTGCTTTGGCAGGGAGGGTAGGATATCAATATGAAAAATAAATAAATGAATAGCAGAGAAAACTTTGAAGAATATCATATATCTGATACATAGAAGTGGGTATTGGAAGACTTCATTCTCCTTCAATGGGGGAAGTTCCCCCAACTGATTATATATACTTAGTCTTATTAGATCTGATTACTATCCAATGTATTTCTCTTTTAGCTGTATTGACATACTCAAATAGGGATATTGGCTGTTTATTTCATTGTATATACTAAACCCATCTTCCCCTATATTTTAATGTATTTTTCTTCTAATGGCAAACTATATGTATATTACATGTTAAAAGGTAAATTAGTTAGATGGGAAAAACTTGCCCTCAATTCGACCCAGGCTTGCTTGTACCAATAAAGTGATTAACAGACAGCCTCACATTTTGACATGTTACTGTTTTATTGGTTTCTCACGCTCATGTTAAACAGATCAAAGGTTTGCTCAATTTGTTAATTTTACTATGCTGTTAATTTTACTATTCTGTCATTGGATCTTAAATTTGTACCATTTGGCACTCTAAACCACTGCCTACCAGCTATATGTAGCTCTGCTCACTGTACCTGATTCCTCGTCTGATGAAGTGTGCTTAGAGCACACAAAAGCTTACATTCTAAGTAAAACTTTGTTGGTCTTAAAGGTGAAACTTGACTCCTACTTTGTTCTACTGCTTTAGACCAACACGTCTGCCCACTTGGAACTATATAAACTTAGTCTGGGTAGCCTATGGGAGGTCAATCCAAGGTCCTGTTTTTACACATTCATCAGGTCGTGTAATTTCGTAGAAGGATATTTGTAAGTATATCAATGAAAATTTGAACTTGAAATGGTTACAGCAATTACAGGAATATTTTAATCAGAGGGAAGCATCATAGTAATTTAGAAATGTGGCCATAGCTTACAGGAATCTCCACATATGGTAAGAATTTTGGATTGACCTCATGTCGTCTTGTTTACACCTTTGTGGCAAGAAATGGACTGTATGGAATATGAGTTGGAAATTCTCAAGTATTTTACAGTTGTGAAATTGTTCAATAGTCCATATATTCATATCAGTGTATACTGTCTCTAATCAGTTATATATATTAATTGGAGATATTGTTTTTGTTAAGACAATACAAGAAATTATCACAGTAGAAGAAAATAATTTCATTATACCTTTATTAGTCAAGGTAGTGTAAGTTGTTGCTATCCGCACCATGGTCCTTTTGTGGCTAGCATTGCTCTGGTAGAATGAACAATAATCCCCTTGGTACCCTGATGCCCTGAACATCATAGGTCTCCTGAATACATTGCTTTATCCAGAAGGCTATATTAGATTTTGAGACCTTCTTTCCCAAATTTACAACTCTATTTGAAACAAAAAGTGCATCTGACAGTCTGAATGTGGATGTACTTTCAATATAACAACTAAGGGCCCTTCAAACATCTAACTTATGCCATAATTAGTAATAAGGCCTGTTGTGGGGAGAAATACAGTGGGCACTAGAATGTTGCTGTGGGTGAGTGTCATGCACTGGGGGGGCTGGGGAGGGAAGGGAAAGATAGAGGGTGGCAAAGTATGTTGAGAAGGCAAGTGTTGGGAAGAGAAATGGAGAAAGTGGGGGAATGTGGGGTAGGTTATCAGAGAACAGGGGTAGATAGAGAAAGAAGGGATGGGAACAAAAGAGATAGGGGTAGATATAGCTTTTCATCTCCCCCTCCCCCACTTTCTTTAGCTTATACATAGGAAAAGTACAGACTTTCTCTGCAGTGGGGGATCAAATCAGCTTACATCATTCTCCTCTCCCCCTTTTGATTAGCACGATAACGCTGTGAGGCAGGTTAGGCTGAAAGTCTGTTACTGGTCTGAAATCACGGTCATTTTCCACAGTCACAATCACAGTCAGCTTCCACAGACACAGTCAGCTTCCACAGCAAGAAACTGGGTCTGGTAGATCCAGCTCTGAGGTGCCAACTGCCATGTCACATTGGCTGTCATAAGGGGTTACCTCAGCAGGGTATAATGACTTAGAATCAATGTTCCCTCTAAGCTGCAGAGTCTTGTGAGCAAAAATTCTACTTTGTGAGCTACTGGCATTAAAGTTGTGAGCTACTGCATAAATTAGTGTGCTCTGGGGTCATCCTTCCTGAGCTAAGACAAAAATGTGTGAGCTGCAGGCTAAAAATCTGTGACCTAGCTCATGCTAACTCAGCTTAGAAGGAACACTGTTCAGAGTGTACCATTTTCTCCAAGGGAACCAATATCTGCCCATCTGGAGAGCAGTTGTAATTCTGAGTGATCTCCAGGCCTTACCTGGAGGTTGACAACAATGGTTCTCCTAGAGGAAATGGCTGGTTTGGTGAGTGGAGTCACTATACCTGTGTTCCCACACCTCCTCAAACTCCACCATCTCCAGGCTCCACCCTTCAAATCTCCAGGAATTTCCCAAACTGGAGTTGGCAACACTCTCTCCTTCCCAGCTAATCACTATCCTACCTTTATCTGCCCCTCTGACTTCAGCTTTCCATCTCTTCCCTCCTCTCTGCAGCCTCTATCTAGGAAAAAGACAGTCTTTCTCCAGAGTGAGGCCAAAGTAGCTTACATCATTTTCCTTTCCCCCTTTTGATCTACACAACAACCCTGTGAGGTAGGTCAGGCTGAAAGAACGTGGGTGGTCCAAAATTACCCAGTCAGCTTCCATAATATTATCCTGGGTCTGGTAGACTCTGCTCTGAAACGCTTAGTGTCACATCACAGTGGCTGTCATAGGGGGGCTGCTGCTGAACAGGAATAAGCAGTCAGAGTTAAGTCATACCAGTCAGGTGGCATCATCACCCAGAGGGTTCTGCCAGGCTTAGGGTAGGACACCTCCAAGTGGAGGTTGAAGATCTCCTGGTATCACAACTGAACTCCAGACAACAGATCTCTTTCCTCCTGGAGAAAATAACTTCTTTGGAGGGTGGGCTCTGTGGCATTATATTCAGCTAGGGCCTCTCTCTTCCCCAAACTCTGGCTTCTGTACACTGCACCACAAAATCTCCAGGCATTTCCCACCAACCTGGAGCTGCCAACCCTAGTCAGGACTGGCTCCAATGAGCTCTCCCTCAAAGGCCAAAATAGGCCTGAAAAGGGCCTCCCGCCCACCTTTTACTGAGAGAACCAAGCTTGGTTGTAGGGTTGCCAGGTCCAACTCAGAAAACACCTGGGGACTTTGTGCGTGAAACTGGGGATCTTTGGGGGTGGAGCCAGGAGACCTCCTATTCCCCCCAAAATAAATAAAAATGCAGCAGCGCAGTTCCCCTGAATACAGTCTTCATTTCCTCATACCCCAGCAGCTGGCTGCATTTACACTAAATGAAAGTGAGTTCACACAAACACTCTCACACAAAGCAGCCAAAATAAACAGTTTGCAAGCACTCACTTTTGTGATTGCTATGGGTCAGTTTACTAACTGGAACCATCTGCTATATTTCAACCAACTTCTTCAGACTAACAGAAAAACAAAATCATAGAGCCTAGGAGGTGGAGTTTTCCTCCAAAAAGAGGGACTAGGCTTGTTTCTTTTCTTTCCTTGAGGAGAGCCAGTTTGGTGTAGTGGTTAAGTGTGCGGACTCTTATCTGGGAGAACCGGGTTTGATTCCCCACTCCTCCACTTGCACCTGCTGGAATGGCCTTGGGTCAGCCATAGCTCTGGCAGAGGTTGTCCTTGAAAGGGCAGCTGCTGTGAGAGCCCTCTCCAGCCCCACCCACCTCACAGGGTGTCTGTTGTGGGGGAGGAAAGTAAAGGAGATTGTGAGCCGCTCTGAGACTCTTCGGAGTGAGGGCGGGATATAAATCCAATATCTTCTTCTTCTTCTTCTTCTACACACTTACCAGGAAGACCCAGGTGGCACTACTTACTTGCCCCATCAATTCAGCTTTCCTCTGAGAGCCAGTTTGGTGTAGTGGTTAAGTGCGTGGACTCTTATCTGGAAGAACCGGGTTTGATTCCCCACTCCTCCACTTGCACCTGCTGGAATGGCCTTGGGTCAGCCATAGCTCTTGTAGGAGTTGTCCTTGAAAGGGCAGCTGCTGTGAGATCACTCTCAGCTCCACCCACCTCACAGGGTGTCTGTTATGGGGGAAGAAGATAAAAGGAGATTGTAAGCCACTGAGTCTCTGATTCAGAGAGAAGGGTGGGGTATAAATCTGCACTTCTTCTTCTCTTGGTCTCCCATCCAAATATTAACCACAGGATTTAAAGGCATACACACTGTCCAAGGCATAGGCAGTTTGCAGGCTTATTCTATGCTTGCCGAGATATAAAGACAGATGGTGGTTATTGGGGCAGGGCTTCTCCTGCTGTCCAGCTGCCTGGCAGCAGGGAGGAGCCTGCAAAACTGGAAAGCCTACTCTCCTTCCCTTGAATAAAACATGGTTGTTCTTCTGCCAAGAGATGCCATTTCTTTTTCTATGTCTCTCTGGGTGTTTGGTGTCCCAGAGGAGGTGGGGAGGAGCCCTCAGTCTCAGCCCTGAGGGAAGGCTTTATGTGACTGTTTTCTTCCTCCTTCCTCCCTCAGCCAACGGAGGGAAGGCTTTAGGGTTTGTAGAATCTTTCGAGCTCAAGTGCCGTGTTCTACTGGAGAAAGTTTTCCTTCCAGACGTTTCGTTCTCAGCTGCGGAGAACATCCTCAGTGGTGTTGCAGTTGGAGCAGGCGCTCTGACCTTCTTGGCTGCTGTCCACTCAATGCACAGCCGCCAAGAAGGTCAGAGCGCCTGCTCCGGCTGCAACGCCACTGAGGATGTTCTCCGCAGCTGAGAACGAAACGTCTGGAAGGAAAACTTTCTCCAGTAGAACACGGCACTTGAGCCCGAAAGATTCTACAAACCCTAATGATGTTACCAGCTGTGAAAACCTGAAATCTTTGAGGGAAGGCTTTCTTAATCTCCTCTGTGAAGTACTGCCAATTGAGGAACAGCTTTCTCTCCTCCCTCTGTCAGCCAATTGAGGATATGCTTTCTTTCTCTCCTCTGTGAAGTGGTGCCTCAATCCTCAGCCAATGGAACACAACAGACCTTGAGTCATGGTTAATGGGCCAATGGTTGATGGAGTGCACCCCACAGCCAATGGGAGAGCTGGAAAGTGCCACTACCTCAGGGCTTCTATATATGATATTTTCCAAGGGTGAGAGGGCCTGAGGCAAAAGGATGGCAAACACGCTGAATTAAATGACAGGCTGAATTCACCTTAGGTACAAAAGATGGATCAGGCCTTAAGACAACCTAGGGTGTGGTCACACTCACCATTAAATCCATCTGCAACGCGCCTCTTATTATAATCTGCACAACCAATTTCCTGATCAGACAACAGCCAGGCTCCCTTTCTATCCCATGTGGGTCCCGTCGCTGGTCAATCAGAGTGCTCTACCGGACCTCGTTTCATGAGACATCAATCTGCATTAGCGCAGGCGCAGTGATGCCCACTATCTGCACTATCGAGCAGATCCAGCGTCTCCTCTCTTCTCCACGAGAGACCTCGCACGCCCACCATGACCTTGTTCTTGAGGGTGGGGATGCACGTTGCTTTTAAATGGGTCGGGTCACTAACAGTTTTGCTAGTCCATTGGCACTACTTTTCCAGCATGAGTACTACGTGTGGAAAAAAACCCAGGAATTCAAATCAGTTCACATCTAGTTCACATCTAGTTTCAAAAGTGAGTTTTGTTTCCAGACATAGGGGCGGGTAAACGATTTATCGAGCCAACATTCGCTCGCTCATTCACTGGCGCAGTGATATCACTTGCAGGGGGCTTTGGATGGGAAGCGGTGGTGTGCTTCTGACGAGTCGCCAACGATGGAGCGTTCAAACAGAGAAATTCCGCTCAGGAACCATCAGAAGAATTTTGTTCCGGATTTAAAGCAGTATCAAATTAGTCCGTGCCCCAGTCGTCTCAACGCGGGACTCGAACGAGCTAACCACCATTCGCAGATGCTGATGTTTGGACAACCGCTTAAAATCCGACATGCTTCCGTACTCCACTCATGCCTGTAGCGGGATTTTCTGAACGTCTGACCTCACCCCGTCTGGAAAAAATGTACATAGTTCTTTTAACACAGAAAGATCCCCTTACTCAGAATCCCACCAGGCAGACATAGTAGCAAAAAGGCCAGTTTCCAACTCAGATGCTTTAAATCTAAGGCATGTAGCGGCTCAAATGGTGGTTTTATGAGGGCTTGTAACAACTTAGACAAGCCCCAAGCCAGAAATCTATGTTGGACAGGGGGTGCCAGTTGTACTGTTCCCTTTAGATAGCCTTTAATAAATGTACTGATGGTAATACTCCCCAGACCTCTGTTACCTGGTACTACGGCAACGCCCTCTTCCCTTTTGCTTGCCTCTACCAACCCAGCCATCAGTGTTCTTCCCATTCATCCCTGCCCTCATCTGTCAGCCAGCTCCCCCTCCGTCTCCCTGTTGCTCCCCCGTCCCACCCCCCCCCCCAATGGCTCCCTCTTGGGCATTGAGCTCACCCTTCCTGCTGTGGCATAGCTGTCCTGACCAGTCTGGCCCTCCTGCCGCTGGAGCTCCGGAGCTACTTAGCCTCATTTCTCTTTCCCGCAGCCGCGCCTGACCCCAGACCAGATTATTATGTCATGCTTTGTGGGATGGGCGGGGCCAGGATGCTGCAGGGTCCCCAGGCTGCCCAGCAACGACAGGGGAGGTAAGTGGCAGCTAGGAGGGCGCAGTCATGTTACCTGGTGCTGGGCTCAGCAGGAGCTTCTCCCCCATCTCTCGGGGTCGTCTGGTGGAGCCCCAGCCTGGGGGGTGGGGTGGTTGGCTGGTGTCATGGTACATCTGTATCTCGCAGTACCCCTAGGAAGTGTTCACAGTACCCCAGGGTACCACGGATCCAGGTTGGGAATTACTGCTTTACAGGTAAACTGAGCTCAGCTCTAGTATCCTGCTGAAACAGCACTCCCCCTCTGCCCTAGGAAGCTATACAAAAATTTGCATGACCCTGCCTGGAGCAAGTGTTGGTGTGACCTAACCAGTTTGGAAGACTTCCCACTAGGGTTGCCAAGTCCCTGCGGCCTCCATAGAGTTTTCCTCCCAAATTGCTAGTGTCTGGGGAAACCATAGAGTTTTCCTAGAAGCTCCTAGAGCGGCCGGCACGCAACGTTGCTTGCATGATGACGTCACTTATGAGTTACATCATTGTGCCAGTGTGTCAGGGGGGGACCCCCAAAGAGGGAGAAACCCCACCTTACCTGGGAGCTTGGCAGTCCAGCTTCCCACACTGAAGGAGAATTATGGTTTTACTCAATCCCTATGGTCTTGATAAACCATTACTCCCATAATGACCCTCAATTTTAAGAGTCTTCCTCAGAGGCCCTTCTTTGTTTGGAGTTTGATGGGTGGCCAGCACAGGAAAGCCTCTTGAACAGAGCCTCTTTAATTCCTTCCCCAAACAACTTTACACTACTTCTTGGCTTTTGGTGTTTAGATGGCAGGCAAAACAACTGGTCTGTAGGAAAGCCTGGCAATGTTACATTAGATAATGTAAACTGGAGTGGCAAACATACAGCCTGCAAGCCAAAACCGGCCCGCGGCCCAGGGAGCAGCTGCTGGGCCTTGGCGAGGTTAGTATGGTGTGGCGGCAGAGAGGAAGCTGGGGCCGGGTGCGGAGCCTGTCGCCCCTCGGCTGCCTCATTGAGGGCTGGAGGGCTTGCGAGGCCCAGGGAGCAGCTGCCCAGGCCTTGCTGAGCTCTGTGTGGCAGGGGCGGGGGCAGTATGAAGCTTGGGCAGTGGGGAGGATACTGGGGCTAAGTGTGTAGCCTGTTGCCCCTTGGCTGCCACATTGAGGGCTGGAGGGGTTTCAAGGCCCAGGGAGCAGCTGCTGGGCCTTGCTGAGCTCACTGCGTGGCAGTGCTGGTGACAGTAGGAAGTTCAGGCAGCGGGGAGGAAGCTGGGGCCGGTGTGGAGCCTGTCGCTCCTCAGCTGCCTCATTAAGGGCTGCAAGACTCAGGGAGCAGTTGCTTGGGCTTACTGAGGTATTTGTCATTCCTGCACTTTACACAGCAGCCTCGCATGTTTCTGGGAGGCAGGTCCAGCTCCTGTTTGTTCAGGGGATGGGAATTCTGGCAGTCTAGTTCACTGTGCCGGCCATTTGAGGCTGTGATTGGCTTCTGATGGGGTGGGGGTGGGCTCAATGCATGCGGAGGCAGCGGGAGGTAAGCTCCAGAACTGTCCCTTCCCAGGGCTTGGGTATGGAGGCTGGGAGTGAGGGGCGCTCCTTTCTGGATGGGGCTGCTGCAGTGGAGATCTTTGTGCGTCCCCCCTCCCCCGGAATTATCAGTGGTTGCTTCCGGGAGTGAGTGCACTTGGGATCCCATGGATAGTGACTTGGAGAGGAGTAACTGCCCTTTAATTCAGTGGGGATTAAACTCTCATTGAAAGTGTCACTTCAAGTTTAGGATGAGCCAGTCCTGCTGCCCGATTTTCCCCTTCCAACTGAAGAGCAAAGGTGTCTCCCCCACCTGCTTTTCTGCCCTTCTCTGATGCTCTCTCTTTCAAGCCTCATGCCTGCCTAACATCAAGCTTAAAATGACCCCTGCCAGGGGCCTGGACTGCAAATGGGGGAGCCTTGGCAGCCCAGGCTGATATTTAGAAGTCTTTTTTATGTTGCTGACCCCATTCCAGTTATAGAGAACTGCATGCTTATTATGGGGCGGGGGGATGATGTTGAGGCAGTGGCAGTTCCAATAACTCAGCATTTGTCTTATTTTTTTTCAGTGAATAAAAAAGAAGCTAACTTCTTAAGTATAGCTAAATTAAGTTTCTTAATTTGGAGAGTAGACTCTATGGCACTATAGTTCCTTGAGATCCCTTCTCTCCCCAAGTCCTCATGCATCAGGCTCCACTCAAAATCTCCAGGAATTTAGGAACCCAGAGCTGACAACCTTAATTACCACAAGGGAGATAAAAGTTCAGATCCCCAGTAAGCCATGAAGGTTATTGGTTTATGGACTAATTGCTCTCCTTCATACTCTCCTACTACATAGGGTTGTTGTAAGGATAAATGGAGAAGGGCAAGTTATGCACGCTACCCTGAACATTTTGGAGGAAAGGCAGAATAAAATTGTGATTAGGTGATATATTTTTGTTTCCGCAATGGGACTCTTCTTCCTTCTTATCCTTCTCTCCCCCCACCCAAGAACTGCCAATAAGCCCGGAGAAAGCTATTGCATCTCTTTAAAAGAAGTTCAACTCTGTGCACCCATCCAAAGCAGTCATTTTCTTCAGGGAAGGTGAACTCCAGGAGATCTCCACGTCCCACCTGGAGGTTGGCAACCCTATTTTACACCCCAGCGCAATGAAGTCCCATTTATGCCAGATCCGGCCCCCATAAGAAATTAATTCGATACCCCTGAAACCCTGTTACATTAGATATTTGCTATCTTTGCACTGGTTTGGGCTCCCTCTTCGTTAATTCTGCAGCAGTTTGTTGCATACCTCCAACCTTCGTTCCTTCGATCTAGCCAAAATATATTGGAATAAACAACGTGACAACGTGACATTCCAGACAAATACTAGCCATTTTTTAAAAAAAATGAGTTTTGATGACAGCTCCTTTAAAAACCCCAAAAAATTCGTACTGAAAATAATTTATCTCAACGTTGGAATAAATTTAGGTAGTTCTTAAAGTGCTCTTGGACTCTTGTTTTAATGTGTCAATAAGGCAACTCATTCGTTAAAAAAGGCTTTAAAAACCTTTGGGTGGTATATATTTTAACATTATGAAGGCTTAGGGTAACCAATCCCCAAATAGGACCAGCATTTCAACTGACCTCCAGACTACGGATATCAGTTCCCCTGGAGAAAACGGCAGCTTTGGACAACATACTCAGCTCTCTCTCTCCTTTAGACTCCATCTCTAAATCTTTATGAATTTCCAGCCTGGAGTGGCAACCTTAAATAGCTATACTATGGGAAAGGTTTGCGCTAGCGCAATGGCACGTAATTAATTCATGAACATTAGCGGAGTACGCAGAAAGTCTGTTAAATACAAGGGCAGCCGGCAACAGTTTTCTTGGCGCTGATGGGGAGATCGTCGTAACAGCACCGAGACCAACGGCAGAATGGAACGCTAACGCAATTTACATTCACGCACTTTAGAAGGGAGAGCGCCACCACTGGAAAGTGCGCACGCGCACCCCGTCGCCTCTATATTCTAGATCTTTCACTATGACGAAAGTGCCTATAAACTCGTAGAGAAAATCGAAGCCTCGATGTTAGAGAGCGCATGCGCACAGAGAACAATCGACTCCATTGATAAAGTACACCCCCCTCCCTCGAATGTTCCACGCGCTGCTCCCAGAAACCACGTTGAAGGACTCTCGCGCTTTCGCCCAGTTTCGGAGGCAGCGAGCGTGGAGTGCTCAGTAGTTCTCGCGCGATCCACGAGAGTGCTTCAAACAAAGGAGTCCCGTAGGTAAGTCTCGCGAGATCTGCACTATAGAGTGGGAGGGTCCCCCGTGAGTAGTTCTCGCGAGACGTGCGAGGGTGTATATATAAGAGGAGGTCGAAAGACGCGGGCTCCTTTTATCGGCGCGTTATTCCGTCCATTGTGAGTCTGTCCTGCGGTAGACTTATTCATCGTTTTCCTTCCCCGCCGTCCTTCCTCTGTGAATTTTGCTGAAGAGAAGGCGAAGGGAAACCCCCGTAAAGAACAACAGCAACATGGAGGATAGCAACATGGACATAGAGAACATGGGCTCCCTGCGGCCGCAGACCTTCCTTTTCGGTAACCGAGGGCAAAGATGGCCTGCCGGCTTCCTTGCTTCCCCCTCACCGCCTCTTTACTTCGACCCGCCTTTCGATAGGGTTGCAGAAATAGTCGGGACTGTTTGGCCCGAGGCCTAGGTGGGCCTTCCCACGTGGCGTGGGCTACGCGCGTGTCGTCCTTGACCTTGCTAGCTCCCGGTGGCGAGGCCTTTTTTGTCCTTTCTTAACGGGTTTCCCCCATTTCTGCTCGTCTTGAACGTAAGCCCCAAAGCTTTTAATGATGTCAGGGCAGGGGGAGGCATGGCCTGCCTGATACGTGTTCTCTTCAGGCAAGGGTTCCCTTTTCATTTAGGGTTGGATCTAAGCAATTATTTTTTTCCTCGCTGGGGAAAAGGGATGCATAGTGGGGGCTTCTTTTGACCACCACCGCAGATGCTGTTTCTGTGTATTGTCGGCTTTATGGATAAAGGGCATGTGGGAAGAAGCTGTAATAAGTGATACTGAGCACAAAGGCGTACAGGATCCCACTCTGGTTTAATTCACACATTTTTGTTATTGTGCCAGAAGAGTCATGTCTTGTTCCCTTTGGGAAAATCCTGTTGCCAGTTGTGGCTGTAGCTAGGAATGGGTGCAGTCTAATAGGAGAAACATTTTCTAGATTGTATGTGTTAAGATTGCCTTTTTTAGGCTTGCAAGATAGAATAACATCCGTGGAAAACTGGCATGCTAAGGAAAGCAGTTTTAGCCTGATTGCTGCCATGCTATGGTCCACAGAACTGTTCTTTTGTGCAGTAGTGTAGCCCAAACATAGATTTATCTGCCTGAAGAAAAATTTGGCCCAAGAAGAGACCCGTGTTAGTGGGGTGTAATGGAAAATTGTTGTGATGCTAATATTATAGAAGTGAGGGGAAAAAATACAGAAATGAATGGGCGGCCATGTGCGTAAGCTGGTGGTTCATGCTTTTCTTGTAAGCTGTAGATTACAGTAATACGTAACTGGCAACTTCTTTGTGACCTACAGGCATTTAGTGAAATTACATCCTGTGTTTCTGCCAACTCTGAAACAGGAGTCACTTTCACATTTGGCTCCCATACTTTTGAGAAGCCCTTTAGATGGAAGTTGCAGTCTAGTGAAAATGTTCTTAACTGGCACCTAATGAACTTTATTTGCCAAATTGTGTTTGCATGAGCTTGCACTAATTTGTAATCTAAACAGGCCAAAAACATTTTTAAAAAATTGTCAAAGATTTTTTTTTGTAGCATAGACAATATGGAAACTAAGACAGGCATTTGTTTCTGGTTTTAAAAATACCATTAAGTATTTTGAGTTTCTGCCTATAAATGGATCTAATATCAAATAGATGATGAATAGCATATAGATCTTTGCTTTTTGCAGGTTGTGAACTAAAGGCAGACAAGGACTATCACTTCAAGGTGAACGATGAAGAAAATGAACACCAGCTGTCATTGAGGACTGTAAGTTCTGTTTTCTGGAAAATCCTAAAAAAGCACTGTACATCTTCTCAAATACATAGGTAAAATGGGTGCATATCAATTAAATATTGTGGTATAAATGTAGATCAGGGGTGTTGAACTCATTTGTTATGAGGGCCAGATCTGACATAAATGAGACCTTGTTGGGCCAGGCCTAAGAGCCTCCTGGCGCAGAGTGGTAAAGCTTCAGTACTGCAGTCGGAGCCCTCTGCTCACGACCTGAGTTCGATCCCAGTGGAAGCTAGTTCAGGTAGCCTACTCCAGGTTGACTCAGCCTTCCATCCTTCTGAGGTTGGTAAAATGAGTTCCCAGCTTTTGCTGGGGGGAAAGTGTAGATGACTGGGGAAGGCAATGGCAAACCACCCTGTAAAAAGTCTGCCGTGAAAACATTGTGAAAGCAACATCACCCCAGAGTCGAAAAAGACTGGTGCTTGCACAGGGGACTACCTTTAGCTTTTGGGCCAGGCCATGTGTGTGCCTATATAAGATTAGGTAGCAGAAATATAAACTTTATAAAGGACACAAACAAAAATAAATTTTTTTTTTAAAAAAAACCTTAGAATAAAACATTAGCACTTGTTGATCTTGTTGAAGGTGCTTTCTCCAAGGGGATACCAAGAACGGGGGAAGGAAGCTTTCCTTTCTTCCCCAGGAGGAACCTCAGCCAATGGAGAAAATAGAGGTTTTGCTCTGTAGCTTCTGTATGATTGAGCAAGCCTGGCAAAGCAAGCTATGATGCAGAAGGAAGAAGACAACAGCTAGTTGCTTGGGGGCCTGAAAGGAGCCCTCCGGGCACCTGATTTGGCCCCCAGGCCATATGTTTAGCACTCCTGGTGTAGATTGTTCAGAAGCAGAATCTAGTTATTGATCTAATTATGGTGTGAAATTGTTTTCTGTGGCCCCAGAAGGTAGGACCAGAACGAATGGGTTGAAATTAAATCAAGAGTTTCCGACTCAACATTAAGAAGAACTTCCTGACCGTTAGAGCGATTCCTCAGTGGAACAGCCTTCCTCGGGAGGTGGTGGGCTCTCCTTCCTTGGAGGTTTTTAAACAGAGGCTAGATGGCCATCTGACAGCAATGAAGATCCTGTGAATTTAGGGGGAGGTATTTATGAGTTTTCTGCATTGTGCAGGGGGTTGGACTAGATGACCCCGGAGGTCCCTTCCAACTTTTATGATTCTATGACTTGGAATGCAGTTATGAATTCTATGCTTCTAGCTGAGGCCCACAAGAAAGAATTCATACAACAAAATTCTATTTAAGCCATTGGTGCGTGTTGCCAGTTGACTTTCTGGAGACCCTCAAATACATTTAGACGTGAAGAAATTCCCAATTTGAAATTGAGGTGTTTGTGAGCTGGGATACTGAGCAATTTTATGATTATAACATTGGTTTTAAAGAAAATCAAAGTTGCTTTTGCATGTTTAGGTTGGATGTTATTTTGAACAACTAAGTTTAAGTGCAGGCTTGGTTTATGTTGAACGATGGGTGCAGAAACTAAACATACAAACCTCAATTGTTACACAGGTCAGTTTAGGAGCTGGTGCTAAAGATGAGCTACATGTTGTTGAAGCAGAAGCATTGGATTATGAAGGCAACCAGATTGCTGTTACACTGGCATCCTTGAAAATGTCAGTGCAGCCCACGGTAAGGATGCTTGCTTCTCAAAAATGGTGGGGTTGGGATAGGTAGAGTCACAGGGCCGAAAAGCTTTCAGAAAATACAAACTGAAGCAGAGTTATATTCTTCTAAGATTGAAGTAAACTGCTTAGATGTAACTGTTATATTGCAACTGTATTCCAGTGTTAATTTTCTGTTAAATGTAATATAAACTAGCAATTTAACAATATGAAATGCATTTGTATCTTAGTAAGCCTCCATGTTTAGTAAATGTATGGTATTTAAAACAGTGTTTTTATTTTCTATAAGAAACTGCTAATATTTCCTGTACTTGAGAGCTGCCTGCAATGTAGCACATGTACCATGCTATCAGAGTGGTAGGATTTTTTGAAAATTGAAGAAAAGTTGAAGATTGGAAACAAATTTTGTAGTAAATAAAACCAAGTATTGTTGGGACAGAGGCAATCATATACAGCCCCAGTAGGTAGGATTTTCTGCATATCAAGTTAAACTTTATAATGCTGAAAACATGGAACTGTATTAAATTCACTGTTAACTGGTTAATAGTAAATTAGAAAATATTCTTGGATTCAGCCTTTTTAAAAATCTATGCAAGGCTGAAGGAGCTGGGAACTTCCTTGGAGCTTCAAAGAGTGAGGACAGATTGGGGAGAAAAGAGCTGTGGACTTGATTAAGGCTCTGGGTGGTGGGTGCGTTTTAGACTGTAAGTTTGGCAACCCTGTGTTAAAGGCTTATTTTAATTCCCAAGCTGTACTATGCTTGCACCAAAATATGCTTCATGCTCCAACTTGAATGAATGTATGTTTATCCAAGAAGTCTTTATGTATACTGCTAAGGGAATTTCTTTTGTTTCATGTTTTGGTTTACATGTGCTGTTTTAAACATTTCAGAAAAGTAATGTAGGAAGGTTTTATGCAAAACTGACAGTGCTACATGTTGCAAGCATGCCTTAGTTCTGAAGAACTACCATATACCCCTTTCCTTTGTCTGTAAGTGGCAAAAGCTGCATTTCTGACCTTGCATTCTGGACTTATTGTGGAATTGTTACCTGATGTTTTGAGCCATACTGGTAACTGGACTGTCTTTTTTAGATTAAAGCTTTTTAAAGCTTTGTTTCTTTCATTTTCAGGTTTCATTAGGAGGCTTTGAAATTACACCACCTGTAATCCTGCGGTTGAAATGTGGCTCTGGACCTGTCTATGTCAGTGGCCAGCATCTTGTGGGTATGAATTTGGCCTTTTTTGCTATATTAAGTCAAACCGTTTGCCACTTTTTGCAGAGGGTTGGAAAACTTCTCAGACTTATTGGTCTTACTTTGTGTCTTTTTAGCATTAGAAGAAGAGCCAGAATCTGAAGATGATGAAGAAGAAAAAGTTGTGAACACTTCAGCAAAGAGGCCCTCAAATGTGGCACTGAGTAAAGTTCCACAGGTAAACTTGGAAAAGTAGTGGTCACATGATCATCTTGGCTTTGCAATGGAAATTTTGCCTAAGTGTTTCTAATGATCAATAAGACAGCATTTGAAAATTGTGGGGGTGGATCCTACTACTCCACTGAACAAGATTTGAAGTCTTTCTCCAGGTTGAGGAAAGGTTGAGGGAGCTGGGGATGTGTAGCCTGGAGAGGAGGTGGCTGAGAGGTGATATGATCACCATCTTCAAGTACTTGAAGGGCTGCCATATAGAGGATGGCGTGGGATTGTTTTCTGTGGCCCCGGAAGGTAGGACCAGAACCAATGGGTTGAAATTAAATCAAAAGAGTTTCCGGCTCTTTTGAACTTCCTGACCGTTAGAGCGATTCCTCAGTGGAACAGGCTTCCTCGGGAGGTGGTGGGCTCTCCTTCCTTGGAGGTTTTTAAACAGAGGCTAGATGGCTATCTGACAGCGATGAAGATCCTGTAAATGTGGGGTAGGTATTTGTGGGTTTTCTTGCATTGTGCAGAAGGTGAACTAGATGACCCTAGAGGTCCCTTCCAACTCTATGATTCTAAGTTAAAGTACTTTCTTCCAACTTAATTTTATTTATATTATTTATAATCTGCCTTTCTTTCTAAGCCTCAGGGTGGGTAACACAGAATAAGTAAATGCAGTCAATGGGATGGGATGTCCAGTAAGTCAGATGATAAGATTAGGATATAAAAATTAAAACCTGAAACAAAGCATAAGTATTGATGTGGGGTATTAAAACATGCAGAAGCTATGCAGTAGGATCATACATGCAGCAAAAAATAGTATGTGATAGAGATGTTGTAGTATACAGCTAGTGTGGTGTAGTGGTGAACTCTAATCTTGAGAGCTGAGTTTGGTTCCCCACTCCTCCACATGATGATCTTGGCTTAGTCACTCTCTCAGCCCCACCTACCTTACAAGATGCCTGAGGTGGGGAGAGGAAGGGACAAGCAGACCATAAAAACCTGTTCTTCCATAATTTAGTTTTTGCCCTATATTCAAGTTTTGTTCTTAAAGCACTCAGGGGTGTGGAACTCATTTGCTGTGAGAGCCTGATCTGACATAAATGAGTCCTTGTTGAATTGGGCCGAGCCGTGCCGGGCCATATGTTTACCAATTTAAGATTAGGTAGTAGAGGTACAAGAACGCAGACAAACACATACATATTTTAAAAACTTAAAACATGCTTAAAACGCTTCACGTTTTCCTGGAAGACACATCTGTCCTTGATCCCTTCCAGTCCAGCTTCTGCCCTGGCCATGGGACGGAGACTGCTCTGGTCGCCTTCACAGATGGCCTTAGAAGGCACCTGGATCAAGGCGGATCAGTGCTGCTTTTAGATCTTTCAGCAGTGTTTGACATGGCTGACTACGATCTAATGACCCACTGCCTTGCCGACATTGGAGTTCGGGGGTGGCCTTACAGTGGTTTTCCGCCTTTCTCCGTGGTTGGGGACAAAGGGTGGCGATCGGTGAGCAGTCCTCCCTGTGTCACCCACTAGAGTGTGGTGTACCACAGGGAGCTATTATCTCACCAATGATGTTGACTGGATGCCACCCTTTCTATGGAGGCCCAGGTCACAGCTGTTGCACGGTCTGCCTTTTACCATCTCCGGCAGGCCAGGCAACTAGCACCCTTCCTGGTTCCTTGGGACTTAGCTACAGTGATCCATGCAATGGTTATTTCCAGGATGGATTACTGTAGCTCACTCTACGCAGGCTTGCCCTTGAGGGTGACCTGGAAACTCCAGCTGGTGCAGAGTGCGGCAGCACGATTGCGGACTGAATTACCTGTACAGGCGAGCAGTCGGCCCATGTTGCGCAGTCTGCGCTGGCTACTAATCGAGTACCAGATCCATTTCAAGGTATTAGTACTGACGTTTAAAACCTTGTGCGGCCTGGGATTGGCATACCTGAAGGACCGCCTCTCCCCATATGAGCCCCGGAGGTTATTACGTTCGGCCATGCAACATCTGACCATCCCTGGCCCAAAGGACGTCCGCCTTGCTTTGACCAGGGCCAGGGCTTTTTTGGCCCTGGCCCCAACCTGGTGGAATCAACTCCCTTTGGAGGTTTGGGCCCTCCTGGATCTGTTAGCATTCCGAAGGGCCTGTAAGACAGCTGTTCCGCCAGGTCTTTGGCTGAAGCAGGCGGGCGTCCTTATTTAGTTACACCATCTAACTGGCGTCCCAACACTGATTACCATCTGGATTGGAGGAAATCGGGCCGATATAGCTGGCATCTTCAGACACCTAAATTAAGTGTGTACCTTATCCTCGCTGCCTTAACTTACATTAAATCCAAGCTATTGGCTCAATTGTCAGTTGTCTTAAACTTATAACTTTTAATATGTTTTAATTGTTTAACTGTTTATCTATTGATGTATTGTTGGTTTTTAACTGTTTGATATGTTGGAATCTGCCCTGAGCCTTTATGGGAAAGGCCGGAATACAAATCCACATACATACATATATACATAAAAAATAAATAAATGTTAGAGCTTATTGTCTTGATGCTTTCTTTGTATTTCTCCCACGGGATCCAGGAAACTGGGCAAAGAAAGCTCTGGCTCTTTCCTTCCTTCGCCAGGGGGCTGGGGGTGGGGAGGAGCCTCAGTCAATAGAAGGAAGAGAGACTTGGCTCAGTAGCTCTGATGTGCAGTTGAGAGCCTGGCAAAGCAAGCTATTCCTCCCCAAGGGAGGAGCTTCAGCCAATGGAGAAAATAGAGGTTTTGCTCTTTAGCTCCTGTGCAATTGAGCAAGCCTTGCAAAGCAGGCTGTTATGCAGAAGGAAACAAGATATAGGGAGAAGGAAGCAGATGACAGCCAGTTGCTCGGGGGCCTGATTTGGCCCTGAAACTGCATGTTTGACCCCCCCCCCCCCCCCCGACTTACATTGTGATAAAGCCATGTTATTTTATAGAAAGCCCTCCTGAATAATTCAGATTTGTATAGTTGGGAAAATGCCAGGAAAGTGAGCCTTCCTGTTCTCATCAGGGAGGCCATTCCATAAGGTGGGGGCTACAGCAAATCTTGTCCATTTTCAAGGTGGCACCTGCAGAAGGACCTGCCCAAAGGACCACAAAACTTATTATGGAACATGGGGGAGAAGCAGTCGGATAGATATCAGGGTTCAAGGGCTTTATATGTGATAGTTGTTACATTGAACCGAACTGAATAGCAAATAACGTGATTTAGCAGCCAGGATGGTCTAAGGGCCCAGGGCACAAGTCCAGGGCCTTCACAGATCACAGGATCTTGTCAGCAGCCATCATAGTAATTGGGTCAAGTGGCCATTTCTCCCAGTAGAAGAGCCACTTAAATTGGAGGGAAGTTGGATCCTTTTAATCACATAATGTGTGTACAAAACCCAGAAATATTGATAGTTGACAGCGTAAGGAGTAGTTTAAAGTGACATTGGATCCACTGTGATACAATTATCTTGATTTATGTATGCTTCTTACAGAAAAAAGCAAAACTGTCAGAGGAAGATGATGATGATGAAGATGATGACGAAGATGATGATGAGTATGCCTTTCTAAATAACTTGTACAGAACTTGCACAAATCATAAAGTGTTTTTAGTTTTATGGAACATTAGCAGTATTAATGGGAAACACCATTTATAATAAATGGGGTATGCTGTGATGAATTTAAGCGTTATTTTAAATAAGTCCCAGTCAGGATTTGCATTGTGTTTCAGGAGCAGCAGGTTGCGTAAATCATAATTTCACTAGATAAAACTAGGATAAAACAGTTTTTCAATCCAGTAGTCCCTAATCTCATTCAGCATGGATTTTGAGAATAGACAGGCATTGGCATCACTATATGGTTGTCATGGGGTGCTGTGGCTAGTCGCAGAAATCCGGTATGTTCAAAGCCAAGCATTCTTACAAAAGTGGAGGCTGTTTTTTTCAGTTGGGTGTTCTCTGTGGACAGGGAACTCTGTTTCCTGGGCTCTTCTGAAACAACTCCTAGTGATCAGGAGAAAAGTTTTAATTGGCTCTTTGGGGGGAAAGCAGGTGGTCTCCACTGAACTTGCTGGCAGGCATTATGTTGGGAATAACAGAAGTAATGCTTTGTTTGAGAAATCTGAATTTGCTTCTGTTTGTACAGGTTATTGGCTGCAAACGGTAGACTGTAAATCTTTTCAATATAAAGCTGGAGAAGTGCATGTTTGAATGTTAGGATTATGTGGAATGTGTGCTGATTGCAATTTTGATTGTAGTGATGATGATGAGGAGGATGATGAAGAGGAAGTGAAGACTCCAGCAAAAAAAGTGAGTGATATATAACACAGTTGCTTCTCCTTTTTTAACTAAAAGCCTGCTAAAATTGCATCATTAGGTTATCGTGTTGGTATGTGGTAGAACAGCTAGATTTGAGTCCAGTAATGCCTTAGAGACCAACAAGATTTTGGGGTTAGGAGTCAAAGCTCCCTTTATCTGATGAAGGGAACTTTGATTCTTGAAAGCTGTAAGGGGTTACTGGATTTGAATCTACAGTATACCATAAGTATTCAGGCATAATTTTCAAAAAGCTGCAAATATGATCCAGACAAATAAACATTGCACTTTTATTGGTTCTTGGTTATGCCAGGCTTGAGTTCCAGAACTTTGTAAAATGGATGGTGGGTGGGTAGCTGTGCTGATCATTCAACTACATGCTTCAGTTAGAAAAAAACTTTTTCGCTTACTGTATGCTACAAGGAAGACCCCTTGGTGCAGAGTGGTAAGCTGCAGTACTGCAGTCCAAGTTCTGTTCACGACCTGATCCCAAGGGAAACTGGGTTCAGGTAGCTGGCTCATAGTTGACTCAGCCTTCCATCCTTCCAAGGTCAGTAAAATGAGTACCTAGCTCGCTGGGGGTAAAGTGTAAATGACTGGGTAAGGTAGTGGCAAACCATGAAAATGTTGTGAAAGCAACATCACCTTAGAGTCAAGAATGACTGGTGCTTGTAAAGGGGACTACATTTACCTTTATCCTACAAGGATTTGAAAATGTACTGGAGTAAAAAGATGGAGACAAACCAATTTATTTCGTTCTCAAATCTTGTATGATAAGATTTTTTTTTCCAATTGTGTTTTTCAGTTTTAGTGTCCCCTTCTGCTACAATTTCTGTTTTTATCAATTTTAATAAGCTTCTTTCTAGCTGAGCTGTGTGTTTCCACTTTTCATGCTTAGTTACTGGTTCCATTGATCTTTCTTTGTATATGCAAGGTATACTATCATCAGTGTCTCAGTTCTTTCAGTTGCTAGGTGTAGTGAGGGCTTGTGAAGGTCTCAAAGCAAACACTGCCGCTGCTGTATTTTCCCCACACTTTTCTCAGCCAACATTAAGGCAGGGAGAACATTGGGGGCCTTTGTGGTTCAGCTGCATGTCTTAGGGCTCTAAGAGTACTGTAGATGCAGTATCACAGACCCTTGTTTGGTTGCCTGTGGGCAAAATTGTACCCATGGAAGTTCCTTTCTGTAATGGTAAAAACTGTGTGCACGGGGATGGTGGTTGAACTGCTGTGCTGAGAATAGATGGCAGTAGACTTCGATTACAGAACTGTGCTATGCTCCCAAGTGGTTGGGGTAGTGAAGTCTCAGGAGTCAGTACCCTTCCCTAGTACTGTCTTCCATTTTTTTTCCCATCTGGTTACAGTTAGTAGAGTTAGAGAATCCACCACATTATTTGCATGGTCTCAGCATCTTTGCCGTTTGTGAATAGCAACATACCAATAGAGACATTTTTAAGCACCTGATTAAAACTTGCCTAAAAAGAAAAATGTAATATTTGTAGACTAAATTTGAAGTTCAGCAGACGAGATGTTCTGATGATGCTGTGTGCATACACATCTTAGAACTTTTAAAACAAGGTTTCAGTCATGCTGTATCTTGGGCAGAAATCTGTCCTGGTAATGTTGCCTCTTGACACTTTGCCGCAGTGTTTGTACATTATTATATAGTGCCTGGTTGCAGCCTGGCTGACTAGATGGCGCTGTTGTTTAAAGATTGAAAATGGAATAGGCATCTTCACATTGCAACTCTAAACTACCATTAGGGATTATTTTATCTGAAACCAGTACAAGTTTTTATAGCTGCTGCAATCGACGATTGGAAAGGTGTGATCTAGAGTTTGGTATTTGGTTAGGTATCAGTTACTTTACTAAACAAGATCAAAGCTTTACATAAAACGTGCCTCCGTGCAGCCTATGTCAGCATGTTCTCATTGTGTTCTGGAATGGTTATGCCTGCAATTAATTAAAATGAATGACAGCCAGCAACTAAGAAGAAGATTTTCTATTCATTATTAGTGGAAGTGTTGCCCTTTGTATTTGCTGCTGCTCTTTAGCTGAAGTTGCTCTTCATATCATAAATTGCAACTTCATTCTAACACCTATGAGCATTTTATTGTGACTCGCCACTTGACATTTCTTGGCACAGCGCGTTTATTTGGTGGCAGGTGAAATTCATTTGCTTCAGCTCTGTATATTCCATGCAGATGGGGGATCCAAGTTAAGATACAATTATTACTCATCATGTAGGTATTTTGCTACAGAAGATGAGCGAATACTTACTGATTTAGTTGGCTACAAGGGCAAGGCCGTTTGGGATTGCTTGGCTCCATTTACATTGTATTTCATTGGGAGTAGAAAAAGAACCACATCTGTTAGATTTTAGGAAATGAATTTTTGGCAGGATTTCATAAGGACATTGAATGTGCATTCTTGCTTAGGTAGTAGTTAAAATTATGTTTTAATGTTTAAATAAGGTTTTAAAATAAAAAAAAATGTATTATAATTCTAGCCAGCCCGTGAATCTTCTGCAAAAAACACACCAAAATCAAACCAGAATGGAAAAGATTCTAAGCCGGTGACACCAGCTAAATCAAAAGTAAGTGAGCATAATATACTGTATCAGTATTTATAATTTGACAGATTTCTTAAAATGATGAGGAAAGAGATTATCTGAAACAGATCATAATAATTTTTGGATTTTTGGGGGTTAAGGCTGTTTGCTAGTTGAATAAACCAGATGAATTTAGTACTGTGGGAACCAGAGGCAGAATACTATCATCTGGGGTTTGGCTATGCACAGAAAATTATATAAGTGTTATTTAAATCTGCAATTAAAGTGTGTGTACAAGGAGCCAGGATAGGGAAAAGATACAATTATTTGTAATCAGATTTTTTTTGCCACAGTACTGGAGAGAGACTCATACAAGCTGCTTATGTTTCAGACTCCAGAATCTCATAAGGAGAAGAAACCACAAACTCCTAAATCACCAAAACCCTTTACTCTAGAGGACATGAAAGCAAAAATGCAGGCACAAGTACAAAAGGTAAATTAGTAAGTCAGGTGGTGATGGCACTTTGCTGAGGAAATAGTAATTGGAGATAGGGAAGCATTAAATTTTCTGCCATATTTTAATAGGCTTGGATTTTAACATTGGTGGAAGATATTTGGTTTATTAGTCAGTGTGCATTGATGGCAATTTGCTAATGAATTAGTGATTGGGGACAGGGAAGTATTTTCTGCCATATTTAATAGGCTTGGATTTTAATATTGGTGGAAGGTATCCAGCTTATTTGTCAGTTTGCAGCAACTCAAGGGAGAAAAGGACCATTACACATTTTCTTGATAAGGCTGAACTGGTGTAACAAGGCATGTAATTTTGACAGACCGGACTGTTTTGGGCTGGTTGGGCCTTCTTCACTGATAGTCAGATATCCTCCAGAACAGTGGTTTCCAGCCTTTCTGGTATGGTAACCCACAAGTCCAAGGTTTTTTTGTGCCCAAGGCAAACTATGATCTTGGCACTCATCTAGTTCAGTGTTCCATTATCTACAGTGGCTAACCAGGTATTTTTTAAAAACCAGCAGACATCACACACAGAGGAAACTGCTCCCTCTCAACCTGAATTAAGTGGCATTCCACCATACCTTTGACCACCCTCTTCTCCATTACTGTCTTTAATCCCCCTCCCCCAAGAATTCTTATTCCAGTAACCATTTTACTTGATCAACATGCATATGAAAGAAATAAAAATACCAAATAATGTATGGGAGTTACAGTAGTAGATGGTTTCAAAATACAAAAAAGAGTAACAGCAAAAGTGCTGCTGCAGCCATTAGAGAGGGATCCTTACACACAGTTTGAGAAACACTGCTGCAGAATGCTAGCAGGGGAATTGGGTATAGATAACAGTAGTGCATGGAGGTGTCTTTTCATATATTACTTGGGCTGCAGAATCAATTGGCTTAGTTTATTCTTATATTATTCTTGATTATATGTTTTTTCTTTTTCACAATAGGGAACTGTTCTTCCTAAAGCGGAAGCCAAGTTTGTGAATTACATTAAGAATTGTTTCAGGACAGAGGATCAAGAGGTAATGTTTATTATGGTTTGATGAGATATCCGTATAGTATAGTTCTTCACTTTTTTTTTGTCAGCTTGCATACTTTAATATAAGAGGGTTGCTAGATTGCAAAACTGTACTTAGGTTAAGCTGATTAAGTGGTGATTGTGTGAAAGTTTTCTCCTTTTTACATGTTCTGTAAGCTTTACCACTAAATCCACAGGTTTTCTACAGTATCATATTAACTGAATGGTGAGAAAAAAAGGTGCTGTGGTTTTGTCTGCTGAATTTGGCTAGCTTGCCCTTCAGCTTCCCTTCTACAGAGAAGAGAATTACTGCGCTGGAACCTCTGGCAGTCTGGAGGCTTTCCTTTCCCAAAATCAACCAAACATCTGTCTAAGAGCAGGCCAGAAAGTGGCGGTGCTGGTACCAGGAAGCAAGCTGTGTTGGGTTAGACCTTGTAAATCTTAAGTTTCCCTGTCAGAATTCCTTTAACAAAACAGTTATGATTTTCTGCTTTCCCCCAAACAGTTCAAAGCTGAGGGGGGACAATTGTGGCTGTTGAAGGGAGACTGCTTAAAAGCTGTTAGTTGAGCTACTGAAGTAGGTTTGGACAGAAGGCAGGGCAGGCAGAGTTCAGACAATATTTGTCTAACTTGAGACACACCCTTCCTTTTGCTTTCCTTGACTATGTTTTATGGGGGGGGGGGGGAAGACTATGTTTTATAGAGTGAGAGTAGCCTTAAAAGGGAAAAAAAACCTCAATAACTTTAATCTATAAATATATCAAACAGTGCATATAGTTTTTTGGGGAAAGTTTTTCAAAACTTGGTAGGCTTGAATTTTTACGTACTCTGATTTTCTTACTCATGCCTCCAGACTAAAGCACCTTTCAGTGGAGAGTTCCGTTGTCTTCTAGACTACTAATGTGTACATAAGTATTTGTCCTTTCTAAACTGCATTAAATGTCAGTCTGTATTTGAGAGAAAGAATATCTAAACATGCTACATTTTGTTTTGTGTTTTTAGATTATTCAAGCACTCTGGCAGTGGAGAAAGACTTTGTAAGCAAGAAGCTTAAATGGTTCCTTCCCCTCACCCCCCAATTTCAGTCCTGTATGTTTAACCATTAATATCTGGCTGTCCTTTTTTTGTAAATGCTAAAGCTTTCCCTGCAGAGTCTGATTAATGTTGTTCAGAATGTTTTGCCAAGAATGTGTTGTTTAAAATGCCTGTTCAGTTTGTAAAGACAAGGATTTTCCACCCTTTGGTTCATTTCAAGTATGTACGGAATGTTTTGATAATGCATAGTAATTGGTGATCAGACTGATGGAAATGATGGGGAGACTTAATGTAAAATGTGAAAATAAAATGCAGTTATTTTGAATACTTAGTTGCCTTTTTTATGATAATCAGACATGCACATTGTAGTAGACCATGAAAGCATAGTGGCTGTGTGGCCAACATTTATTAAGAACTTTTACAGTATGCAGTTTCTTGGCAAAATGCCCATTTGACTATCAACAGGCCAGTTTTCTCATACTGACTCGATATCCCATTGCTTGGTTCCTAGACTAGGCTATCCTGAAGCCTCCACCTTGGTACAGCTGTAGAGAGGTGTAGCACTTCAGTGAGCCAACATTCCTATATCTTCCACCCATTATATTGCTCTCCTGACTAAATGCGAGCTGATGGAGTGTCCCAGTCAGGGGTAAGGAGACCAAATTAAGGCCTGCTCATTTTTTAATTTGACTAGCCTTTGTGTGCTTAGTTGCTGAGCTCTTGCTAAACTTAACATGTTTGTTGTGGCATCTACGTATTTATATTTAGGGGAGGGATCTTACTTTGTGACATGCACTTGTGAGTCTAGCTGTGATAAATCCAAAGAAGCTTCTACCTGATTTCTGCTAGTTCCCCTAGTTGTTACTTTGTCTTTATTTCAAGTTGGTTTTGGGATTCTGAAGGATACTCCACTTGGAGTGGAAAAGAGCTCCTCTTTCTTCTGTTCACAAATGTATTCTTTCCCCCCTCTTCTAGGATGATGGGAGGTGAGAAAAGTACTAATGTTTTTCATTTGCTCCAATGGAAACCTATGTCAAGCATCAGTTTTGAATAATCAAGCTTTTGCTTATTTCAAAGACTTGTTTTATTGATAATCCAATACTTGCTCCAAGGAATGATACCTTGGAAGTGATACATAGTTTCACATGGCATGGAATCTTAAAGGCTACTTCAAAGGCACAATAGTAGATAGCTTCAAAAGCATAACATACAGATGTGAATTGCAGAGAAGGTTCAAAGGGTACTATCAACTATTCATTTGGTCACTACAACATCTGGTTCCCACACATTCTTGGCTTACTGATAAGACGTATGGATGGGAACTGGTGGGAGAGGTAACTTACTTACAAAGACAAGGTTACTTGCATATTCTGAATCCTTTAGAATTACTAGGTGGGGGGGAAGGTTTGAAGAGCAGTCTTATGCAGAAAAGGAATAGAGGGAAAAGAAAGAGTTCAATAATACATGTTGATTCAATAACCAGAAATATCATGCTTGACAACCTAGTACATTGGGCCTTTGGATGATGGGGATTGTGGAAAAGAGAAGGATGGCTTAGGATCTGCCACTTGCCTGTCCCAACTTTTTGGTGGTATATTATTCTGTACAGTCAAACAGTAAACCAAGGTTGAATGAGCTGTATCAGTTGCTAAGTGGCATCCCTATAAAGCAACAAGAGCGTTTAATCCAGTTGCATACATGTAACAAAGGTCAGCACAAGGATTTTTAATAATGAATATTTATTGCCACTGGTGGTAAATGAGTGCTAAAATCAAATGGTTGAATGTTAACAGCTTTTCTGTTATTAAAAGAGGGAGGCTGGCAGGGCCCATGAGATTGGCGTGGGCAAAATCCATGCAGGATAGCAGGCTGCAGCAAGGAGGGAAATTGGGTGGGAACAAGTGAAAAAGATGGTAAGATCCAACTCTTAAATTTTAATCTGTCTTTATTTACCTTTGGTACATTTTACTTGGAGACTCTGGGATCCCTCGCCTTTATAGTATTTCAATAGAAAATGGTGATAGGGTCCACTGGCACTTAACCAGTGGCTATTAGCACATATATATGTGTATGTGTGTGTGTATATATATATATATGTTTACACACACACATATCGGCCACTGTGTGACACAGAGTGTTGGACTGGATGGGCCTGATCCAACATGGCTTCTCTTAGGTTCTTAATCACGCCACCAAACTGACTCTGGTGTGGTATTGTCTACTCACACTTGCAGCATCTTTCCAGGGTCTCAGGTGGAGGTTTTTCATATCATCTCATGCTTGGGACCTTCTGCAAGCCTAACAAGCTCTACCACTGAGCCACAGCTCCTCCCCTAACTGTTCTCATGATTCTGGCATCCCCCGCTAAAGTTCTGATATCCATTGTGTGCCCAGTGGCACAGAATCTTGTTACCCTTTCTGTGACAACCTGTTTCTTCCCTAGCTGGTTACTTGGTCTCATGCTTGCTTGTCATTGGTATTTCCTCACCCCTTCCATAGTCTTTTCTGTGGCTAGACCTAAAGTAAAGTTTTGGCACTATATCTTCAGTTAGTCTTATTCTTTAAACCTCTAGTCTCCCAATGTATGCAGTGCTACTTATACTTTCTCCTTCAGTGGGGGGGAGTCACACATCTGCTTGTTCAGATAGGGCTATGAAATTGTTTTGTTGTGTGACTCCTTTTGGAGAGACCTAGGCTGACCTCTCCACTGCTTGGGTAGGAAACTAGAGCTCTGCTACAAGCTCCGCCCCCCCCTCCCAAAGTAAGTTCTAAAAGATGCTGGAAATTCCATAATTGACTCCTAGAGGTCAAGAAGGGAAATGCAATAAGTAAAAAAGAGGAACGAGGAGACTTTGAGATAGCTGTGAGGAAACCACCAACAGCTATTGCCGCACGAGAAGAGCAACGTGGGATCTGGGCTGCAGCTTCCTCACTGCATTAGATACCAAAGGAGGAAGAAAGAGGCTTGTTCCACCTGAGGCTTCAGGAGATGTTGAGGTCACGGTGTGTAGCTGCCCCAAGGGCAGCAAGACTGGCTGCACGAGGGATGCAGCCCAGATCTCTGGGTTGCAGCCCCCTTGTTATGCGGGGCACTAAAGAAGACAGACCTCTGCCACCCAAGGCTTTGGGAGGCAGCCTTGGGCAACAATCCAAGGGCAACTAGTGTGGCCACTTGAAAGCAGGCCAATGCTCTGGGTTACTTCCTCATGGCACAAGAAACTGAAGAATGAGAGGCTGCTGTCGCTACTTGAGGCTTTGAGAGGCGTAGAGGTGCCTGTACAGAGCTACCCAATGGTGGCAAGGCTGGTTGCAAGAGGAGAGTGGCCTGAGGCTCCAGGCTACTACTATCTACCCCGCGCAGGACACAGAAGAAACGTTCTCCAGCAGTGCAGAGCCCGTGAGAACTGGTAAGATGGCACCATGCTTGGGGCTGTGTGGAACAGACATGGGGCCAGAGACCCCATGGGGTAGCATACTCCCTTCCCCACTGGCTCCAGGGGAGGGAGTCCAAACTATCCTGAGCAGCCACCCTGGCTCAGGGAGTGCAGGGCTAGCAGGATGCCCTTTCACAGTTGCAGCCTGGAGGGCAGATCCCAACATGGTGTGGGCCCTGAGGGTAGACCCCATCAGGGTGCCCACCATGTGTTTTTACCCAGGGCTACTCCATTGGGCACAGAATGGACGTGGCTGGTTATCAAGGGCCAGTGGACCTTCCTAGCTCTAGTGCAAGGTTAGGTACAACTTTGAGCAGCAAAAAGTGGCACCCAGCCTGCACTGGCATGGTGTGGGTCCGGAAGCCAGTAGAGGCAGCTAAGAGAGCAGACTCGGGGGGTGGGCGGAGAAGAGGATGATATTAGGTTTATATCTTGCCATATACTCTGAATCTAAGCAGTCACAATCTCCTTTACCTTCCCCCCCACACACACACAACAAACACCCTGTGAGGTAAGTGGGGCTGAGAGAGCTCTTACAGCAGCTGTTCTTTCAAGGACAACCTCTGTGAGAGCTATGACTGACCCAAGGCCATTCCACCAGCTGCAAGTGGAGGAGTGGGGAATCAAACCCGGTTCTCTCAGATAAAGAGTTTGCTTCTCTCCTACCAAACTTCAGTTGGGATAGCGCCCACTCACCTTCCAAAGGGTCAGGTCATCAGAGCCACTGAGACATGGGGGCCTGTATTATTTGGAGGCTGTGGAGGGGGATGTGACCAGTGGTTGCAAAAACTTCTGGGATGGATGCAAAGTCCAGGCATTGGCTACTCACACCAAGAGGCTGTAAAATACCCTCTCCCCGTCAGAAGCAAGGAAGTACCATTGATAAAGCCCCTATAGAGGAATCCTCTGAGAAGGAGGGGGGTAAATGGTCAGGGGAGGATACAGAAGTGCACCTTAGTTTACCCAGGCTGCTCTAGGGTGAGCTTTTGCAATACCTTCTGTGATGGATTGCACCTTTTGAGAGGCTTTGAAGTGCTGGACATAAAAACAAAAGAGATGTGATTAATGCTTCATGGAAGCACAGCCTTGAGTACCAGGCTGCTCCTAGTAATCTGATTGGTTAGCATTCCGCTGAAGAGGACGTCTGGAGAGAACTTTATACAAATAGAAAGACTCCTGAGTCTTGCCCAGTCTAAAATCAGTGGCTGCAGGCTTTATTGAGAAGTTTTGTGCATAGACTGGCGATGGAGAAAAGTTGGCTAAGAGGTTTGGGAAGTAAAAGGAAACCTATTTAGGCCAAGGAACAGCATTTATTCTTCTAATGGAAGAAGAAAATGCCTTAACCAGTTAAACAGGCTCCAAGAACAAAGATGGCGACAAACATGGTGAGGGGTCTGGAGACCAAGTCCTATGAGGAAAGGTAAAGGAGCTGGAGATGTTTAGCCTGGAGAGGAGGCGGCTGAGAGGTGATATGATCACCATCTTCAAATACTTGAAGGGCTGTCATATAGAGGATGGTGTGGAATTGTTTTCTGTGTCCCTGGAAAGTGGGACCAGAACCAACGGGTTGAAATTAAATCAAAAGAGTTTCCGTCTCAACATTAGGAAGAACTTCCTGACAGAGCAATTCCTCAGTGGAACAGGTTTCCGCGGGAGGTGGTGGTGGGCTCTCCTTCCTTGAAGGTTTTTAAACAGAGGCTAGATGGCCATCTGACAGCAATGAACCAAGAGAGAGATCTTGGGGTCGTGGTAGATAACTCACAAAATGTCAAGACAGTGTGCATTTGCAATAAAAAAGGCCAACGCCATGCTGGGAATTATTAGGAAGGGAACTGAAAACAAATCAGCCAGTATCATAATGCCCCTGTATAAATCGATGGTGCAGTCTCATTTGGAGTACTGTGTGCAGTTCTGGTCCCCGGACCTCAAAAAGGATATTATAGCATTGGAGAAAGTCCAGAAAAGGGCAACTAGAATGATTAAAGGGCTGGAACACTTTCCCTATGAAGAAAGGTTGAAACGCTTGGGGCTCTTTAGCTTGGGGAAAAGTCGACTGCGGGGTGACATGATAGAGGTTTACAAGATAATGCATGGGATGGAGAAAGTAAAGAAAGAAGAACTTTTCTCCCTTTCTCACAATACAAGAACTTGTGGGCATTCGATGAAATTGCTGAGCAGACAGGTTAAAACGGATAAAAGGAAGTACTTATTCACCCAAAGGGTGATTAACATGTGGAATTCACTGCCATAGGAGGTGGTGGCAGCCACAAGCATAGCCACCTTCAAGAGGGGGTTAGATAAAAATATGGAGCAGAGGTCCATCAGTGGCTATTAGCCACAGTGTGTGTGTGTCTTTTTGTGTGTGTGTGTGTGTGTGTATATATATAGATATATATATAAAAAAATTTTGGCCACTGTGTGACAGAGTGTTGGACTGGATGGGCCATTGGCCTGATCTAACATTGCTTCTCATGTTCTTAAGATCTGTGAATTTAGGGGGAGGTGTTTGTGAGTTTCCTGCGTTGTGCGGGGGGCTGGACTAGATGACCCTAGAGGTCCCTTCCAACTCTTATGATTCTATGAAGGAGTGCAGAGACTCCCAGTCAGGTATAGTTTGGGACTGCCTTTGGAGAACAAAGGAGTCAGCTAAAAAGAACTGGTGTTTCAAGAGAAAGCATTTGGGCGCTGGAAAGAGTGTGGCATGGACACCATGTGCTATACAGGGCCTGAACTTGCAGACCTTCCTCAGCCCCAAGAGGGTTGAACAGGGTTAAAATGACCTTGGGTGACTTGAATGTGTACCCTGTTGACAATGTTTCTTATAAGGAAAAGGAAGTAGCGATGTCTACAGGTTCATGGCAAATACCATTAATACTACATGTGCACCAGTCCCCCCTCCCCCTGAGGTACCCAGAATTACTGCATGGAACTCTCAGAGGACATAGCGCAGCTAAGGGCCTGAATATACACATAATGTGCTGCAGTATGCCCCAAGCAAATGAAATAAAAATACAAATAGGGCTGGAGGTCAGAAACGCCAGGAGTAGCAGCCCTGGAGAATGCAAGCACTTGGCAACAGCACGAGAGTGTCTGATTTAAACCATGGCCCTGTTTCTGTGGGCGCACTACCACCCCACAGCTTGGCAGTGGAGTCCCCTCTCCTTCCAAAGGGGCATACTAGGGTACAGACACAGGTTCTCAAGCTTCAGTCTAACCCTCTGAGCCAGTAGGTGTAGTGGATAAGAGCAGCAAACTCTTAATATGGAGAACCAGGGTATCTTCTTCGTGGTCTCTGTGCATCACACCAATGGGAGAAGGCGCCAGCGCCGATCACGATCGGTAAACTTCAAAGCTGCGGATTTCCGCGCCTCCGCCCCAGTGCGCATGCTCAGGAGCCCCACCACGCATGCCCACTGGGACGGGAGCGGACATCCCGCCAGTTCTCTTCTGACCGCCGCGCTAATCAGTCGATCTTTGGCTACGGTCGGTGAACTTCGAATGAATCTGTCGGTTGATTTATGTAGATAGTTGTTAGTTAGTTTTCCAGTTTAGTATAGTTAGTATAGCTTTTTTTTTTGTTGTTGCCGCGGGAGTGTGGGGTGAGTTTCCCGCCCTTTGGGCGACCCCCCCTTCCTCTTCTACCCCTCCCGCGATCCCCCCGCCATCTTCCCTTGCGCATGGAAAGGCGGTGGGGCTTCTTCAGACAGTGCGTTAAGTGTGGGAGCAAAATCGCACCGCCTGACGGACATTCGCTGTGTCTGCTGTGCCTCGGAGAACGCCACAAGCCAGACTCCTGTACACACTGCGCTAAATTTTCTAAGCAGACCCGGAAGAATCGGGCGGCGAGACTGGCGGCGGCGCTAATGGAGCAGGCGCTTTCTCCCCGGAAATCGGCCGAAGAGCCGACGGTCGCCCCCGAGTCGGTATCGGCACCGAAATTGACCGACACCGAACAGGCTCTCTCCGACGCCGATCGCCCTCAGAAGCGCTTGGGCTCGGCTGTGAAGTCGGACTCCTCAGTGCCTGCTAAGCGGCACAAAGAGGATAGAGGAGAGCATGGCAAGAAGGCCAAGAAGACCGAGAAAGCGAAACCTCCCAAGGAGGATCCGAGGACTTCGCCGGATTCGGAAGGTCCTTCGGTCTCGACGAAAGCTGTCCCTCCGCTGAAGCTGTTTGCCTCGCCACGTCGTCGGACCCCTCTGGAGTCGATGCAGACGCAACTAGTCATCTCGGACTCGGACTCCGAGATCGAATCAGCACAGCGTTCTGGCACCGATAGGAGCCCCCTCCCCCGACTGGAAACCCCTCGCTCTCGAAGTCCTCGGGATCGACGGGATCCATCCCGGGATCGTCAGAAGGAGACTCGCTCACCACGCCACACCGAAGGTGACCACTCTCCACACCGGCCAACGTCTCATGTCCCTTGGGACCAGCGCCAGTGGCAGTATTTATACGGCGCATACCCGCCTTTTCCCTGGCTCCACCCTAGACAAATCGAGTGGGACCAGCGCTCCGAGTCGTCATATCGGTCCCGTACATCCTACCAGACTCCGAAGCGTTCGGCATCGGTATCGAAGCCGCCCGAGGTGGAACCGCGTCGCGAACCGGTGCAACCCCCAGTAACGAAGTCGAAAGCTCAGGTCGACCCCGAGTCACCACTACGTGAACCGTCGGATCCGTCACAGTCTCCCGGGGGCTCGACCAGGTCCATACGAGACTCTTCCCTGGAGGATCCCGGGGGTTCTTCCCCGACAGAACCGTCCCCGCCGGAGAAGACGTCGGAGGAGCAACCCATCTCCCCATCTGAGGACCTGAAGTCCTACGGGGATCTGATCAAACATATGGCTCTGACGCTATCGCTGCCGACGGAACAGCCGCAGCCAGTAGTGACGGACAGTGTATTCTACATAGTCCAACGTGACACCTCAACAGCGGTGGCACTCCCCTTGACTAACGTGATGCTCCAAACAGCAAAATCCTCATGGGATAAACCATCTTCCACGCCGGTGTCCTCCCGCCGCCTCGATCATATGTACCTGATCCAGGAGAGCACCGCGGAGTTTTTGTACACTCATCCAAAACCGAACTCGATTGTCGTGTCTTCCTCCTCGAAAGCGAAGAAGACACACTCCACGCCCCCAGACAAGGAGGGCAGGAAGCTGGACTCGATAGGTCGTAGGCTTTATTCTACAGGCTCTCTCGGCATGAAGATAGCCAATTACTCTGCATGCATGGGCAGGTACCAGTATGCATTATGGGACCAGGTCTCCAACATTCTGCATACTCTACCGACGGAGAGCAGGAGTGCCCTCAAGAAGTTGCAGAAAGAAGGGATGCTACTGGCAAAACAGCAACTCAATGCATCTAAGCACTCGGGGGACACTTGCTCAAAGGCCTTGACGACCGCCATATCATTGAGGCGCCACTCCTGGCTGAGGTCGACCGCACTCCAGCCCGACACTCAGACTTATATCGAAGACCTCCCCTTCGATGGGTTAGGTCTCTTCAGCTCTAATACAGACTCTGTCCTCCAGGAGATGGATAAGAGCTTGAAGACGTCCAGGAACCTGGGGGTGTCACCGTCCCGCCCGGCAGCGAAACGCCAGTGGACGAAGCCGTGGCAACGGAAGCCGTACGCAAAGTCCTCGGAGCGCTCCTGGCGCTCGAAGTCGACAGCTGCGTTCCCGCGCCAGCAGTACTCAGCAAAACCTAAGTACTCCCCGCCTGCTACCCATGCTGCTAGACAGAAAGGGTCCAAGCAGCAGAAGCAGAGTCTTTGACTCCCTCCTGGCAACTTGCCCTTCCACGGCTGTGGACTCTATCCGCCTTTCCCGTTTCCTCCCTGCGTGGGGCCGCATTACATCGGACCTCTGGGTTCTGGCCATCATCCGACGGGGGTACAGGATAGAGTTTCTTCAAGAACCCCCAACTCCCAAATTTGTCTACACCTCCCCATCTCCAACCCTACGGGAGGAGGTACAATCCCTCCTCCTGAAGGAGGCCACCGAAGTCGTTCCAAGCACCCAACGAGGTCACGGTTTTTACTCCCGTTATTTTGCTGTTCCCAAACGGGATGGAGGCCTCCGACCGATTATGGACCTTCGTGCACTGAACATTTTCGTCAGGTGCGACAAGTTTCGAATGACTTCCCTGAAGTGCATCCTCCCTCTCCTCAGGCCAGGCATCTGGATGGCCACCTTAGACTTAAAGGATGCATACTTCCATATTTCTATTTTTCCCCACCACCAACAATTCCTGAGATTTGCAATTGGGGAGGACCATTTCCAATACAGGGCCTTACCCTTTGGCCTTTGCACGGCTCCGAGGGTTTTTACCAAAACTATGGTGGTCGTCGCTGCCCACCTGCGGCTGCAGGGGGTAGCTGTGTTCCCGTATATCGACGACTGGCTGATAGTCGCAAACTCACGGGAATCCCTGATACACCACGTCGACACCACCCTTGCTCTTCTAGTAGACCTAGGCCTGCAGGTCAATTGGGGGAAGTCTCGCCTCCAGCCTTCCCAACGAGTTCAGTTCATCGGGGCAGTTTTGGACTCAGTGGCTTGCAGGGCATTCCTCCCTCGGGACCGAGCGGCTGTAATCATCCAGACAATCGGTCTCCTTCGTCAAAATCCCTCAGTGCGGGCTCGGCAGGTTCAGAGGCTCCTGGGACTTATGGCAGCCACGACGGCGGTCGTGGGCCTGGCGAGGCTCCGCATGCGTCCCTTGCAGCTTTGGTTCCTCAGGGTCTTCAACTGCAACAGCGACCCCCTGTCCCGAGTATTGACGGTACCACCAGAGGTACTGCAGTCCTTGACCTGGTGGGAGTCGGAGCGCAACCTTCTGGAGGGGGTCCCGTTTCAGAGGGCCCCGCCGTCGATCACTGTGACGACGGATGCATCAACGTGGGGATGGGGGGCTCATGCACTAGGTCTGTGCGTGGGAGCTCCCTGGCCCAGGCATCTGCTGCATCACCATATCAACTTCTTAGAGTTGATGGCGGTGTCCCTCGCCCTGCACTCCTTTCAGACTCTAGTTCGGGGCAGGTCGGTGGCCATCTTGATGGACAACACCACGGCCATGGCCTACCTGAATCGGCAAGGGGGCACAGTGTCCCGCAGCTTGTGCGGCCTGGCGATGAGCATTTGGGAGTGGTGCGGGTCCCTCGGGATATCCCTGATGGCCGCTCACCTCCCGGGGGAACAGAACATCCAAGCGGACTTCCTAAGCCGAGGGGGAGCGTTGCTGCACGAGTGGGAGCTGAATTGGGTCTATCTGAAGTCGCTCTTCCAGTGCTGGGGCGCTCCAGATCTCGATGTTTTCGCAACAAGGGACAACAAGAAATGCAGACTGTTCTGCAGCAGGGGAGGAGCGGACTCCAGATCCCTGGGGGACGACCTGTTGGCCCCGTGGCGCTATCACAGCGTGTACCTGTTCCCCCCCGTCCCACTCCTGACTCGGGTGCTGCAGAAGGTTCTGCAGGACCGGCCGGTGGGGATTCTCGTAATGCCCTGGTGGCCGAGGCAACAGTGGTTCCCCATCGCCATGGAGCTGGCGAACGGCAATTTTCACCACTTCCCGCAAGTGCCGGACCTCCTACTATCCCACAGGGGACGGGTACTCCACCACGATGTTCCGCACTTGAAGCTAACAGCTTGGCGTCTGACACACAGCAGTTATCAGAGAGAGTGAAGTTTGTCATGTTAAACTGTAGGAAGCCTTCCACGCGTAAGTCGTATTCGTACAAGTGGGGTAGGTTTTCCAGGTTTGCTGACGCTGTAGGGGTCAGCCCGCGGGCAGCGGGCCTTCCCGTCATTTTTGATTTTCTGGTTTCTTTGCTGGACGTGGGACTGATGGTGACGTCGGTGCGCGTCTACCTGGCTGCCATCTCGGCGGAACACCCACGGGTGGATGGTCTGTCTGTCTTTGCCCACCCAGACTCAAAAAAGTTCCTGAAAGGACTAGCAAGGCTGTACCCGGCGGTGCGAATGCCCGCCCCAGCTTGGGACTTGAACCTGGTGCTGAAGGCCTTAACTGGGAAGCCTTTCGAGCCTTTGGCTACGTGTGCGCCCCACCTTCTGGCTTGGAAGACGGCCTTTTTGGTGGCAATTACGTCCGCCAGGCAAGTGGGCGAGCTGGCGGCCCTTCGCTGCGACGCCCCCTACTTGACATTCACCCCGGATGGGGTGGTGCTTCGTCCAGACATTGCTTTTCTGCCTAAGGTCCTGTCTTCCTTCCATCTCAATGCTGAGATCTCGCTGCCGGTGTATTACCCTAACCCAGCGTCCGAGTCCGAACGCCGGCTCCACGCCCTGGACGTTAAACGAGCCCTATCCTTCTATGTGCATCGTACAAAGGACTCGAGGAAGGACTCCCGGCTGTTCGTGTCTTACGTGTCTGCAGCAAAAGGGAGACGGATATCGTCCCAGAGGCTCTCCAGGTGGATTGTCGAGGCGATCAGGTTGTGTTACCTCCTCTGCAAGACGCCGCTCCCTGGGCCTGTGAGGGCCCATGCCACGCGGGCAATGGCCACGTCGGCGGCGTTCATGAGAGGCGTCCCGCTTCAGGACATTTGCAGGGCCGCTACTTGGGCTTCACCACACACCTTCGTGTCGCACTATGCCCTGGACCTGAGGCGGCGTCGAGAGTCTTCGGTGGGTCGTGCTGTGCTTCAATCCATCTCCTACTGACGGACCGTGGCACCCGCCACCAGGTAGGACTCTAGCTTGCTAATCTCCCATTGGTGTGATGCACAGAGACCACGAAGAAGATAAACAGGTTTCCTACCTGTAACTGATGATCTTCGAGTGGTCATCTGTGCAGTCACACTACCCGCCCTCCTTCCCCTCTGCGGCCGGTCCGTCAAGGGCTGACGCAGCGGTCAGAAGGAACTGGCGGGATGTCCGCTCCCGTCCCAGTGGGCATGCGTGGTGGGGCTCCTGAGCATGCGCACTGGGGCGGAGGCGCGGAAATCCGCAGCTTTGAAGTTTACCGATCGTGATCGGCGCTGGCGCCTTCTCCCATTGGTGTGACTGCACAGATGACCACTCGAAGATCATCAGTTACAGGTAGGAAACCTGTTTTTGCTCCACCTCCACCACTTCTCCACATATGGCCAACCCGATGACCATGGTCAGTCACATCTCTCAGAACTGTTCTTTCAAGAGCAGTCCTTGCAGGGCTCTCTTGGACCACCCCACGCAGGGTGTCCATTGCAGGGAGACAAAGGGAAGGCGAGTGCAAGCCATCTGGAGGCCTGAAGTGAAGGACAGCATATAAACCTGACTCTTTTCCTTCTTCTTAGCTTTGAATAGCAGTTGCAGGTCAAGCAGGCACTAGCCCGCACTGGCAACATGCCTTAAAATGCCTGCATGATTTGCCATGGAGGTTTGAGAACAAAGTCTCTGTTCCTGGGAGCCAGGACCACCTAGGGTGGGCAGAGAGAGATGTGACAATCCACAAGTAGGTCACAAAAACAGTAGAACTGAGAGGTGTTTGTCCAGTTCATACACAGGTTTAGCCCCAGGTAGGGTTCCATCAGTGTTCCTAAGCAACTACCCATATAGGGAAGTAACCCTCAACAATAGCAAGTACAAGATACTACCCATATAGGGAATCCCATATGGAGATTCCACTAATCCAGAGCAGAAGGGGTAAATGCTTGGCCTTGTCCTTGGATCACAGGCATAATTTACAACTTTCCCTCCATTCTCCTTACCAACAAGAGGCTCAGCAGGGTTGTGAGGGGGTGGTGGGGAGAAGGTGGCAGTAGCATTTGTAGATTCAGCCTGGCCAAACCATCCATGGCTCTCTGAGAGGGAGCAAAATAGGCAAGCGTGCCTCCCAGGTGGTTAGTCTGCCTGCATCTGGGTCCAGCACTGCCCAGGCCCAGTCTGGCTGCAGCTGACACTCAAAGCATGGCAGGGCAGATTTAGAGGTGCAGTACATGCTATGTCTAAATCAAGAAGGCCAGCAAAAAAAATGCACACATATTTTGATTGACATTGGTGACCAACTTGAAAAGATGGGCAACCAGCAGAGAGCTGGATTGCCTACAGACTTGCTACTGGGACTATAGTTCCACACAAATGAGCACACACCAAGATGGCATTAGAAAGATCAATACTACTTGCCAGAAAGGAACTAGGCATCTATCCAGTACCCAACTCAGCCTTCACTGAAATTAACCCACAAAGACTCCTGCCTTCAGAGGGACAATGCAACTGGCTCCACTGGGCTAGCACAGGTTCCCTACATGGAGTTACCCACAGCCTCAAGCCACCAATGGAGCCTCTGAAGTAAACAGAACCCAAGTTCCTATCATGGATGGGGGGTGGCCCTTCTGGTAGCTGTGATGCCAGCCAGGAGATTATCAGACTGGATGTTGTTATCCACAAGGCAGGAGTTGTACATTTTCCAGAAAGAGTCTGTCACCTTCCTAGTAGCAAGAACCTTGGCTTGAAGAGTCTCTTGTTTGGTGGCAATGTCTTGCAGAAGGGAGCGGTGTATATTCCAAAAGGACTTTGTAACCCTGAGAATGGATCTCTCATTTATCCCTAAAGTGAAATCCTATTTCCACTGCAATCAATCAGTCATCTTATTTTTAAACAATGGCCAAACATCATAAGGGCCTGACACAAGCTAGATATAAGCAGCGCCCTCTACATTTACCTCAACAGGTCAGCTATTCCAGAAGAACCAACTCTTTGTCTCTCACTGTGCCAAGAATTGAGGGATGAGGATCTCAAAGGCTGTGGTAGATTATTGGATTGGATGGTACATTACCAAAGCGTATGAGATGCAGGGGCTTCCTCAGCTGGGGGCCATCACTACACATTCCACTCATTCAATGGCAGCCACAGCACCCTTCACCATACAGGCAAGCCTCATTCACAGCTGCAGGCAATTGTATGTTTCAGTAAGAACTTGTAGATTTAAGGAAAAGGAAAAGACTAGGCAATGAGACCCTACATGTCTATGAAATTGGCAAATAGATTTCTGTGAGTGAAATACTGATAAGAGCATTAGATAAGCCTCATTTAGGCATTGCTGTGGCTGTGAGTTTTCATTTTGTACAGTTCCTCATTACATGGTGACCTTGAGGAAGAATCTCTGATTTGAAATGTTCTTAGATTCGGTTGTGTCCATGGTCACATTACACAGCAGCATGATGGCTGTGAAGAAATATTTTTGCTGTGAAATTAACAAAGGAATTGATCCCTTTAATTTGATGGACTTTGTGAATGTTTCAAACAAACTGAGATTCTTCATGAATTTTGTCACATTGGAATTCATCAATTAATTTGCACTTGTTATAAGTTACGTCTATTTCGGTTTCCTTGACTACGCTAAAGCCTTTGTGTGAATCACAACAAACTGTGGCAAGTCCTTAAAGAGATGGGAGTACCAGACCACCTCACGTCTCCTGAGAAACCTGCCTAAGGGTCAAGAAGCAACTGTCAGAAAGGGATATGGAACAACTGATTGGTTTAGAATAGGAAAAGGAGTTTGACAAGGATGTGTATTGTCACCCTGCTTATTAAATTTATATGCAGTGTACATAATGCGGAATGCTGACCTGGATGAAGCACAAGCCGGAATTAAGATTGCCGGGAAAAACATCAACAACCTCCGATATGCAGATGATACCACTCTAATGGCAGAAAGTGAGGAGGACCGAAAGAACCTCTTGTTGAGGGTGAAAGAGGAGAGCACAAAAGTAGGCTTGAAACTCAACATCAAAAAAACTAAGGTCATGGCATCCGGCCCCATCACACCTTGGCAAATAGAAGGGGAAGACTTGGAAGTAGTGACAGACTTCACATTTCTGGGGTCCAAGATCACTGCAGATGGTGACTGTAGCGATGAAATTAAAAGATGTTTGCTCCTTGGGAGGACAGCTATGGTGAACCTGGGCAGTATAATAAAAAGTAGAGACATCACCCTGCCAACAAAAGTCTATATAGTCAAACTGATGGTATTCCCAGTAGTAATGTATGGCTGTGAGAGCTGGGCCAAAAGGAAGGCCGAGCGCAGAAGAATAGATGCTTTTGAGCTGTGGTGCTGGAGAAGAATCTTGAGAGTCCTTTGGACTGCAAGAAGATCAATCAGTCAGTCTTAAGGGAAATCAACCCAGACTGTTCCCTGGAAAGTCAGATGCTGAAGCTGAAGCTCAAATACTTTGGCCACCAAATGAGAAGGGAGCACTCCCTGGAGAAGATCCTGATGCTAGGAAAGACAGAAGGCAAAAGAAGGGACAGCAAAAGATGAGATGGCTGGACAGTGTTACTGATGTAACAAACACGAATTTGAGCAGACTTGGGAGGATGGTGGAAGACAGGAAGGCCCCGTGTGACTTTGTCCATGGGGTCGCAGAGTCGGACTCGACTGTGCGACTGAACAACAACAATAAGATAGGGTCGAGGCCATGGGTTGATTGTGGCCGTTTCCCCACTTTATTCTCTCTATCTTTTAACCATGTTGGGGGAACCTAGTAGGTACTCCCATTTAAAAAATTAATGAAGCAGTTGGCTAGCAAAATCTAGAGAAGGGCACCATCCATAATGTTATGCACCTGGTAACAGAGGGACAAAAAAGTAAGGGGAGCCCCTGGGTCAAATGCCCAGAATGACTTCAGGTTGGCTCAGATAAGGAGTCTCCCTTGTTACAGATATGCCTAAAGGGGGCGTAGTGAGCCATAGGACATGACACTTGACCTTGTGCTCTGGAGGAACAGTTGACACTGTTGCAACACCCATCCCCTTTCATCCCCATCCCCAGCTTTCTCCGGGAGGCTCCCACGCCCCCCTGCTCCCCATGATTGCTGCCTTATGCAAGGAGATGAGCCTCAGTACAACATTCTATTCCTGGAGATGTTGGCCTGCACTCATCATTTTCTGTAGGGAGCTAAGAGCTGCTGACCCTTTGATCCTGGAGGCAAGGAGGAGCCATCAGAGGCCAAAGACACTCCTCCCCTTGACAGCCCACCCAATATGCTTGTGCCCAACTCCAAGGCTATTGGCCAGACTCGCCGAGCCTCGCTGAGGGACATTGGAAAAAGACAACTCATGCAACACAGCTGACTGGCCCAAAGAGTCACCCATCAGCCCATTTCTGGTGGTGTAGCACCAGCATAGGTGGAATGGGCATCATGGTCTACAAACAGTTACAGTCCTAGACAGAGAGGGCAGCTTCAGACTTGGTTCCATGGCCCAAGAGGGGGCAACTCTGTTGGTAGCATGGCTCCAAGCAGCACAGATGCTAAACAGCATACACCTGTTATCCAGGGCCATCTCACAGGGAGGTCAGCAAATATCCACCTTCACACACACCTGGTCCATGGGGTGCAGCTCACCTGGGGAATGAAGAAAGTGTGTGCCATGAATGCAGCATCTCGGTGCCATCATGTTGGCGTTGGCCCCTGCTAAGCAGAGTCTGCAGGGATGGCCCTGGGATGTTGCACTATTAGGGCAGATGGCTGTGGTCACAGGCTGCTCACACTGTCTCAGGGCACTGCTGTGCCATGTCCCAAAGAGGGTCCAGTGGGACCACAAATGGGAGGGTAGATTTGGCCAGGCTGGGGTCTCCACCCAGTCCATGGGACACAAAGCATGGTCTTGTCAGTACATCTGATCAGGAGACAGCCTGCCATCCAGCACACCCTTGCAGTTTGCTGGCTGCCCTGACAGCTGAGTTCTGCTGACAGCCACCAGTCAGTGCCTTCCCCCTGGTGCAGGTGCTACCACTATGGGCCACTGCTCCTGCTGGTGCTTGCTCTGCTTACTGGAAAATCCATTCCATATTTTCCTTGCAACTTTGTCTGTTTCAATGGAGTGGAGATAGTTTCACTTTCAACATTTCTATAGCCAGCTGAAAAATCCATGCCTCCTGGTGTTGTGTCCTTGCAAATAGAGAGCTGATGCTTTGAGCCAGCTTGCCTCTGCTGAGTGGACCTGACCTACTGAGTACTCTAACCTGGGGACCCGCAGCCAAAGGGGGATATTACACTGGAGAGCCATTGCTAATCTGAGTAGACCCCCGAGGGCAGGGTTGGTGGGAGAAGGTTGCACTGTCATTTCATTGTTTTCCCAGACTCAGAGCATTTTATATTTTCCGTTTCTGCTCTGATCCTTGTGCTTTTTCTGGATGTTTTATTTTAGAAATTGCATTGACAAATCCCAGTATTCCTCCACTTATCCATTTTAAACAAAATAATTCAAGGGTTTTAATCATTTTGTATGTAAGTTAAAGCATAGAATCTTTAATTGTATTTGTGTCCTTTATAAAGTTTATATCTCTGCTCCCTGGCATTACATTTTATGACACACATGGCCTGGCCCTACAAAGTTTCATTTGTGTCAGATCCAGCCCTCCTTACAAATGAGTACAACCCCCCTGCTCTGGTAGGTATATGGATGGGGTGGTCCCTTAGATATGCTGGTTGAAGGCCGTTCAGGGCTTTAAAGGTTAGAACCATCACCTTGAAGTGGATCCGGTACTCAGCTGGTAGAGCACTGGCTGGATATGCTCCCGCATAGATGCCACAGTCAGCAGGCACGTCATCACATTTTACTCCTGATGGTGTTTCTGGGTCAGGTTCAAGGACAAGCCCACACAAAGTGAGTTACAGTAATCTAACCTGGAGGTGACCATTGCATGGGTCATTATGGCGAGATCGTGGACAGAGAGGTAAGAAATCAACTGCCTGACCTGCCAAAGATGATAACAGGCAGACCTGGCAACTACGGTGACCTGGACCTTCATTGAAAGCAAAACATCCCGAATCACCCCAAGACTTTGAATCCTCAGCACTGGCAGCAGAGGTGCCCCACAGAGGGTTGGGAGTTTGATTCTTGAATCAACCCTGCCCCAGCTCAGACACAGGACCTCCATCTCTGATGGATTAACAGTGCAATCCTAAAGAGAGTTACTCCAGTCTAAGCCTATTCATTTCAATGGGCATAGAATGGAGTAACTCTCCTTAGGATTGCACTGTAAGTTTCAGGCAACTCTGTTTGAGCCACCCAGCCATGGCCTCTAGACCCTAGTCACAATCTTTTGGGGTGGAATCTGGGTGGCTGTCTATCAACAGAGTTAATCCATGTCTCCAGAGGTCATCTGTGAGGGTGACCAGTGCTGTCTCCACTTCATGACCAGGATAGAAATCAGACTGGAATTGGTCTAGGATGGAGGCTTCATCCAGGTAAACCTGGAACTGCTCGGCCACCTATCTCTCTATTACCTGGCCCAGGAATAATAAGTTTGATACTGGGCAGTAGTTGGATAGGACCATAGGGTCCAATTATGTTTTCTTTAAGAGCAATCATATCATTACCTCCTTCAATCCCACTGGAAAGGTCCCAGCAGAGAGAGAGAAGTTGATTATTCCAGGAGGGCCGAGCACCATCCCTGCAGACCTTGACCAGCCAGGATGCGTATCCAGGAGGCAAGTGGCAGGGCTTACAGCTGCCAGGACCCTGTCAACATCCTCAGCAGAGTCTAAAAAAAAGATATAGGAAAAGGCTCTAAGATGTGAATAGAAAAAGAACAAAGGTCAGCCCTAAAGACATAGAATGCCTGTTGTTGCCCGACCACTACAGTGTTGTGAGAACCAGCCTGGAACAAAGTAACTCAGGTGCAGAAAAGTTCACTTGTCAAATAAGCCTCTTCCTGGAAAGGTGAGAGGAAGATTAGTATTCTTCCTCTCTCCAGCATTTATATTTGGATGCCCTTAGTGAGGCAAGATTCAGGAGCTTTGCAATAGTGCAATAGGCAAAAGTCTCCTTATTCCCCTGATCACACGGTTTCTCTGATGGAATGGCATTTCCATTTGCCAAATAGAAGTGTGGCAATTTCTGCCAATTCCCCTTTATGACAAACCTTTTCCTATGCTGTTCCTGAGTGTCCTCTGGCTCCCAGAATAAAATGAGAGGAGGGCTCAGTGGGAAGCAGAAAGAGGAGGAAATGAGAAAGTCGCATTGAGGTTCACAGATAGTTGGATACACATCATTCCAAGTATTGTCTTAGTGTGCTTCATTTGTGTCTTCGCTTGAGTTGGAGGTCAACAGAGTTGGAGGTCAACGGACTAGACTGATTCCATTCTAATGATCCCAATAATGTTGTTTTCATTCTGAGAACTGTCATTTGCCCACACCCCCCACCCCCAAATTGGAATAAAGAGGCAGACACAAATATTTGGATAACTAAAGGGCCATTTTATTTGAACAACAACTGAAGCAGCAAGGCTCAACATGATAGAACAGGTTAAGCCAAAGGTCACCCTTGGACCCCTACTTGTCCTGTCTTGGGCAAGCCACCCTGCCCCTGGTATGAGCCATCCAATCAATTCCCCTTTTCTTAAGCTCCCTAAACCATACAGCTTGAGAGGAGTCATGGGGGGGGGGGAATCCCCAGGCAGTCTGCATTCACAGCCATGAGCTATATAGTCCACTCACCAATCCTGACAGTCCACTCACAGTGGGGATGTGGCACTGGTGCTCATGTTTTCCAGTCTAACTTATTCCTCTCTCCCCACCAAGCACACACACCTTTAGACGCTCTCTGTCCACACAGTAGCACTCTGCTAATTCTCCTCAGCTGTTAAGAAAAGGCAAAGACTCACCCCTTCAGCAGCACTCTCCAACATTCTGATTGTTATACATTCTGATTCTAGAATTCTCAAACCAAGGTTAGGGCTAATTCTCATATTACTCATAACATGCAGTAAGCTCAGTCTTCATTTTGGTGGTTTAAGCATTTACTACACATTACCCTCAGTTTTCTCCCCTGGGGGACAAGGCAGCTTGGTCATTCTGCCCCTCACATGTGGTAAGGGATCTACTGCTGGCCCTGGGTTGCTGGGTAGATTTCCATGTTGGGTGAGGATTTGCGCTGAGTCCTCCCCAATCCATGTCTGACACAATAAGCTCTGCTGAGCACACATCTTTTGCCCATTTTATTTTATTTTATTTTAATTTATATTCTGCCCTCTCTGTGAACAGCTCAGGATGGCTAACAACAATCAAAATTACATATTAAATCAATAAAACAGTATAATGCTAAAACTATAAAATATTACATCATGGTGCTATTCATTAGGGCTTAAGTTTGTGGACCTCTAATGACTAATGTAGCTATTCTAAAATTATTCATGGGAATCCCCAAGAGTACTACTGAGGGAAGGCTGTAGGAACTTCATCTTCTGACAACTGCCAGGAGTGATGAATTCCATCTGTAATTCACTAGGAGTGATTCTCCTGGCCATTTGGACATTGAGCCATGTTGGTAACCGGCAGAATCCCTGAGTTGTAAGGTCACTCCTGTGCCAAATGACTTTGCCTGACTGGGTCTTGTTATTGTCAGCTTGCGAAACCTCTTAACATCTGGTTTGTTCATGTTGTACATGTTCTGATTTGAGTGAAATACTTTTGTTTTGTACTAACAAAGGTGGTATGTGAAAAGTAACAAATATTTAAATGAGTGCTCAGGTTCTGAGGTGGGAGGGACTTGAAGCAAAAAGGAGAAAGATAACCTTAGACCAGGCATCTGCAACCTTTTTGAGCCTGTGGACACCTTTAGATTTCTGGCACAGTGTGGTGGGTGCAGCCACAAAATGGCTGCCATTTTTAAAAATTTAGTAATAGCTCATCTAGGTCTTAAGACCAATGAGCTGTTCAACCAGAAAAGTTATTGTTCAATATTCATTCAAAACCAACATTTAATTGAAGCAGCTATATATTTACACACATCTAAAAAGTCTGCTGTGGAAATGTTGTGAAAGCAACGTCATCCCAGAGTTGAAAACGACTGGTGCTTGCAGTTACTTTTTTAACATCACACCAAAATCCAGATCAGCTGGAAGAGTCATTAAATGATATTTAGAAGAGTGAATGGATGAGTAATTCAGATGAAGATCCAGATATTTTCTTCTCAGATCTGAATAATTTACTCAGAAAAAGAAGAAATGATCAGTAGTTTCTACAAGATTCCTTGCAGATACAAACTCTAGATCCCCTTTCTTGGCCTGTAAATTGTGGACATGATTTCATTCTTGCAAGAAAAAATAATTCCGATATCATGGTAACCAAATTACAATAGAAACAATATGGTAAGTGGTATTGATTAAAGTATGAATATTCAAAATACATGGGTGAAGATGCACACCACTTCCCTTCCTGAAGACCACACCATTCTTCCGCCACAAGGTGGCTACTAACCAAACTATAAGCACCAGTCTTCCCAAAGGAAGAGAATCACAAACCAAACCAAGTCAGTTCAACTTATTTATGAGCAGGTGAACCCATCCAGCTTTAAAACAATCTAATACTGACAGTGAAAACTAGTGATTCTTTCTCTCTAGATCAGGGGTGGCCAAACTGTGGCTTGGGAATCACATGCGGCTCTTTTACACATATTGTGTGGCTGTTGAAGCCCCCACCGCCCCACTGGCCAGCTTGGAGAAGGCATTTCTCTCTTTAAATCACTTTTCCAAGGCAAGCCAACCAGTGGCTTTGAAAATGCATTTAAAATTGAAGTTGCTTTCTTTCTACCTATCTCTCCCCTATTTTCCTTCCTTCCTCCCTCTCTCCCTCCCTTCCTTTCAGCTCTCAAACATCTGACGTTTATGTCTTTCTGCTCTCAAACATCTGATGTTTATTCTATGTGGCTCTTACATTAAGCAAGTTTGGCCAACTCTGCTCTAGATCAACTGCAAGCCAATATTTAATAACCATTAACCAAACTATAAGAGAAATTGTCTTCTACTCAGTTTCCATTAACAGGGAGGATAATGCAATACATCTAGGACATCTAAAATCAATCTAAGGAAATTTGTCTGGATTATATCTGGGCATGTACCTAGGCTACCAATCCACACTGGAATAGCATAGAAAACAGGTTATTTTTGCCTGAAATGCACCCAAAATTGCAGAGACATATTGAGCACCTGTGGTGGGGGGAAAGATCTTCGAAATTGCAGCTGTACTCTTGGCTTTCATAAATATCTCTTTAGTGTGCAAAGCCCAGGAGAGTGGACATTGGAATGTAACTCCCAGATATTTATAAAATTGGACATCTGCCATACTGTGGTTTGAGATATTCCAGCATAACAATTTCAACCTACAAGATCTAGCAAAAGCTGAAGCCTTGGGTTTTTCATAATTAACGACCAGGTGCTCATCATATCAATACTGAATGAAGATCTCAATTGATCAACGCAGTTGATCTATACAGCCGTTTTGGTCTATACAGTCATTTTGGAATTGCAACTTTACAAGCAGGTTACTTACAGGTACTTGCAGGGGGCATCTCATTTTCCCTTCCCCTACTATTTCTTCTTTCCTTTTCCTGAAAGCCCCATAACTTCTCACCTTTGCCTGCTTCCATCCCTTTTATCCATCCATTAGAGAAACCTACTTTTATCTACCCATCTTCAGCATTCCCTTCTTCCCTCCCCCTGGCAGTGTCTACTTGGGAAAACCATGGCCGAAGTATGCAGAACTAGCCACTGGGCCAGGCCCAGTTTCATGGTTAAGAATATGTAAAGACTTGCAGGGGGGACCTCATTTCCCTCTATATCCACTTCCTTACACCATTTCCTCTTTCCCTTCTCCTGGCAACCCTCATATTCTGACCTTCCTCCTCTCCTGCCCACTCACTACCTTTTCATCTGCTTTCTTCATCTTCAGCTATATTTATTGTTTAGTTATGCCCCATCTTTCTCTTAATTTTATCTTCACAAGAATCTTTGAGGCAAGTTAGGCTAAGAGTATGACCAAAGGTCACTCTGTGAGCTTCTTCTGCGGGAAAGGATTTGAACTCAGCCTGGGTATCCCATATCCTGTCTGAAACTTTAACCTAGGGCTGGTGCCGCTTAAGCGGCTGCCTGGGGTACAGACCGGGGGAGGGGGCATCACTTTCATACCTTCCTCCCACCCTTGCCTCCATGGCAAGGGAAATATGCAAGCCTGGCGGCCTGGTGCAGTTCCTGCACCTCAGAGCATACTGCCGCCAGGTCGCTATTCCTCTGTCTCCCAGCTTCTGGAAGCTTCCAGAAGCCAGGGGACGAAGTGACAGCAGCCCAGCAGCAGACACACATGCTCTGAGACATGGCTTGCCCTGGAGAGAAGGTGCGGGCTATGGGGCAGGGGCAGCACCTTTCCTGGGGTGCCGGCCTTGTGCTGGCTTCCACGTGCAGGCGCTGCTCTAACCACTACAATACACTTGCTTCTGTGAGGTGGCTGCTGTTGAACTATAGCAAGTAGTCATGAATAAGTCATTCAAGTTGCACAGGAGCAAGTTCAGAACAGTTCAGAAACAGTTCGGAACAGTTCTAGAAAAGGCTGGGCCCACCCTCCCACCTTTTACTGACAGAAACCAAGGTTCAAAGGCTGACAGTACTGTTGTGGTTGCCTAGTGATGGCCACTGGGGGCATTCATTTCTTAAAGCTACAAGCTCTGCTTCTATTCTTTTGCTATTATTATTATTATTATTATTATTATTATTATTATTATTATTATTATTATTATTATTATTACCACCACTACTACTACTACTACTACTAGAACAGCTTATAGGTCATATATGAGAACCTATGAGGTGGCAGTCTGAGTTGCTAAGAAAATATAATGACTATGATTGCAACTGCGAATTCGCGCCCAGCACAATTATTTAGGACAATTCGGTCTTTAACTACCCTACTGCAGGGTATACCAAATGCTGGGGAGTTGGATATTGGCTGTGAGGCATTTGCGAGGCATTTTTCGCAGATAAAGCCCTGTCACTCCACCATGATCTCCCTGCCACTTTGGAAACAGTGAATGAACTCGAGGCTCCGAGCATGTCTTCTAGTCAAGTTTTGGATTCTTTCACTCCACTCAGCCTGGAGGAAGTTGACAAAATGCTCTCCACTGTGCACCCAACCACCTGTAGGATGGACCTATGCCCCTCTTGGCTAATAAAAGCTGGCCGAGAGGAGCTACAGGCTCCCCTAAGAGAAATTGTCAACAGGTCCCTTCTTGATGGACAGCCAGTCCGACTCCACCCCGGAAGATCGGTCTGCAGCATTGCAAGCTGTGGTGGGGTGGTTCAGGCTGAGTAGACTAAAATTAAATCTGATGAAGATGGAGGTCCTGTATCTGAGTTGCTGTGGTTCGGGACCAGAGGCCCATTTACTGGCCTTTGATGGAGCACAGCTCACGCTGGCACCCAATGTTAAAAGCTTAGGGGTGCTCTTGGATCCCTTTCTAACAATGGAGGCCCAAGTAGCAACCACTGCCAAGTTAGCCTTTTACCATCTGTGGATGGCAAGGCAGTTGGTCCCCTTTCTCGAATGCAACGGCTTGGCAACAGTGATCCATGCAATGGTCACCTTGAGATTGGATTACTGTAATGCCCTCTACATGGGGCTACCCTTGTCCCAAATCCAGCAACTTCAGCTAGTGCAGAATGCTGCAGCCAGGCTGCTAATGGGAATTCCTTTACGGGAACACATTCAGCCTGTTTATTTTATGTATGTATGTATGTATGTATTTATTTATTACTTTATTTATTACTTTAAATTTCTATCCCACCCTCTCCGCAAGAGGACTCAGGGCAGCTGGCAACATTCATTTTTACATATTAAAAACCAATAAAAAATAGCTACAGTTTAAAATTATTTAAAAACATTTCATTTCATGGTGCTGTGTATCACTACAACATAATATAAGCGGTGATCATATGGTACTCTATAATGATGTATGGTGGCAGCTCTCTCCCTGTTAGATCTCAAAGGCCTGTCGAAACAGTTTGGTCTTACAGGCCCTGCAGAAAGTAGAGAGATCCCACAGGGCCCTTATGGCCTCCGGGAGAGCGTTCCACAATTCTGGTGCTGCCACCGAGAAGGCCCAAGCTCACGTCAGCCGCAACTTAGCCTCCTTTAGTCCAAGGATGGACAATAGATTTTTTGTCCCTGAATGCAGTGCTCTCCGGAGAACATGTGGAGAAAGACAGTCCCGCAGATAGACAGGCCCCTGACCATAGAGGGCTTTAAAGGTCAATACCAACACCTTGAAACAGACTCGGAACACAATAGGTAGCCAGTGCAGCTCTCTCAGCACTGGCCAAATGTGCTCCCACCGGGGGAGCCCCATTAACAGCCATGCTGCAGTGTTCTGCACTAGCTGCAGTTTCCAAGTCAGCGCCAAGGGTAGCCCCATGTAGAAAGCATTGCAGTGATCTGTTCTTGAGGTGACCATAGCATGGATCACCATTGCTAAGTCGTCGCACTCCAGGAAAGGGGCCAACTGCTGCACCCACCGAAGATGAAAAAAGGCAGATCTAGTAGTGGCTGCTACTTGGGCCTCCATTGTAAGAGAGGACTCAAGGAGCACACCCAAGCTCTTAACTTTAGGGGCCGGTATTAGTGACACCCCATCAAGAGCCAGCAGAGGGATCTCCCCCCCCCCGGACCACCCTGGCTCAGGTAGAGAACCTCCGTCTTCGTCGGATTCAGTTTCAACCGACTCAACCTGAGCCAAGATGCTACGGCTTAAAGAGCCAGGTCTTGTCAGCGAAGGGTTCATGGACGCTCCAACAATAGACAGACTCTTCTCATTTGAAAATAGTTTCATTTATTGGATACATACATGTTACTGCTACGAGAGTTCTTTGAAAGTGATAAGGTACACACAAACTAGCTTGGCCTTTATGGCCCAGGATCAAAGCTAGGGGGTTTAGATCATTCTCACAATACCGTTGCATTCTACTTCTAAGAGGTGCGAGGTTCACACCCTGATATCTTGCATAGCTAGCCGCGTCCGTTCTCTCTCCCCCACAGGCGGCCTCGCATCGGCTGAGAGCTGGCCACATAGTTTGCACTTCAAACACCTTTACAGCTCTTGGCGCCAAGCTCCTTTCCCCCCCCCCCCACTTCTCCTGCTCTCCCAGCTAAATTATAGTTACAGTTCACAGGGTTAGTAAGCAACACAACAATTTAGGCACTCTGGTTAATATCAATTTGAACACAAGCTGACATACTGCCCCTCCTAAGCTCGCGCTCGGGGTTTGTCTGGGTGCAGTAGGTAAAATTGCTTAGGGAGCAGTGGGGCGTTCAGATCCGTGGCTTTCACCCATTCATCACAACTAGGGGGAAAGTAACGCCACCTCACTAAATACCGCAGCGCACCCCGGTGCAGTCTGGCATCGAGAATCTCCTTCACTTCGTGGTGTTGTTGGCCCCGCACCTTGATAGGGGTCGGCTCGGGGCCCCGAGGATGCCATTTCGACCCCCCCGGGTCTCGACGAATCAGACTACAATGAAAAACAGGGTGCACCTTACTAAACAGCTTGGGCAAGTCTAGTTCCACGGTCACCTTGTTAATCACTCGTTTTATCCAAAATGGCCCCAGGAACTTATAGGCCAATTTCCGGGAGGTTTGGGGGAGCGGTAAGTTTTTTGTGGACAGGAAGACCGTCTCCCCTACTTTAAAGTCCCACCCCGGGCTGCGTTTTTTGTTGACTTGGTCTTTGTAGTCTCTCTTTGCCTCTTCTAGGTTCTCCTGTATACTCTTCCAAGAGTTTTCTAATGTTTTCCACCATTGATGGCACTCGGGGGAGAGTGAGGGTTCACTGCCCCCTGGTAGGGTAGGTAGGGGCTTCCCCTCGTACCCGTGGACCGCTTGAAAAGGGGAAACCTTGATGGAGGCATGGAGGCTGTTGTTGTAACTGTACTCCGCAAAAGGAAGCAAATCCACCCAGTTGCTTTGTTGGAAATTTACATAGCACCTTAAATATTGTTCCAAGAGCCCATTAACCCTCTCGCTCTGGCCGTCCGTCTGGGGGTGATACGCTGAGCTCAAGCCCTGCTCCATGTCCATTAGTTTACAAAACTCCCGCCAGAAGTTGGCAACGAACTGTGGCCCGCGGTCACTAATGACTTTGTCAGGGATCGAGTGTAGGCGGGCCACGTGAACGAAAAATAGATGGGCTAGTTCTTTCGTGGTGGGGAGCTTTTGGCAGGGGATGAAGTGAGCCTGTTTGGAGAATGTGTCAACCACCACCCAAATTACTGTTCTCCCCTTTGACGGGGGTAGTTCCACTATAAAGTCCATGGAGACGACCGACCACGGCCGTGTCGCGGTGGGGAGGGGTTGCAGTAATCCCGGAACCTTCCCCCCCCCTTCGCTTTGCCATGAGGCAAGTTGGGCATGTTTGCACAAATTGGGAAATGTCTCTCTTCATTTGTGGCCACCAGAACTGTCTGTGGGCCATGTGCAAAGTTTTTACGTAGCCAAAGTGTCCAGCCAGTCTGCTAGTGTGGCAGTGATGTAGTGCTTCCGCCCGGAGGGATTCGGGGACATAGAGTTTCCCCTCGTGGTACCAGAATCCCCCTTCTCCCTTGGTCAGTCCCTCTGGTCGCCCTTCCCCCTCCGCTTCAGTCTCGGTAATCAGCCTGCTTCCCCCCCACGGGCCTGCAGCTGGGGTTTTTGACTTCGATCGAGTCTGCACTGCCCCCGCCACTGCCTGCGGGGAGATCAGTGAGTCTATAACCTCCTCCTTCTCGCTTTTGTGTTGGGGTTGCCGAGACAGAGCGTCAGCCAAAAAGTTTTTGGCTCCGGGGATATGGCGGAGGGTGAAATCAAATTTGGCGAAGAACCCAGCCCACCGGATTTGCTTCCCTGTCAGTTTCCACCGCCCGGTTAGGGCTTCTAGGTTCTTGTGGTCTGTCCAGATCTCGAATGGGACTCGGGCTCCCTCTAACCAGGAACGCCATGTTTTTAGTGCAAACGTGATGGTGTAGGCTTCCTTGTCCCAGACCGACCAATTTCTCTGTTCGCCGGAGAATTTCCGCGAGATGTAGGCGCACGGTCTTAGGTGCCCCTCCTCGTCTCTCTGCACGAGTATGGCTCCGACGGCCGTGTCGGAAGCGTCACATTGCACCACAAAGGGTTTGAGTTCATTAGGGTGCACTAACACGGGTTCGCTCATGAAGAGGCGCTTTAGTTTGTCAAACGCCTCTTGACACTGGCTGGTCCAATTAAGTTTAGCGTTTGGCTTTTTTGCCTCTGGACCCTTCCCTTTCATCTGCAGCAAGTCGGTGAGGGGAAGGGCCACCTTAGCAAATCCCTGTATGAAGGATCTATAAAAATTGGAGAATCCGATGAAAGATTGGAGCTGTCTACGTGTCCTCGGGGGTTCCCACTCTAACACTGCCTGGACCTTAGCCGGATCCATGGCCAACCCCTTCCCCGAGACTCGGAACCCTAGGTAGTCCAGTTCCTCTTTGTGAAACTCACATTTTGAGAGTTTGGCATACAGTTTGTTTTGAAGTAGGGTGCTCAGCACCTCTCGGACCAGTTTCACGTGGGAGGGTAGGTCCTTCGAATAAATAATGATGTCATCCAGGTAAACCACCACCGCCTTATACAAAAATTTTCGAAGGACCTCATTGATAAAGTTCATGAACACTCCCGGGGCCCCTTGAAGGCCAAACGGCATCACTAGATACTCAAACTGCCCCAAAGGAGTGTTGAATGCCGTTTTCCACTCGTCCCCTTCTCTTATCCTGACTCGGAAATAGGCATCGCGCAGGTCCAGTTTGGTAAAAATGGACCCCTCCGATACTGCGCTTAGCAAGTCTTTGATTAGGGGGATGGGGTAGGCGTTTGACATGGAAATCCCGTTTATCCCGTGAAAATCTGTGCAAAGTCTAAGACTTCCATCCTTTTTCTTTCGAAACAGTACCGGGGCGGCGTGGGGGGCCGTCGCGGGTCGGATAAACCCCCGTTGGAGGTTTTTGTCCAGAATTTTTCTGAATTCAGCCTTTTCCGCCCACCCCATCGAGTACAGTTTGGCTTTTGGCAGTGGCTGGTTGGGCAGGAGCTCTATTGCACAGTCAGTGGCCCGATGGGGGGGCAACTCGTCCGCCTCTCATTCGCTGAACACCCCCTTCAGGTCTCGGTACTCCCTAGGGACAGTTTTCACCTCCTCTAGTGTCACACAAAGTTTCTCATTCTTGGGGGGAAGTCGGGGGCCCCAGATCTCCTTCCAGAGGTGAGAGATGCACCTCCGATCCGTAAAGTCTATGGTATGCTCGCCCCACTGGATATCGGGTTGGTGTCGAGCCAGCCAGCCCACCCCTAACACTATGTCGAAGGAGCAGGAGGGGGCTATTACAAATACTTCCATGTCCCAGTGGTCCTCCACCCCCATTAGTATCTCCCGGGACTGCTCAGTGCAAGGTTCTCCCCTCATCCTAGTTCCATCCATCTGTTCGAACTCAAGGGGCCGGGGCAGTTTCTCCCGCCCTATCCCCATTAGGTCCACCAGTCGCGGGGTGATTAGTTCCCGCGTGCACCCTGAGTCTATTAAGACCCGGGCGTGGATAAACCTTTTTTCCCCAACGTTCAACAAAGTCAATGGGATATACATTAGTTCCCCTGCTATTCTCACCCTCAGTGGTGCCGGCTTCTTTCGGACCTGCCGCGGGGCACCGTCTAGTGCAGGTCGGTCTCGTTTCCCGCCGGCTCCGGGTCCCAAGCCTCCTCCCCGAGCTCCTCCAGTGTTGTATTATCCTCGTCTAGCACCGCCGACAGTGCGGTGCTGCTTCGACCCGACTCTTTCGGTTTCCCTGCTCGCTGGGTTTTGGGCGGGGGACCCTTCGCAGTGGGCGTGGGGGCCCGGGCCCTCTCCGGGCAGGTAGAGGCCAGGTGGTTGGGGTCCCCGCATTGGTAGCACTTCCACGCCCCGGAGGGAGGCTTTGGGGTTGCTCCCCCCGTCTTCTTCGCCTCCGGCTTGGCTGCACTCTTGGTTTCTCGGCTGGGCTTCCCCTGTAGTTCTTGGCGCTGGATCGCCACCTCTTTCATGCTGGTTTCGATCTCTCCCGCCAGTTGGATCCACTCGACCAGGGTGTCCGGCCGGACCTGCTGCAGGGCCCGGTCGAGGATCCCGGGGTTCAGCCCCTTTCGATACGCCCTGATTTTTATCGCCTCGCTCCAGCCTTTGATCTTGCGGCTGTGGTTCCTGAACTCCAGGGAGTATTCTCGGATGGATTTGCCCCCCTGGCGGAGCCCTTCGATCGCGGCGATGGCCAGGGTCTCCCGCAGGGGGTCTTCGAACTGGGATAACAGCGCCTGTAGGAATCCGGCCACCGTAGTTACCTCTGGGCCCCGGGTCTCGAACAGGGTTACGTACCACATCTGCGCCTCACCCTCCAGCCGGGAACCGAGGTACGCCACTCGGCTATGCTCGTCGGGGAAGGACGTTCCCCAGTAGCGCATGTAGCTGTTGGCTTGGATCACGAAGTATTCCACCTTATCTGCGCTCCCATCAAAGGTAGCGTGTAGCTCCCGGGTCTTGACTTTTGATCCCGGGGGTGGAGGCCCTGGGGGTCCGGGTGATGGCTGGATGGGGAGCGGCGGGGTCGGGCTTCTCGGCAGCGGCCCCGCGGGGGGTGCGGCCAGTTTCCTCTCCATTGTCGCCAGGACCCGATCCACTTGCTTCGCCACTTCGTTCAGGGTTAGATTCACGTTGCTGTACATCTCTCGGCGGAGATCACACCCTAGAATCTCCATCTCCCGCCTGATTTCTTCCAGGGGGACGGTTTTTGGGGAGGACGCTCGCGAATCGCCCTCACCCTGGGGGTCTTCCCCATTGTTGCCGCCGCCGCCTCCGCTGGCTCCGGTGTCGTCGGGTACTCCCCTCTCGCCTTTCTCTGGCTCGCCCGGGTTGCCGCCGCCTTCAGGGTCCTCCGGGGTTGCGGAGGATATTCGCATGCCTTTGCGCCGTCTCGCCCATCAGCTTGGTGGAGGCCCGGGGCTTGCACGGTGCCTTCGGGGTGAGGAAGAGAGTTTGGCTGCTCACTCTCTGAGGTCTCCTCTTTTCGGTGATGTACCACGCCGGTGACCCAGGCAGGCTGGGTATGCAGGGCTCTCGGTCGTCCGGTGCCTCGGCCATCCGCCAGAAGTAACCCTCACCGATAAGTCCCGTTAAATAGGGATCACTTTCAAAATGTCAGCGTAGGGTTCATGGACGCTCCAACAATAGACAGACTCTTCTCATTTGAAAATAGTTTCATTTATTGGATACATACATGTTACTGCTACAAGAGTTCTTTGAAAGTGATAAGGTACACACAAACTAGCTTGGCCTTTATGGCCCAGGATCAAAGCTAGGGGGTTTAGATCATTCTCACAATACCGTTGCATTCTACTTCTAAGAGGTGCGAGGTTCACACCCTGATATCTTGCATAGCTAGCCGCGTCTGTTCTCTCTCCCCCACAGGCGGCCTCGCATCGGCTGAGAGCTGGCCACATAGTTTGCACTTCAAACACCTTTACAGCTCTTGGCGCCAAGCTCCTCTCCCCCCCCCCACTTCTCCTGCTCTCCCAGCTAAATTATAGTTACAGTTCACAGGGTTAGTAAGCAACACAACAATTTAGGCATTCTGGTTAATATCAATTTGAACACAAGCTGACAGGTCTAAATTTTCCAGGGTACAGTCAGACTGACCACCCATCAATAGCTAGAGCTGGGTGTCATCTGCATATTGGTGACATCCCAGCCCATACCTCCTGACAATCTGGGCAAGGGTGCACATATAGATGTTGAATAACGTCTGGGACAGAACCACACCCTGTGGCGCACCACATGTAAGTGGGTGCCTTCGGGATGATTCCTCCCCTATGACCACACTTTGTCCTTGATCTTGGAGAAAAGAGACCAACTACTGTAAGGCAGACCTCTGAATCCCCATGTCGGCAAGGTGGCTAGTCAGTAGCTGATGGTCAACCGTATCAAATGTGGCTGACAGATCTAATAATAACAGCACTGCTGAGTAGGGGTGTGCATTCAGTTCGGCCGAACCGTATATACAGCCGAATCAACACAGATTCGACTGTATACGGAATTGGCCGCAGCCGATTCCCATTGCCGCCTATTATGCGGCAGCCGAATACGGCTCGCCGTATTCTGCCGAATAGCTATTCGGCAGTATACGGCTGTCAATGGAAAAGGCGGGAAAGTAGCTTCTGCAGCCTCAGTGGAGCTGCTTGCCTACTTTCCCGCCTTTAGTGGCCTCTTCCTGCCTCTCTCATAGCCTCCCTGGGATCAGGGAGGGGGGGGAGGGGGAAAAGGAGCCCCAGCAGCCAATCCAAACCATGCATTTGCAAAATGCATTGCAAATGCATGCTTTGCAGGGCTATTGTGTGTAGCTGATGGCCCAGCCATCAGTTACATTGTTGTTATTTTGATCTTTTGCTTACTTGGGTATCCAAGTAAGCACTGTTGTCTGGCCAATCAGAGAGCAGTGCTATTTTTTGAAATTGCTCTCTGTAGGGCCAGAGAACCTTTCTAAGGAGTCTTCCTGGCTGGACTCCTCCATTGCTGCTGTGTTGGTGTGAGAGATTGTGCTGCTGCTGGCTGGTCCTTGGCTTCAGCTGCTGCCTGCTGCTCTCTCACTCAGCCTTACCAGACTTCCCAGGAGTAGAGAAGACAAGGTAAGACAGTTTTGGGGTTCTTGGTTTAGTTTTTGTTGGTAAAAGGACTAGAGTCCCTTTACTTATCCAGATTTGGGTGGGTGAGTACTGGGTGGGTAGCCTACTTGGGGTTGGGGTTAGGTTCTGCTGGGGGTGGGGGCCTGGGGTGGGTGGGGGTTTGCTAATTTGCCCATATCTTAATTTAGTGAGAGGACTTTTAAAAGTGCAGTGTCCTTTTACTTCTCCTGATTTGGGTGGCTTGGATTTCTTGGGGTTAGGGTGAAGAGTTTTTTTTGGGGGGGGGGGGTTGGCAAAGTTCCTGTATTGTTAAAAGTTGAGTTTTTTACTGTTTTAAAAGTATTCAGTGTTTGATTTGTTGCTGCTGTGTTGTGCTGCTGTTACTCTTCTCTTCTGTTTCTTGGGGGGGGGGTGCTGTTTGGCCTAATTTCCTAAGTTCCTGTATTGTTAAAAGTTAATTTTTTTACTGTTTTAAAAGTACTGTTTGATTTGTTTACTGTTTGATTTGGTTGGTGTGGGGGTTGGCGAGGGTGTGTGTGGGATGTGTGGGCTGGGTCACTTTCTCATTTTTATAGAGTAGATTGTGTGGTGTGCTCTGTGGCAGGGAAGCTGGCACCTGGGTGAGAGACCCAGAACCAGCAGGCTTGTTGTGGTTGGCCAGCTCTCCCCGTGTTGTTTGGGGCAGGGCTGGAAAGCTGGCAACTGGATTTGCTGCAGCCAGATTGTGTTTTCTGTGGCAGTGATGTTGGCAACTGAGTTTATATTGGTTCCAGGCCTGCAGGGTTCATAGAGTAGATAGAGGGATGTAGTGCATTTGGGTCCTATAGAGATTCTCTGGTGTGAAGTTAGGTTTGGCTTTGGGTGCCCCAGAATTGGATCCCCTGGTCCAATTTTTTTTTGGCCTTGTGGGTTTTGTGTGGGACAGTGCCCTGAAGCTGCACAGCAGTTTGGGGGGCTCTCCTCAAAACCCCCTGCTCCCCAGAGCCACTTTTCCCACAACAATTACAGTGAGGAAGTGGCTAATTGGGCTTTCCCCATCATTGTTGGCAATGGGCCTTTTGGGGAGCCCAAAGACAGGGACCCCCTGGCCCAATCTTTTTGGGACTTGGGGGTTTTGTAGGGGAGAGTCCCCTGCGGGTTCCCTGCAGTTTTGGGGGCTCTCCCTCAAACCCCCTGCCCCCCAGTAGCCTCTAATTATGCCCTATGCTGCCATTGATTTCAATAGCCCACAGGGTATAATGATGGAATAGGGGCACCCTCTTTGGGTGCCCCTGGAATGGGATCCCCTGGCCCAATCTTGTTGGGACTTAAGGGGGTTGGAGGGGAGAGTCCCCTGCAGGTCCTCTGTAAATTTGGGGGCTCTCCCTCAAACCCCCTCCCCTCCAGGTGGCTTCAAATATACCCTATTTACCATTGATTTCAATGGCCCATAGGGTATAATAGGGCCGTATATTCGGAAATAGCCGCGCATCTACCGTATATGCGGCTATTCCGAATACGATATTCAGGAGTATACGGGGATTCCAAATCCCCCCCCCGTATACTTCCGAATCCATGTAACACCGAATTTTTTTTTTGCACATCCCTACTGCTGAGCCGCCCTGATCCAGAGGTGCTGAAAGTGTTGCACTAGCTAATGATAGTGTACCAGATTTGCTTCAAGGTGCTGGTCATTACCTTTAAAGTCCTATATGGCCAGGGTCCTGCATATCTTAGGGACTTCCCTTCACTGCACACGCCCCAGCGAGCACTTGGGTCCAGGTTTCAAAACCTGCTGGCAGTTCCCAGCATCAGAGAACTGAGGCTAAAATCAACGAGAGCTAGGGCCTTTTCCATTGCTGCCCTTAGCTGGTAGAATGAATTGCCGGAGGAGGTCAGGGCCCTGCGAGAGCTTCCACAGTTCCACAGGGCCTGCAAAATGGCACTCTTCTGCCATGCATTTTCATGATGGTAACACCTGCAGCAATGGGACTGGCCCATAAAAATACTACCAATGACTCACCTGATCATGCTGTGGTGATCCTGGGTCCTCTTAGAACAACCACCACTAGAATTTAATCGCTGTCTGAAACTATGATATTAGCACATGTAGATGTTTTAGAAATTGTTTTTATGTTTTATGTTTTTATTGTTGTCTTATCTTATTTGGTCACACTAATTTGTGAGCCACCCTGAGCCTACCTTTGGCAGGGAGGGCGGGATATAAATCAAATAAATAAATAAAAATACTACTACTACTATTTAGACAAGATTTTTCTGCAAGCCTCAGTCATTTTTCATGTTTCTAGAAAGATCTATCTTATCTGTTCATGGTTCCAGTCTCTAGATTTAAGTACCCACAGGTTTGGCTTGCTAAGGATTAGATGTATGATGAATCATAAATATATCCTTCTAAAGACAATTGATTAGATCTAGCCAGCTTCCTCCCCCCAGTTTCACCCAATTACCTTCCTTACTACAAGCCTTGTTATTCATAGTACAGGAAAATAATGATCAAAGCTTCATCCTGTTTTCATAATCAGAAAACCTGGTTGGATCCAACCCACTATTTGCATTGCAGAAGGAAGAAGTAATATCCATTTCTAAAAGTGCACCTAATTCCATTGCTGTGACATTTTTTCCTGTACTGTTTCAAAGCACATCTTGAATGAGTAGCCTTCTTGTACTAGATATGTTGGCTTCAGTGAGGACTTTTTGCATCCAATGGAATCTCCTGTATGTTTTTAGAGAGACATTCTAAGCTGAATAACACTGTTACATTTCTCTATTGCTTAATTATTATTTCTTTCTAATGAACTAGTTGTCAGACAATGGGATCTCAAATCAACCAGACCTTGAGTTGATACAAAGTTAGGCTTTATTTGATAATCCATAGGCATCAGAACGAAGAAATTGGGACTGATACTATGTAGCAGAGCAGAGCATACTTTAAGGGGAATACATCAAAGGGTGTCACACAAAGCCACAATTCTAAACATTGCTGAGCTGAGGTGCAAAGATTCACACGGTTCCTCTCCCTTACTAAAGAGTTTAGGTAGTTCCAGTTCTACTGTCACCTTGTTTATTACTTGTTTTATTTTGAACGGTCCCAGATATTTGTACGCCAGTTTCCTGCAAGTCTGTGGTAAGGGCAAGTTCTTAGTGGATAGGAAAACTGTTTCTCCCACTTTAAACTCCCACTCAGGTGAACGCTTTTTGTCGAAGTGGGCTTTATAGTCTCTTTTAGCCATTTCCAAGTTCTCCTGGATAATGGCCCACCCCAGTTTCCAATCTTCTGTACCTGGGTAAGGTAATTAAGAGAGTGCTGTCTAAATGGCTTCAGAAATTTCTGGATGACACCTCAGTCTTGGACCCATTCCAGTCTGGTTTCTGCCCAGCCATGGTACGGAGACAGTAGTGGTCACTCTCACTTTGAGGGCTGCTGGATCAAGGCAGGTCAGTGCTGCTGATATTGCTCAATCTTATGGCAGTGTTCGACATAGTCAAACAACATCTGTTGACTCACTGCCTCACCAATAGGGAGATTCATGGGGTGGCTCTTACTTCATTTCACCAGGACTGGGGACAGAGGGTAGTACTGGGCAGGGGGTCAGTGTCATCAAAGCACCCACTAGAATATGGGGTCCCCCAAGAGGCACTCCTCTCTCCAATGCTCTTTAACATCTATATGTGCCCCCTTGCCCACCTGGTGCAGAGTTTTGGGCTCGGGTGTCACCAATATGCCAATGACACCCAGCAATTTCTGTTGATGGGCAGCCAACCAGACACTGTTGACACTGGCAGCCAACCAGACACTGTTCCCATGATTCTGGCTGAGGGTTTGGAGGCTGTGGTTGATTGACTAAAGCAGAGTCAATTGAAACTGAATCTGGGTAAGATAGATGTTCTTTGGCTGAGTGGGGGAGAGAGCCAAGGTTAGTTGCTAAGTCTCTGCCCTTGACGGTGTGGCCCTTACACCAGCTTCTACTGTCAAGAACGTGGGCATGATCCTGGATGTCACCTTGTCTGTGGAGGCCCAGGTTCTGTGAGTTGCCAAGTTGGTATTTTTCCAACTACAACAGGTTAGGCAACTGGTTCCCTACCTGTCTTGCCCTGACCTAGGCACTGTAATCAATGCAACAGTCACCTCCAGAATAGACTACTGTAATTTGGTCTATGCCAGGCCTACCCTTGCACCTAATCCAGAAGCTCCAACTGGTCCAGAATGCAGCCATGTGGGTCCTTATCAGTGTTCCCTTTAGGCTGAGTTAGTGTGAACTAGCTCACAGATTTTTAGCCTCCAGCTCACACATTTTTCTCTTAGCTCAGGAAGGATGACCACAGAGCACACTAATTTATGCAGTAGCTCACAACTTTAATACCAGTAGCTCACAAAGTAGAATTTTTGGTCACAAGACTCTGCAGCTTAGAGGGAACATTGGCCTCATAGGGACCCCTTACACTGCACAAATTCAGCCTGTGCTGCGTGAGCTACACTGGCTTCCAATGGAGTACTGAATCTGGTTCAGATCCAGTGCTCCATTGGCATAGGACGAGAAAGAAGAATACTTAAAATAACGACTGGCTACGTCGATGGTGTCATCAGGAAAGATTTGGATTTCTGGACCATGGCTTATGCTTTCAAGATGGTGGTCTTCTATCAGGAGATGGTTTGCACCTTACGGCGGTAGGAAAAAGGGTGTTTGGTAACAGCCTTGCTAACCTAATAAGGAGGGTTTTAAACGAAATTGTATGGGGGAGCAAGACAATAATTCAAAGCCTTGTATAATGCCACAAACTAGGGATAAGAACATTAAAGATTTGCAAAGAGTGGTGCATATGCTAGGTAATGTTAACTTGCAGGCTTGTACGGAAACTAAACCCTCGGGATGCATAAAACATGGATTCTGATGTCTCTACACTAATGCACAGAGTATGGGAAACAAACAGGAGGAACTGGAAGTCCTAATACAGGAAGGAGACTATGACCGTTTTCACACACAGCTTACCTCGCAGTCACAATCCTGTTCCCTCCGCAGCGTCTGGTCGGATTTCCCAGTTACAGGAAGTTACAGGAAGTGCCGCAGCTTTTGCATAGCAAACATAAACCACTAAAACCCAGTTTACATTTGCTACACAAAAGCCTTGCTACACTTCCTGTAACTCTGGTGCAGATGGTGGGAAATCCGACAGATGCTGTGGAGGGAATAGGATTGTGACTGCGAGGTAAGCTGTGTGCAAAAACAGTATATGACATAAAAGGCCTTACTGAAACGGTTCGGTGGAGGCGCCTCCTTTCTCTCTATCATCAAGAAGAGAATTAGATTCCAATAACTTTTTTCCGGGGTTTATTTGGATTTAATTGGTAGAATTTCTTTATTAATCTGGCTGCTTTTACATTTGAAGCTTCCACCCACTCATCGTGACTAGGTGGGAAATATTTTCATCTGATTAAAAAGTACAGCACCCCTCTTTTTAATTTGGCATCTAGAATCTCTTGCACTTCATGGTGACTCTGATTCCCAATCTGGATAGGTTGTGGAGATGGTGGTCGAGGGTGCCAAGACGTAGCTCCAGGATCCCGGCGTAATAGGTTGCAATGAAAGACAGGATGGATTTTACTAAACATTTTTGGCAGTTCTAATTCCACGGTGACTTTATTGATGACTCTCTTTATTTTGAATGGACCCAGGAATTTGTAAGCTAATTTCCTCAAAAGCTGAGACATTGGCAAGTTCTTAGTCAATAGGAAAACTGTCTCTCCTACTTTGAAGTCCCATGCTGGAACATGATTCTTATCATAATGTCTTTTATAAGTGTCCTTAGCTTTTTCCCAAGTTTTCCTGTATTACCTTCCATACTTTCCCTAAGGTAATGAAGGTAATTCTGTGGCATCTCCTCCTGGTAACAATGGGAAAGGCTTCCCCTCATAACCATTCACTACCCTGAAGGGAGAAGTCTTGGTGGAACTGTGGACACTGTTGTTATATCCATACTCCGCAAATGGCAACAAATCCACCCAATTGGATTGTTGGTGATTTACATAGCACCGTAAATACTGTTCTAGGAGAGCATTCACCCTCTCCGCAGGGGGAGACGAGGAGGACGAGAAGCTGGGCTCGTCTTCCCCCCTCTCCCTTTGGTTTTTAGGAGCTCGGTGAGTGGGAGCATGACCTGGGCGAACCCCTTTATGAACCCGCGGTAGAAATTTGCGAACCCGATGAACGATTGGAGCTGCCGTCAGGTTCGGGGTGGTTCCCAATCTAATACGGCTTGGATTTTTGCAGGGTCCATGGCTAGTCCCTCCCCCGACACCCGGAACCCTAGGTAGTCTAGTTCCGTTTTGTTGAACTCAGTAATTTGGGCAGTTCCAGTTCTACGGTCACCTTATTGATAACCTTTTTAATCTTGAAGGGCCCTAGATATTTGGAGGCCAATTTGCGGCATCCTTGAGGGAGAGGGAGATTCTTGGTTGACAGGAATACTGTTTCCCCCTCCTTCAGCTCCCATTGGGGGGCGTGCTTTTTGTCAAAGTGCCGTTTGTACTCTTCTTTCACCTCCTCCAGATTTTCTTGAATTACCTTCCACCCCTTACGCATTCCCTCCCACCACTGTTTGCATGAAGTGGGCTCTGGGGCTCCAGATGGTAGAGGGAGAGTTGGGAAGGGTTTCCCCTCGTAACCATTGACAATTTGGAAAGGGGAGGTCTTAGTGGAGCTGTGGAGGCTGTTGTTGTAGCCGTACTCCGCAAAGGGGAGCAATTCAACCCAATTTGTCTGTTGGTAATTTATATAGCACCTGAGGTACTGCTCCAGAAGCCCGTTAACCCTCTCAGTCTGTCCGTCGGTCTGGGGGTGGTAAGTGGAACTAAGCCCCTGTTCAATGCCGGCGATTTTACAGAACTCCCGCCAGAAGTTGGCAACGAACTGCGGCCCGCGGTCGCTAATGACCTTGTCCGGGAACGAGTGGAGGCGGACCACGTGGTTAAAGAATAGCTGTGCCAATTTCTTTGCAGTGGGGAGTTTCTTACAGGGGATGAAATGGGCTTGTTTCGAGAATGTATTTACTACTACAAGAATTACTGTCTTCCCTTGGGAAGGTGGAAGTTCGACTATGAAATCCATGGAAACGACGGCCCAGGGGCGGCTCGCCGTAGGGAGGGGGACCAGGTGCCCCGGCGGTTCCCCCCCCCCCCTTCGTTTTGACATGATGCAGGTGGGGCAGGCGACTACAAATTCTGACACGTCCCTTTTCAGTTTGGGCCACCAGAACTGTCTGTTGAGCAAATTGAGTGTTTTCACATACCCGAAGTGCCCTGCTATTCGGCTGGAATGGCATTGCTCTAAAATGGCTTTTCTCAGGCTTTTGGGCACGTAAATTTTTCCCTTTCTTGCCTTGCTGCTGGCGGCGCATCCCGACATGTTGTAGGTCGGTTTCTACCTCTCCCGCCAGCTGGATCCATCCCACCAGGGTGTCGGGTCGTCCCTGGTGGTAGCACCGGTCGAGGATGTTCGCGTTCAGCCTGTTCTTGAACGCGGTGTACTTCATCACCTCGTTCCAACCCCTCGCGGCCGCGCAGTGCCCCATGAATTTGGTGGCGTATTCGCGGGTCATGCGGTTCCCTTGCTCGATCCTTTGAAGGGCCTCGATGGCTTTCTCTTCTTGCAGGGGATCCCCGTACTGCCGTAGCATCGCCTGGAGGAAGTCGGCCACTGTGGCTAGCTCGGGCTTGCGCCCGGTGTACAGCCCCACGTACCACTTCCGCGCCGCTCCCTTCAGCCGGGATGCAATGTGGTCTACTTGGCTCGCTTCCGTGGGGTAACTCGCTCCCCAGTGTGTGAAAAAATTGTTGCACTGGATGGTGAAATATTCCACCTCGTCTCCATCCCCATCGAACGTGATTTTCAGTTCTCGGGTCCCCCCCCCTCCCGTCGGCTCCTGCTTGTCCCCCGGGCGCCGCCGGTACTGGTGCTCTCGGAGCCGCGGGGGCCGGGGGTGCCGGTACCACGGGCGCGACGGGTGCTGCCGGGGCCGCTGGCGCTGGTGGCGGCGCGGGGGGTGCTGGTCCTGCTGGTGGTGGGGCCGGCGGGGCTGCGGGTGGTGGTCCGGCCGGGCCCCCTCCTCCACCATCACCCGGACCAGCAGGCACCGGGGCTGGCAGCGGCGGGGCCGCGGGCACGCCTCCCTGCAGGGCGCGTATCTGGTCGCGGATCGCGCCCAGGTTCTGCTGCATTTCTTCCGCCATTTGCACCCGGGACATGTGGACCTGGTCGTGGATGTCCCTCACCCAATCGAACAGCTCGTTGCGTAGCGCTCGGATCGGGTCCCCACCACCGTAGGTGGAGGAGCTGGCGCCGGTCCCTTCTTCTCTGTCTTCGTCCTCCTCGTCTCCCCCTGCGCCGGTGGCGAGAACCCGGTACCGTTGTTCCGCGGCTTCCATTGCTGCCATGGACTTTCGAGGGCTCCAACTCCGCGAGGGGAAGGCGTCGGTAGAGAATGGTGCTGGGACCTTGAGTTTGCGTCTCACCCCCGTCACTTTCGGGTCTAACGGTTCTTCTTCTGTGGGAGTGCTGGGCTCTCCGTTGTCTGGAGCCTTTGCCGCCATTCGGCCAGGTTGCCAGTTCAGATAAGTCCCAGAATAAAGGATTACTGTTATAATGTCAGAACTGGAACGAACTTCAGACGATTCCAAGACTTGTTGCAAAGTATAGAATCTTTATTAGAGAACTACAGTGCTAGAGCTACGAGATAACAGTAATGCCGAGTCCGGCATTTGGTTACATTTTATGCCTTCAGCAAAAGTACAATAAAACGATCATTCACACGGTTTACAGACAAGCATCTCCTTTCCCAAGCTCTGTTATCAGGAGGGAGGATGCTCTTCCATCTCGAAGGCCAAACGGCCCAGCTTCAAAGGACACCTGTGGATGTTGACCAGAGCCTATCTGTCACCCTTCAGTGAGCACAGAGTATTTAGAATATTTGCAAGGCACTTGGGTTAATTGCTTAGATTATATATCCTGGGTTAGAGTTAGGTTACAACATGGAGTCAGTTTGGCTAACAATAGGCAGAGAAAGTTACAAGTTCTGACAATCGGTCTGAGGATGGTACGCTGAGCTCAGACCTTGCTCCATGCCTGTTAATTTACAAAACTCCCGCCAGAAGTTGGCAACAATCTGCGGCCCTCTGTCACCAATAATCTTATCAGGGAAGGAGTATAATTTAACTATGTGTTGGAAGAACAGGTAGGCTAGCTTGTTTGCATTAGGCAGTTGCGGGCATGGGATGAAATGTGCTTGTTTTGAGAAAGTATCCACCACTACCAATATCACGGTTTTCCCTTGAGACATTGGAAGCTCTACAATAAAGTCCATTGAAACTACTGACCACAGCCTCCCGGCGGTTTCTAAGGATTGTAGTAATCCGGGGGGGGGTTCCTCCCCTTTTCTTGGCCATTACGCGCACTGGGCAAGTGGATACATAGCTTGAGATGTCTTCTTTCATATGTGGCCACCAGAATTGTCGATTTACCAGGTGTAAGGTTTTTACATACCCAAAGTGCCCTGAGAGTTTACTACTATGGCAAAACTGTAGCACTTCTTTCCGGAGGCTCTCCAGTACATAGAGTTTCCCTTCCCGGTACCAGAACCCTCCTTCCCCCTTGGTAACTCCTTCTGGTTTGTTATCTCCCTCTTTTTCCACCTCAGTGATCAGTCTTTCTCCTCCCCATTTCTCTTCTATGTTTCCTCTTTTTGCTTTGGATCTGGTAGTGGCTGCCCCCACTAGATGACTTGGTGATATGATAGAGTCAATGACTTCTTCTCTTTGACTGTTGTGTTGAGGAAGTCGAGACAAAGCATCCGCTAAAAAGTTTTTGGATCCGGGGATATGTTTTAAGGTAAAATCAAATTTGGTGAAAAATCCCGCCCACCGAATTTGCTTTTCAGTTAGTTTCCGGCATCTCATAAGTGCCTCTAAGTTTTTGTGATCTGTCCAAATTGGCTCCCTGTAGCCAAGACCTCCAGGTCTTTAATGCAAAAGTTACTGCAAATGCCTCTTTATCCCACACGGACCAATTCCGCTGTTCCTGGGAAAAATTTTTAGAAATGTATGCACAGGGCCATAGCCTCCCGTCATCATCTGATTGCATTAAAATGGCTCCCACAGCAACATCGGAGGCGTTGCATTGGACCACAAAGGGTCACAGTTCATCTGGGTGGCTAAGAATAGATTCACTGTTAAATAATCTTTTCAATTTATTAATCGCCTCCTGACACTTGGCTGTCCATTCTAGTTTCGCGCCTGGCCACTTTGCTTCCGGGCCTTTCCCTTTTGTTTTAAGGAGGTCCATCAATGGCAACATGGTGTGCGCAAATCCCTGAATGAAATTATGGTAAAAATTCGTGAAACCGAGGAAAGATTAGAGCTGTCTACGTGTCCTCGGGGGTTCCCAGTCTAATACTGCTTGTATCTTGGTGGGGTCCATCTCTAATCCCTTCCCAGACACTCTGTACCCCAAGTAATCCAGTTCTGTTTTGTGGAACGCGCACTTAGACAATTTGGCATATAGCTTATGTTCGTACAGAGTGTTGAGTACTTCACGTACCAATTTCACATGAGACTTTAAGTCCTTGGAATAAATAATTATATCATCCAGATACACCATGACCCCTTTATACAAGTACTCCCTCAGTATTTCATTTATGAAGTTCATAAAAACGCCGGGAGCTCTTTGTAATCCGAATGGCATGACTAGGTACTCAAACTGTCCAATGGGAGTGTTGAACGCAGTTTTCCACTCATCCCCTTCTTTTACGCGCACTCTAAAGTAAGCATCTCACAAGTCCAATTTGGCAAAGGTTTTCCCTTCAGACATGGTACTTAATATGTCCTTAATCAAAGGTATGGGGTAGGCATTCGAGGTAGAGATCCCATTGATCCCTCGAAAATCTGTGCAAAGTCTAAGCCCCCCGCCCTTCTTCTTTCTAAACAATACTGGGGCGGCATGTGGGGCGGTTGCCGGTCTAATGAAACCCCTCTTTAGGTTTTTATCTAAAAATTTCCTTAGTTCAGCCTTCTCTGCCCACCTTCTCATGGAATACAGCCTTCTCATGGAATACAGTTTCGCCTTGGGGAGTTCTTGCCCTGGGATCAGTTCTATAGCACAGTCAGTATTCCGGTGTGGGGGGAGTTTGTTTGCTTCTTCTTCGCTAAACACCCCTTTTAAATCCTTATACTCCTTAGGGATGGAGCGTACTTCTACTGTTAAACATAGTTTTTCATTTTTGGGGGGTGGCTCCATGCCCCAAGTTTTATCCTATTGGTGGCGATTGCATTTACTATCAGTAAAGTCTATGGTTTGGTCTCCCCATTTAATGTCTGGTTCATGCTTTGCCAACCAACCCACTCCTAAGACCACGTTGAAAGATGAAGAAGGAGCAATTACAAAGAGTTCAGTATCCCAGTGGTTTTCTATGCCCACTGGCACTGCTTGAGTTTGATCAACGCATGGTTCCCCTTTCAATACCATCCCGTCCATCTGCTCAAATTGTATGGGTTGTGGTAAGGGGACCTTGGGGAGACCCCGAGCATCCACTAACTTGGGGGTAATTATTTCTCTGGTACATCCTGAATCAATCAGGGCCCTCACGTGCACAAATCTCTTTAGCTTCAAGTTTAGTAAAGTCAATGGGACAAAAAATAAAGATCCTGTTATTCTCACCCTCAATGGTGCCATTAATTCCATGATCTGCTGCTTGGCACCTCTCAGTGCAGGTCGTTCCCATTTTCGGCTGGCTCGTCCTCCCAGGACATCTCGTTCAGCTCATCGATGAAGATGGTTTCTTCGTCAGTGAAGTAGTGGCTACGGTGCTCCCTTTCACCAATTCTTTGGGACGATTGGAAATCTTCTTGGGTGCTGATGTGCTGGGCTTTGGAGTAAGGGGGGGGCCTCGAGGTCGTTCTGGGCAGTTAGAAGCTAGATGGTTTAGATCCCCACACCGGAAACAATGGCATGGAGTAGTTGGCTTGGTGGCTCCTCCAGTGGGAGTAGTCTTTTTTCCTTCAGGTTTTTCCCCAGACCGAGACTCACGTCCCCCCTTGCTCCCTTGCTGCTGCTGACATTGCAGAGCCACTCTTTTCATGTTAGTTTCTACTTCACCCGCTAATTACACCCGTCCCACCAGCGTAGTGGGACGAGCTTGTTGCAGAGCTCTATCCAGCACGCTCGCGTTCAGGCCCCTCTGGAACTGTTCTATTTTCATCAGCTCGTTCCAGCCCTGAACTTTGGCCGGGTTTGCCCTAAATTCGGCTGCATACTCACGCACTGATTTCAACCCTTGCTGCATGTCTCGGAGGGCCGTCATCACTCAAGTTTCCTGGAGTGGGTCTTCATACTGTGTGAGTAGAGCTTGTAGGAAGGCGGCCACTGTATCCAATTCGGGGCTTCTGGTCTTGTACAGACTCACGTACCATCGTTTGGCGGCGCCTTTCAGCTTCGACCCCAGGTAGTCTACTTGACTGAACTCGTCAGGAAAGGTGCATGTAACTATTGGCTTGGATGGAGAAGTCCTCCACTTCTTCGGGGTCCCCGTCGAATGTGGCATCTAGCTCCCATCCTCTACTGTAGTCTCGAGGGACCAGCAGTGGTGCCATCGGTGGTGGCATTGAGGCTGGTATTGGTGGTGTGACAGGTTGTCTTCCCAGGGGGGGTATTGGTGCTCCCCTCAGGTCGGCGGGTCTTAGCACCTGATCGAGTTGCCTTCTAATTTCTTGCGCCATGAAGGTGGCGTTGGCTTGAATCTCATCCCTCAAGCCCCTTGCCATGTTGGCCATCTCATTTTTCACCATCTGGAATATTCTTCGCTCATCTGGTTCAACCTCTTCATCTTCCGTGTCAGGGCCAAGTTGTTTAGGAACTTCACCTTCCTCCCCCTCATCAGGTTGGGGTTCTTCTCGCTCTCCGCCGCTGACGGGTCTGGCGCTCTCGTGAGCACTTTCTGGGCCACTCTCCCCAATCATCACCCTTACTCTGTGGGACTGTCGTGTCAGGATGGCCTCTCTCTGAGCTGGTGCCTCTTCCATCAGGGTGGTGGAAGCCCGCGGCTCCCAATTTCGGGGTGTGACGAGAAGTTGCTGCACATGCAGGAGGGACCCTCTCCCCGTGGTCCATTGAGCATCTAGTATGTACCACAGGTGGGTCTGTACCTCGATCTCATCCTCTCGGCTCTCTCCTCTTCCTCTCTTCAGCGGCTCGGGAGTTCACTGTTATCTGGAGCTCTCTCCGCCATTCAATCAGAAAGTTGCCAGTTCAGTTAAATTCCAACAAAGATCACTCTCAAAATGTCAAGCATCGGTATTTCGAATAAACAAGCAATTGTTTGATACAAAGACTCATTTTATTGATAATCCGTTGTTGCTCAAGGTATGGTACCTTGAGAGTGATATAGAGTTTCACATAGCATATCGTTTTAAGAGCTACATCAAAGGAAATAGAAAAGATAACTTCAAGACATAACATGTATATGTGAATTGCTACAACTATGCAAAAATACTACCCACTACTATCATGTGGTTGAAACTTCCCTTGTTCCCATACATTCCTGCTTCTCTTGATAAGCGGTGAATGGGAACGGTTTGGTGGAGGCACCTCCTTTCTCTCTATCATCAAAGTTACTGCATTCCTACATTTTCTACCCAGAGGTGAGAAAGGAAAAGGAAGGCGAGAAAAGTGAGGGGGGAGTAAGTTTTGAAATGCAACTATGGGAAAGAAAAGATTTCAGAACAAAGAAGAGAGGGGAATTAGATTCAAATAACTGTATTGATTTAATACCCAGAAATAGCATGCCTGACAATACAGTGATTATGGGAGATTTCAATTACCCGGACATCTGTTGGAAGTCCAACTCTGCTAAAAATGAAAAGTCAAATAGATTCCTGACTTGTCTTGCTGACAAATTCCTTTTCCAGAAAGTGAAGAAGGAAACAAGGGGATCTGCTATCTTGGATTTGATTCTCACCAACAAGGAAGAATTGATTGAAGAAGTGGAAATAGTGGGCATCCTAGGCAGTAGTGACCATGTGATTTTGGAATTTGCAGTCTTAGGGAAGGGAAAAGCTATATGTAGTCAGACTTATAGACTGGACTTCAGAAAGGCAAACTTCAATAAACTTAGAACTATGCTGGGTAAAATCCCATGGTCAGAAATACTTAGGAGGGACTTCCGGGGTTGGAAAATGCCGAGCTGAATTGCTTCTCAGAAGGGGAGCAGGCTGAGGCTTCTGTTCGGGGTAGTGGAGGGCAATTTAATGCCTACTGCCTACTTTTCTCAGTCAGAGATCAGTCCAAGATATGCACAGGAAACTCCGAGGGGATTTACCTTGGCTAAAAGGGAGTCCCGGGGGGGAGGGCTCCTTTGAGGGGTCTCCGGAGACAAGTTGCATATTCATTATCTGCAGAAGTTTCCAGAGTCATTTATTTGACATAAGCTTTGACACTGCTAAACATCTAAAGCTATACAAGACCAGTGTTGGATCTGGATAACAGAAAAAGGTACTGATGACTATCTTCATTCTGGGACTATTTAAAGTTAAACAAAATAAAATCAGAAGGTGGGAAATAGAGATTCAGAAAGCTTGGAAGAAGAAGGGGAGAAGGGGCAAAATTTGAATTTTGTAAATTTAAAGGACAGTGCTAAAAAGTGGAAAGGAATTTATTGTTTTGTCTACTTGCAGTTTTAATGAAAAAGCCGCATCATCACAGATTTGCAGCTCTCACAGTCAACACAGGAAATACATCAAACATCGTGAGATCTTTTTACCAGTGAAAACAGGATTTGGTGGCAAGAAAAGCAGGAAGTGTCGAATGGAAAAGGGAAATAATTGAAGCAGCTAGCCTACTCTAGGACTATAATATCATAGAAAAACATCGGCGGCCATTGCTAGGAGGTCAAAATTTAAACAAAGTTTTTAAAGTGACGGGACATTAAAAATTTGGTGAAGCTGACAGAGGTGACAATTATAAGGTAAATACTATTGGACATTATCGCTGATAATTATTTTAGAAGCCTTTTGAAGGAAATTTTTTTTAAAAGGGAAGCAGAAAGTTGTGACCGTCATTTTGGAAGAAATAAAAACTTCAAAAATTAATATCTGAGCCCAGGAGGCTCTGAGGATGGCGAAATTAGGCTTATTGAAAAGGGCAAGCCTTACTCTATCAAACCTGATAGTTTAAATTTAATTTGGAGAGGTCAAAATTTTTGGTGTTTTTTTAAATGTCAGAGCATAAGTTAACCCATGCAAGGACTGCCTCAATGGAGAAAATGCAAGAGCAATTAGAAGCAATGGAAGTAAGGATGATGAAAGGGGTGAGAGACATGATAACTGCTTCTAAAAAAGAAATTAGAAAAGACATTGTAGAGCTAAGGAAAGATATAGAAGATCTCAGAAATGAGACTTTGGTAACATCAAAGAAAGTGCAAGAGGTGGAAGAGAGAGTGAAAGTACATGATTCTACCTTACTAAAAATGCAAGAAAAGGTGGCAATTCATGGCTGCAAATTGATGGAAACCCAGATACGTCTAAGAGGAGTACCTGAGGATGAAGAGACGGATTTGAAAGGATATATAATAAGAATAATTGCAGAATTTTTGGAGGAAGATCCTGAAGGAACTAAAAGCATGTATGACTATATGTATAGAGTGAACTCACTATATGCCAAGAAAAATAATCTACTAAGAGATGTGATAGCTTGCTTGGGAAATTATAAATGTTTGTATGCAAATGCTAGAAGTGTCCGAAGTAAAATTGGTGAATTGGAATGTTTAGTGTTGGGAGAAAACATAGACATTGTGGGAATTTCAGAAACTTGGTGGAATGAGGAGAATCAGTGGGACACGGTGATTCCTGGATATAAGTTATATCGGAAGGATAGGGAGGGAAGGGTTGGAGGTGGGGTGGCTCTGTATGTCAGAGAGGATATACGGTCCAGTAAGACTGAGGTCAGAGAATTAGATTCCCTTTTAGAAATGCTTTGGGTTGAAATAGAGGGCCCAAAAGGAAATTTAACTATGGGAGTTTGTTATCGCCCACCAAATCAAAAGAGAGAGGACAATTATAATATGATGGAGGGATTAAAGATAGCGGCTAAACGTAAAAACTGTGTCGTAATAGGTGATTTTAACTACCCGCAGATTGATTGGGTCAATATGTGTTCTGGTCGAGAGAAAGAGATTGAGTTTCTTGATGCTCTCAATGACTGTGCTATGGAGCAGATGGTCTCAGAACCTACCAGGGGTGGGGCGATCCTGGATCTGGTCCTAAGTAATGCCCAAGACTTGGTGAGAGACGTAAAAGTGATTGCGCCGCTTGGGAACAGTGACCATAATGTTATTGATTTCACCATTTGTATAAATAGGGAGTTGCCCAAAAAGACCGCCACAACCACATTTAACTTTAAAAGGGGTAAATTCTCTGAGATGAGGAGGCATGTGAGGAGGAAACTGAAAGGAAAGGTAAATACGGTCAAAACCCTTGGGGAAGCTTGGAGACTATTTAAAACTATAATCCTAGAAGCTCAGATAAAATACATACCACAAGTTAGGAAAGGCACAAACAGGTATAAGAAGAGGCCAGCATGGTTAACAAACAAAGTAATGGAAGCTGTAAAAGGTAAGAAGGACTCCTTTAAGCGGTGGAAAACCAGTCCAAGTGAGATTAATAAAAGGGAACACAGGCAGTGGCAAATCAAATGCAAGACTGTGATCAGGCAGGCAAAAAGGGACTATGAGGAGCATATTGCAAAAAACATAAAGACCAACAATAAAAATTTCTTCAAATATATTAGAAGTAGGAAACCAGCCAGGGAAGCAGTGGGGCCCTTGGATGACCATGGGGTAAAAGGATTACTGAAGGAGGATGGGGAAATGGCTGAGAAGCTGAATGCATTTTTTGTCTTCGTCTTCACCGTGGAAGATGAGAAGTGTTTGCCCGCCCCAGAACCACTAATATTGGAAGGGGTGTTGAAAGACCTGAGTCAGATTGAGGTGACAAAAGAGGAGGTCCTACAACTAATAGACAAATTAAAAACTAATAAGTCACCGGGTCCGGATGGCATACATCCGAGAGTTCTGAAAGAACTCAAAGTTGAACTTGTGGATCTTCTAACAAAAATCTGTAATCTTTCATTGAAATCTGCCTCCGTTCCTGAGGACTGGAAGGTAGCAAATGTCACCCCCATCTTTAAAAAGGGTTTCAGAGGAGATCCGGGAAATTACAGGCCAGTCAGTCTGACTTCAATACCGGGAAAGTTGGTAGAAACCATTATCAAGGACAGAATGAGTAGGCACATTGATGAACACAGGTTATTGAGGAAGACTCAGCATGGGTTCTGCAAGGGAAGATCTTGCCTCACTAACCTGTTGCATTTCTTTGAGGGGGTGAACAAACATGTGGACAAAGGAGACCCGATAGATGTTGTTTACCTTGACTTCCAGAAAGCTTTTGATAAAGTTCCTCATCAAAGGCTTCTTAGAAAGCTTGAGAGTCATGGAGTAAAAGGACAGGTCCTCTTGTGGATCAAAAACTGGCTGAGTAATAGGAAGCAGAGAGTGAGTATAAATGGGCAGTCTTCGCAGTGGAGGACGGTAAGCAGTGGGGTGCCGCAGGGCTCGGTACTGGGTCCCATCCTCTTTAACTTGTTCATAAATGATTTAGAGTTGGGAGTGAGCAGTGAAGTGGCCAAATTTGCGGATGACACTAAATTGTTCAGGGTGGTGAGAACCAGAGAGGATTGTGAGGAACTCCAAAGGGATCTGTTGAGGCTGGGTGAGTGGGCGTCAACGTGGCAGATGCGGTTCAATGTGGCCAAGTGCAAAGTAATGCACATTGGGGCCAAGAATCCCAGCTACAAATACAAGTTGATGGGGTGTGAACTGGCAGAGACAGACCAAGAGAGAGATCTTGGGGTCATGGTAGATAATTCACTGAAAATGTCAAGACAGTGTGCGTTTGCAATAAAAAAGGCCAACGCCATGCTGGGAATTATTAGGAAGGGAATTGAAAACAAATCAGCCAGTATCATAATGCCTCTGTATAAATCGATGGTGCGGTCTCATTTGGAGTACTGTGTGCAGTTCTGGTCGCCGCACCTCAAAAAGGATATTATAGCATTGGAGAAAGTTCAGAAAAGGGCAACTAAAATGATTAAAGGGCTGGAACACCTTCCCTATGAAGAAAGGTTGAAACGCTTAGGGCTCTTTAGCTTGGAGAAACGTCGACTGAGGGGTGACATGATGGAAGTTTACAAGATAATGCATGGGATGGAGAAAGTAGAGAAAGAAGTACTTTTCTCCCTTTCTCACAATACAAGAACTCGTGGGCATTCGATGAAATTGCTGAGCAGACAGGTTAAAACGGATAAAAGGAAGTACTTCTTCACCCAAAGGGTGATTAACATGTGGAATTCACTGCCACAGGAGGTGGTGGCGTCCACAAGCATAGCCACCTTCAAGAAGGGGTTAGATAAAAATATGGAGCAGAGGTCCATCAGTGGCTATTAGCCACAGTGTGTGTGTGTGTGTGTGTGTGTGTATATGTATATATATATATATATATATATATGGCCGCTGTGTGACACAGAATGTTGGACTGGATGGGCCATTGGCCTGATCTAACATGGCTTCTCTTATGTTCTTATGTGATTATAAGATATATGACAAAGGAAATGGTGGGAAAAATCTTGAATAAAAATTTTGAAAAGACATTGATAGTGGGAGGCAACAGAGTAAGAATCATGAAAGAATTGCCAAGACAAGTGATAAATGACAGAAAAGCATACAAAAAAATGACAGAAAAACTACGTAACAATGAAATGAGGTATAGATGGCTAATACCTGAAGGTGTGAGCTTTGAGCTGCAAGGAAAAAGGATTACAATTACAAGCACACAGGAACTGTGTAGGTTTTATGAAGAACATAAAGAATTTGCATCATGATGGATTACAAATTATTATCTTGGAATGTAAATGGACTAAATTCACCACAAAAAAGAAAGGCAACGTTTCATTGGATTAAAAAGCAAAATTGTAATATAGTTTGTTTACAAGAAGTGCATATCAAACAAAAGGATCACAAATTTTTATGGAATAAACAACTGGGACTAGAATTTTATTCATTGGCTGAACAGAAGAAAAGGGGAGTGATTTCTATATTAAACAAGAATTGGAGCCGAAATTAGTGTTTAAAGATGGAAGATTTGTAGCGGTAGAAAAAATATTAAATGCAAAAAACCCCCCATTATTGGGACTGTATGCACCAAATGGTGCAAAGAATGCTTTTTAAAAAGACTTTATACAACAATTTGATGAACTGACTTATGACCAAGTTTTGATAATGGGGGACTTTAATGGAACAATTAAGAACACACTGGATAGGTCTGGGGGTAAAAAAAATAATAAGGAAGGAAAATTGCCAAAGTCTTTTTTTGAATTGGTCAAACAAGAAAATTTGGAAGATATATGTGTGACTACCTTTTTTTCAGCAAGACATAAAACTTTTTCCAGAATTGGCATGCTGTGGGGCACTAAAAACTTAGGCCTTATAACAAAGAAAATAGAGATTTTACCTAAAATTGGGGCTGACCATAACCCAATAATGTGGATTACAAAATTGTCTAAGAAGTTGAGAAGATGGAGATTGAATGAAGACTTACTACGGAATAAAGAAATAGTGATATCTCTAGAAAATGAAACTAAAGCTTTCTTCCAAATAAACAATCAAGAGGATGTAGAATTTCAGACGGTCTGGGATGCTTATAAAGCAATAATGAGAGGAATATTGATTACATTGAATAACAAAGATAAGAGGGCAAAAGAAAAACAGATGTTGGACATTCAAAATGAAATAAAGAAAAAAGAAGGGGAACTGAGAAAAAGGCCAAGGAAAAAGAAAATTATAAGGGAGGTTACAATATTACAAACGCAAATGAGACATTTGTTAAATAGAGAACTGGAATGGAATCTGAAAAAATTGCAGCAGAAATCTTTCAAGGGAGCAAACAAACCCGGAAAATATTTGGCCTGGCAACTGAAGAAAAAGAGAGAAAGTAAAATTATTAATAAAATTGTGGTGGATGGAAGAGAGGTGGTAGATCAACAAGGAATAAAAAGAGAATTCTTTAAGTATTATGCTAAGTTATTTAAAGGTGTTAAAATAAGGAAAGAAAAGATGGATGAGTACTTACAAAAGATAAAAATAGCACCCTTAGCAGAAAATATGCAAAAAGTTTTGAACGATCCAATTGAAAAAATAGAAATTGAAGCAGCAATTAATGCAATGAAAAATGGAAAAACATCTGGGCCAGATGGATATACAGCTAAATTTTTTTAAACCCTCAAAGAGGAGTTAATCCCGAAATGTCAGAAATTGATGAATATGATAAGAACAAAAAGGAAAATACCAAATACGTGGAAGGAAGCTGTTATTTCGTTGATTCCAAAGGAAGATAGAGATGTTACAAACGTAAAAAATTACAGACCAATTTCATTATTAAACAATGACTATAAAATATATACAAGAATCTTGGCAGAACGGTTTAAACAATATTTGATGAATTTTATAAAGGAAGATCAAGCGGGCTTTCTTCCCAAAAGGCAAATAGGAGACAATATCAGAACTGTTGTAAATATTGTAGAATATTATGAAAGATATCCAGAAAAGGAAGTAGCATTATTCTTTGCAGACGCAGAGAAAGCATTTGATAATTTAAATTGGGATTTTATGTTTGCAGTAATGGAGAAAATGGAGCTGGAGAGAAAGCTTTATAAGAATGATAAAAGCAATATATACTGAACAATGTGGAAGGCTATGTATAAATGCTGATCTTACAGAAAACATGATAATTAGTAGAGGTACAAGACAAGGTTGTCCACTTTCCCCACTGTTGTTTATAATGACTCTTGAAATATTACTGATGCAAATTCAAGAAGATAAAGAAATAGAAGGATTAAAAGTAAAAGGATTTACTTACAAATACAGAGCATGTGTAGATGATATAATGTTTATAAATGAAAAGCCCATACAAGTCACACATTTGTTGTTAGCCAAAATACAAGAATATGGGGAGTTGGTGGGACTTGGTATTAATAAAGAAAAATCAAAACTTCTATGTAAAATATGCAAATAAATAAGCAACAAGAATTGCAGAGACTAACGGGCTGTGAAGTTACCTCCAAGGTAAAATATTTGGGTGTGGAGATAACAATGAAGAATATTGATTTGTTCAAAAATAATTATGAGAAGTTATGGCGTAAAATGGATGAAGATACGTTAAAGTGGAATAAACTTAATTTGTCACTGTTGGGTAGAATAGCTGCAATTAAAATGAATATTCTACCAAGAATAATGTATTTGTTTCAAACTATTCCAATTGTCAAAGACAGTAAATAATTTAATAGATGGCAAAGAAAAATTTCAGAGTTTATGTGGGCGGGGAAGAAACCAAGAATTAAAATGAAAATTTTAACAGACGCAGAAGAGAGAGGCGGATTTCAATTACCAGACTTAAAATTATATCATGAAGCAGTTTGCTTAGTATGGATAAAAGAATGAATAATGTTGTTAAACAAAAAACTCTTAGTGTTGGAAGGTCATGGAAATAAATCTGGCTGGCACGCTTATATGTATTATGGGGGAAAAAAGATATACGGCTTTTTCTCTCACCATTATATAAGAAACAGTTTGCTAAATGCATGGATGAAATATAAGAAATATGGAGATGAGAGAAAACCGTTATGGATAGTGCCAGCCGAAGTGATAAAAATAACAGCGGAGACGGGTGAAGAAAAGTGGTTGTCATATAATCAACTATTAAAAATACAAAGTGGCAAAATAGAATTGAAAATTGCTGAAAAGCTGAATAATAAATATGATTGGTTTCAAATGCAACAAATAAAGAGCTTGGTGGAGAATGACATTAAAACTGAAGAAATAAGAAAAGAGCAAACAGAAATGGAAAAAGTTCTGCTTGGAGACAATGAAAAATTAATTTCAAAATTATATAAATTACTTTTAAAATGGTCTACGGAAGATGAAGTAGTGAAATCTCAAATGATTAAGTGGGCAATTAATGTAAATAAATACAGATGGAAACTTGGGAATATTTGTGGGAGAACTCTATGAAGCTTTCGATGTGTCATAGTATTAAAGAGAACTGTTTTAAAATGATGTATAGATGGTAAGAAATTGGCAAAGATGAATAATACGATGCCAGACAGATGCTGGAAATGTAAAAAACATGAAGGTTCTTTCTACCGTATGTGGTGGACTTGTGAAAGAGCAAAAAAGTATTGGCAGATGATTCAACAAGAAATTTCTAGGATCTTGGGATATGAATTTAAGAAAGTTGCAGAGACTTTTCTGTTGGGATTACAAATAGAAAAATTTCCAAAAGAAGATAGAACTATAATTTGGTACTTGCTTTAAGCTGCTAGGACATTATATGCGCAGTTGTGGAAGCAAGAAAAAATACCAGAGAAATGGGATTGGATTGTAAAAGTTATGACATGGAGTGAAATGGAGAAATTAACAAGAATTTTAAGAGACTATGATTTATAAGTTTCTAAGAGGGAGTGGAAAAAGTTCAGAAGATATGTAGAAAAACAGTGGAAAATAAAAGGACATTGGACAATTTTTGATAATAATTAAGTCTTAGAAAAAAGAAGAATATTAATTTTTGTTTTTATTAGTTAAGGGTACCTTTAAACGTTAGTACTTTAAGTAAATAACACTGGCGGGGGTCAAATAATGGGGGGAGGGGTGGGTAGAAAGTAATATATGGGATAGATAAAAGAAGTTATTAATGATGCAAAAAATATAATTTGTTACCATATGTTACCAAATAAAATTGTTTTAACCAAAAGAAATACTTAGGAGGAATGGGCTTCAGGAGGGGTGGGAGTTTCTTAAAAGCGAAATACTGAAAGCGCAATCACAGACAATTCCTCTGAGAAGAAAAAATGGAAAAAGCCTAAAGAAGCCGAGTTGGCTCCATAAACAGCTCTAAAGACTTGTGAAATAAAAAAGACTCCTTTAGGAATTGGAAGGAGGGCCTTATAACCAAGGATGAATATAAACAAATCACCAGTGCTTGCAGAGAAAAAGTTAGGAAAGCTAAAGCTCAGTATGAGCTTAGGCTGGCCAAAGATGCTAAAAACAACAAGAAAGGGTTCTTTTCTTATGTTCAGAGTAAGAAAAAGAGCAAGGACATGGTAGGCCCATTGCGAGGGCAAGAAAGTGAAATTGTAACGGGTAATGAAGAGAGGGCGGAACTGCTCAATTCCTACTTTTTCTCAGTCTTCTCTTCTGAGAGAAATGGTGCTCAACATGACAAAAATAGAACATATAAGGAGGGTATGAAGTTCCAACCTAGGATCAGCATAGAGGTAGTACATAATGTACTATGGTATGGTCGAGGTAGTATGTCTGAGGACCGGCCTACCTGAAGGACCGTCTCTCCCCGTACGAGCCCCAGAGAGCACTGAGGTCAGTAGGAAAAAACAGACTGACTACCCCTGGGCCAAGAGAAGTTAAACTACAGAACACCCGCTCACGGGCCTTCTCGGCTGCGGCCCCATATCTCTGGAACCAACTCCCAGAGGAGGTGCGGGCCCTGCGGAACCTTGATCAGTTCCGCAGGGCCTGCAAGACCACTCTTTTTAAATTAGCTTTTATGAACAGCTGAAGTACAATTTTACAACGAAGAAAATCCACCATTAGCACTAACTAGAATAGCGTCAATGATAATGTTATAGTTTGTTTTAATTAATGTTCTACTGGTTTTTAAGGTTAAATTAATGCTTAATTTAATGTTCTTAATGTAATTGTTTTATTAATGCACCATTGGTTACTATGTTGTTTATTAATGTTTTATTTATTAATGTACCATTGGTCATTGTGTTGTTAGCCGCCCTGAGCCTGCTTCGGCGGGGGAGGGCGGGGTACAAATAAAATTTATTATTATTATTATTATTATTATTATTATTATTATTATAAACACCTAGTTTCTTTAACTGAAACTAAGTCCTCAGGGCCAGATGAATTGCATCCAAGGGTTCTAAAAGAGCTTGCGGATGTAATTTCTGAGCCTTTGGCTATTATTTTTGAGAATTCTAGGAGAACAGGAGAGGTGCAGGAAGATTGGAGGCGGGTGAATGTTGTCCCCATCTTCAAGAAGGGGAAAAAAGATGATCTGGGTAACTACCGACCCGTCAGCTTGACGTCTATACCTGGAGAAGTTTTAGAACAAATCATCAAACAGTCGGTCCTATAACATTTAGAAAGACTGGATGTGATGACTAAATTGGGAGGGGTTCCAAACACAGAAGAAGACAGAAACAGGATACAGGATGACCTTGACAGGCTGGAAAACTGGGCTAAAATCAATAAAATGAATTTTAACAAGGATAATTCGGCCCCGCTCAGGCCGCGCCGCAAAGCGGCTGCACGCTGCGGGGCCACTCTTTGCCTCCCCGGAAGGAGGGGAGGCTGTTGGAAAGCTTCCCGCCCATCCGGGTATTGTGGGCGGGCGGAGTGTTGGGGCTATTTGTAGCCTCGCCCCGCCCTCCCGGGGCAGTCCGGATTCTGCTCTCGGCCAGGACGGAGGCTTCATCAGGCTTCCAAAGCCGAGAGCATAGGAAGGCCTCGTTGCGTCGGGCTGGTGCGCCGTGGCGGACGGGGGAGCTGGAATTCGGCGACCCCCACGGTCTTGAAGCGGAGCGGCATTCTTGCACAGTGCAGGGGGTGTATGGGGGATTGGGGAAGAGCCTTGGGACAGGCCTTCGTCTAGGGCACCAGGCAGTATTTAAGTGCTTACCCCCCCCCCCCACTCTCACTTCAGACATGTGGTACGGCTGTGTATACGGTGGCGTACTTGAAACAAGTAACCCCCTCCCCCCCACCTCCCTCCGTAGGCGGTAGATAGCTTGGAGAAAGGGTTTATTGGAGGAGTGGCTGCACTCTCCGAGGTCACTTTGGCTGGTTGGGGAGATGTATTGGGAAGGGCTGGGTTGCCCAGCTGCGAGGAAGGCTAGATGTGTGGACCTGTATGGCAAAGGCTACTCTGATCTTGCCAGGTTTTGGAGGCTTGGCAGGGCTGGCCCTGGTTGGTGCTCGGATGGGAGACCTCCAGGGATGACCAGGGTCGCTGTGAGGAGGTAGGCAGTGGCAAACCTCTGTTGTTTCTTGCTTTTGGAACGGCCGGACAGGGAGAGCGCTCGGGAGGGTGGCTGCGGTCTCCATCCGCCCATGCAATGTGTGCCATTGCCAGGCTGGGGGGTTTGGGCAAGACTGGGAACAGCAATACTTGCTGTCCTTCCGCCTGGTTTCCGCCCCCCCCCCTTCGCTAACCGTTCCGCCTCCTTCAGGGACTGGGGCTCATTTGTAGAGCATCTGTTTGAGGAGGAAGGGTCCTAGGTACGTTTCACGGCATTTAGGGCTGAGAAGGGTGCAAGCAACTGGGGGTTAAAGGCCGCAGCTTTACACCCGGTGAGCCGCTGCTAGTCTGGGTGGGCATGACTGATCTGATGCACCAACGGTTTATCCAGTGTAAGCCAGTTTTATATGTTTAATTTTTCTGAGGAGGTCCGAAGAAGGTATATATGATCAGAATGGTTGGTTTTATTTCATTATGGGCCTATGAAGGGTCAAGCTGCTTCCAAGGGAAAGCGCCAGCCACAGACCCTGTTATTTGGGTTCTCCCGGGCAATCTGCCTGAGGAGCAGTTGGACGGGTCCGGACGGGGCCGACCGTTATGGCTGGTAGGGCGCCTTAGAAAGGGAAAGAGGGCTGCTGGTGCACCGTTCCCCGTTCAGGTCGCCATAGGGCTCTGAGGTGGATGCCCCCCCTTTTTTATATTAGGGCGGGTGGTACTGTCCAGACTGTCTGTGTGGCAGGACGGTAGGTAATCAGACCAATGCCCTGCCAGAGTCAAGAGGCCAGGATGAGCAAGGACCCCATGCCCAGGGAACAACGGCAAGGGCTTGGAAGTTTAGGTTGATGATACATAGGGTTTTATAAAACTTAGGACAGTATGGTACAATGCGATGGAACATTTGGTAGAAAGGTAGCGATTAATTCGGCTTTATTTGTGGTCCAAAGCAATTTGCAACTGTGGTTACAGCTTATAGCACCAGCAACACCCAATTTGGGGTATAGGGCTGACAGTGGAACCTGGCGCGCAATTGGCTGTTTCAGTTACCCGCTCATCAGCGAGCGGGTCGGTTCAGCCCTGGTTGCTGTGGGGCAGTTCTCTTTCCAGGGAGTTTGTTACCAACTGGTGGTAAATTTAGGCATGAATGCCTGCTATGCAGCAGCCCCCATGCATTTTAGGCATGCAGTAAAACGTAGTCTAAAAGGGGGGGCATAGCACCTCGTGGGCCTGTGGGCAATCTGTAGACGCCTAAAAGTGGGTTCCAGTCCCATCCAGCTGAAAGCGCTTGTGCGTTTCCTGAAGGGTCACTCCAAGGGGACGGATAGGGCCTGAGTATGGGGATGAGTTTACCCCGGGGTTCAGGATTCCTTTTTATGGACTTTGGGCACCTTGTAGGGTTCCCAGCCTACATATTATAGGGCCCGAAGGGGGCGTTCGGGCAAGGATAGCAAGAGAGGTCTGGAGGGGCGGATCATGGGCCTGCCAGGACCCGCCCCCCCGAGTTCTAGGTTTATGGGTTTCCCCTGTTGGTGGGTGCCCAGGCAGGCAGCTGGTGAATAGGTGTGTGCATCATCGTCTTATCCTAGCAGAGGATTCGCGAAGGATGGCATGCTCGATCTGCGTACAGCAGGTACACTTCCTTTGACCAAGTGGTCAAAGTGGTGCGGGTACTCGTAGCTGGGGGAGAAATGGCCAAATGCAATAGTGAGTTGGCATTTTGCATGTTATTAGTACACCCCTTAAGATTTTGCGTGGTTGGTGCTTTAGTTTGGAAAATGTTACATGGACGGAGCCCCATATAGGGGGTGCTCGGCTACCTGCGTAGCCTTTGAGTTCAGTTGTTATTTCGTAATGGTAGGTTCCTTTGGCATATGAAAAGACGGAGGGTCCGGTACATGCTTGCATTCGGGGCGCGAACTAGACACGGTTGGCAAGCCTCGCGAGCCCCAGAGGTGGGTATGACAACTTAGGGAGTGGCTTGCAGCTATTAAGTCTAAATATGGTGTTGGGGCCGGAGTTCATAGCTCGTCGGGAGCTCAATTTTGCTGAAGAGCAGTGGCAACGAGGAGAGCATGTCTGGGGTGTCTTCATGACGCCACGCGGTCCCTTCGATCCCCCCCCCCCCATCATGGTGGATGTTAACGGTTGTTTGTGCAGGGTTTGGAGGTATGGGATACCTTCCTAGAGTGGTTTTGAGGCTGTTTCGTTTGCGCAAGGATATGAAGGGGAGGCTGACCTGCAGATACCCTCAGATTATGACGGTCGCCCGGTATTGTTTTTTTTTTTCTGGGGGCACCGGCGTGCCGGTCGGTGACACCGGGACGAGCGGGACAGTGGGTTTCTCAGGAACCTAACAATTTTGGAGTTCTTTCCTATTGTTATGGCGGTAGGGATCTGGGGCGAGCAGCTGGCTAAGAAGTCGTACATTTTGGTGATAACTGGCTGGTGGTGAACGGTGTTACTCGGTGATATTAAGTCCATGCCAGTAATAAATGTGGTAAGGGCTTTACGCTACGGTGCCTTTCAGTTAAATGTGTTGTGTTTGAATAAGCGCGTACCTTGCGTTTGTAATGGGGCGTCGGCCGCCCTGTCTAGTTGATGGATGAGCGTGTCACCTGCTGGCCTCGGAGGCAAATTTTCTGCTGCAACAAATGCTCTAGGACTTGTTGCACTTTCGTAGGCTGTAGCGGCAGGGCGATTACTTTAGCATTGTCCCCGAGCACACGGAAAGGGTATGAGCGTGTCGCTCGGCAATTTAGAATGTGTAGACATTTTGCTTTGGAGGTTAGCCAGCCCATTCTGCGGTTGCATGGATGCAGTTCTGAGTGCATCCAAAAGATATGGGGCCTAAGGGTTAAGTTTATCCGTGAGCAGTTGGCTGCCTTAGCTTCTGTAGCAAGGTGCTTGGGTTTTTTCCAGCTGCAGTTCGGGATTTAGGTCCTAAGATGCTGGAAGGTTGGTTAGCTTGTGTTCAATTGTATTCTATTGATACTAACCACATTGCCTATAATGTTTGTTTGCTTAGAACTAACCCCAGTGCACCCCACTAGAATGTTAGGCATGCCTGAGGGGGAAGCAAAGGTGGGAGGGAATTGGGCGCCAGAAGTAATAAATGGCGGGAGAGCCAGGGAGAGACACCGCCGCCGCTTCCCAGGTGCCGCAAGGACATCGGCCGGAGGGGGGAGTGGAAATGGCTCAGTGAGAAAGATAGCAGGCGTGTGAATCAAACACCTCTGAAAGTAGAAAGCAACTTTGTTTTGAGAATGATTTAAAGCCCCTGCCTTTGATGTACCCCCATAAATGCTAGCGCTTATTCTATGTATGTTATCACTCTCAAAGACCTTCTGCAGTAGTAACATTCTGTATTCAATAAATGAAACTTATTTTCAAAAGAGAAGAGTCCTATCATTGTTGAAGTCTGAATGAACCCTACGCTGACACGCGAGTGCGGTGCGTGGGAGGACGCCCAGCAACCCATCTAGCCCTTCATGCTTAGGGGGTCGGGCCGTGTTTCGCCTGAAGTGGGTGGCTATGACTAGGAGATGGCACTATTTCGTGCGGATGTACTGATTCCTTTTTCAGGCGCCCTTTGGGTAGGAGAATTGATTGGCTTCCACGGAACGACTAGTCGGTAGGGGGCGTCGCAGTATAGTGACGTCAAATTTATGGGAAGAGATGTTGGGCTGCAGGTATGATGATCCAAACGGATCAGTGGTGTTGCAGCTCTTGTATGCAATCGGTCCCTGAGCAGTGGCCGGTGTTGCCGGTGCAAGCGTTTAGCGCTATGAGGCAGTAGGGCGGAGTGTCCTGGGGCCCCTTGGGGCCACAAGGAGGGCCCCACCCCCTCACTAAATATCAAGTTTGGGCAGTTATGGCTCTGGCCCGGAATAAGTGGGGATGGGCTGGATTCAAGTTTGGCAACCATTCTTGTGAATCGGGGCCGCGTCCACTGCTGCACCACGTGCTATCCAGGCCTGATGATCTAAAGGTGCTGTGTCTCACCTAGGGAGGCTGCCCACTTGGCTGCGCGAGCAGTTTGATATGGGGAGGCTCATTATGCAAGGAGATCGCCAATGGCACCCTTAGGGCTGAGTGAGTGGGCTGTGGTGGAATGGCAGGGGTGCCGGGGGGCCTAATTTGGCCAGGGCTCTAGCCATTGTTGTGTGGAGGGGCCGGTTCCCCATCCCATTGTCATGCACCCTGGTGGGAATGATCGGGGATATGTAAGGGAAGCCTCCCCCCCTTTCATTGCAGGCGGTTGGCTCCAGGCCATCGTGCAGGGGTGGCCTGGAGTCCGACTAAGCTCGCTGCTATCCTATCGTGAAGAGCCTGGCTGGCTGCTTGGGACCCGGCTCGGGTCGAGCAGGCCAGATGGATGGCTAATCTGGCCCTGTGGCGGCCTTGGCTGATGGTCTGGGTATCTACCTTCTTCATCATTCCCCTTGGGGGGAGTGATTGGGGCCGTGTAAGGAAAGGCCCCCCCTTTCATTGCAGGCAGTGGCGGAGCTCCGGGCCATCATGCGGGGGTGGCCTGGAGTCCGACTAATCTGCCCAGCATTTTATCGTGAAGAGTTTGGCTGTCTGCTTGAGACCCGGCTTGGGTCAGGCTGGCCAGACAGAACGGCTTAGCTGGCCCTGCGGTGGCCTTGGCGGATGGTCTGGGTACCTTCCTTCTTTATCCCAGAATTAGGGGGGACATGGGGAATCAGTACCGGCCGAATGTGAGTCATCTGCCGAAGTGGGTAATCGGGCCTTCTTCTGCAACATTCAGCAAGGGCTTCGGGTGGCCTTGGCTGCTCGGTGGGGCGCTAATGCCTAAGCAGAGGCTTGGCATTGGCGGTGGCAGAAGGAGCAAGGGGTTTATACCTTGCAGGTGAGCACCCAGGCATCTGCACCTGTTAGTGCAGTCGATACGCAGGAGCGGCAGATGGGCTTTACGGCTCAATGCTGTATAATGCGGATCGTAGTCATGCCTCCCCCTAAATTTGCCTCCTTCTGGGTATCGAGGCGGAAGTTTAGGAGAAGGTTTTTGGCCTGGCCGGCCCGGCTTTAGCCATAATCTTATGGCTCATGCTGGGGGCAGGGTGACTCGCCCTTTGTGGGACTTGGTGGGGTCTGAGGAAGACCCCAGGGCTCGTCCCATTGCAGATTGCCCTTGCCGTGTTAGTTGTGTTAATTAAATAAAGTGGCCCGTTTCCCAATATTCTGTGTCAGCCTCTTTATTCCGACTGGGGGGGCAAATGTAAAGTTCTGCATTTAGGAAGGAAAAATCCAATGCATGGTTATAGGATGGGGGAGACTTGTTTTAGCAGTAGTATGTGCAAAAAGGATCTATGGGTTTTAGTGGATTATACGCTGAACATGAGTCAGCAGTGTGATGCGGTGGCTAAAAAGGCAAATGGCATTTTGGGCTGTATCAACAGAAGTGTAGTGTCCAGATCACGTGATGTGATGGTATTGCTTTACTCTGCTCTGGTAAAACCTCACCTGGAGTATTGTGTTCAGTTTTGGGCACCATATTTTAAGAAGGATATAGACAAGCTGGAACGGCTCCAGAGGAGGGCTACAAAGATGGTAAGGGGTCTGGAGACCGTCCTATGAGGAAAGGTTGAAGGAGCTGGGGATGTTTAGCCTGGAGATGAGGCGGCTGAGAGGTGATATGATCACCATCTTCAAGTACTTGAAGGGCTGTCATATAGAGGATGGTGTGGAATTGTTTTCTGTGGCCCCGGAAGGTAGGACCAGAACTAATGGGTTGAAATTAAATCAAAAGAGTTTCCGGCTCAACATTAGGAAGAACTTCCTGACCATTAGAGCGATTCCTCAGTGGAACAGGTTTCCTCGGGAGGTGGTGGGCTCTCCTTCCATGGAGGTTTTTAAAGAGAGGCTAGATGGCCATCTGACAGCGATAAAGATCTTGTGAATTTATGGGGAGGTGTTTGTGAGTTTCCTAAATTGTGCAGGGGATTGGACTAGATGACCCTAGAGGTCCCTTCCAACTCTATGATTCTAACTTTTAAGGCCCTTAGCAGTCAGGGACCTCATACCTTTGGGATAACCTCTCTCAGTATGCCCCTGGAAGAGTGATGTTTGAGCAATAAGAATCTTTTTGGTAGTCCATGGCCCAAGAGAGGTCCAGCTCTCCTCAACTAATGCCAGCACTTTTTCGACCCTTGCCCCTGCCTGGTGGAACACTTTGCCTGAGAACATCCTTGCCCTTTGGGAGTTGTTACCTTTCCATAGGGCTTGCAAGGCAGAAATGTTCTGCCAGGCATTTGGTTGAGGACAGTGATGGTCTGGCACTCTCATATCCCTGCACCTCTCTCCTATGTTCTTATATCCCCATTTCCCAGGGGCTGGTGGGTTATATCAATTTTGTCTGCCATCTGATGCTATATGGCTTCCTATTAATGCTGAACTACTTTAATGTTGTTTTAACTTTTTAACTGCTATTTATTGTCTACCTATGTGCTGTAAGCTGCCCTGAGACCTATTTTTAGGGAAGGGCAACCAACAAATTGAACTTAATAAATAAATAACATTCCTTTGTCAAGGCAGTAGTAGGAGAGAGCCGAGTGGAGAGATTTCACAGGTGGTTGAGAAGTGAAAGGAACAATCCACTATGTTCCACTGTCCTTTTGTGCCATCCACTCTTTGTTGATAAACCTTTCCAGGCTCAGTTGTAGGATCGCCAACCTCCAGGTGAGGCCTGGATAATTTCTAAAATGACAACTGATTTCTAGATGACAGAGATCAGTTCCTCTGGAGAAAATGGCTGCTATGGAGGGTAGACTCTATGGCATTACAACCTGCTGAATTATATCCTCCTGCCAAGGGTCTTCCCCTGAATCGTCAAGAATTTCTCAACCTGGAGTTGGCAACCCCACTCCATCAGTTGGCCAAGTCCTGCAATGTGGTATTTCTTATTCTGGATCTAGAATGAAAAGGAAGAAGCTTATTGATAAAGTTTTGGAGTTTGTCTTTTTTGCAGGGGAGTACAGAAACAAAAATAACCCCCTCCCAATGCATAAGAACATAAACAAATGCCTGAACTAGACATATGGCAGAACGAAGTGGTAGAGTTCTGAGGTGAGAGACTGAGATATACCATTTCAGAATGTTAGGTGGGGAGAATAGTATTTATAATGTAAACTCTCTCTGCATATATAAAAAATAGTAGAGTGAAAAGTTCTAGAACACCTCTTCATAGGCAGTGCTAATTTTCCACTGACAGGTGAGTTTTTAAAGAGGACTACACAAATGTAATCTCTCTTCCTGCACTCAGGAAAGGTATGGACCACCCTAAACCCTCAGCACTCTGCCACCTCAATCTGCTGTGTGTGTAGGCCTGGGGATCATTCAGACACCACTTTTCCTCACTTCTGAGGTGCCTCTTATTTCAGTGTTAAGGATGGTGGTTTCACTCTGTAGGTTTTTATATGGATCTTCCCCACGTGTGTGTACTACCTTCCTTCACGCACTTTTCAGTCTGTGGCATTTTCCACCTTTTTTTGCTATGTGGTTTTCACTTACCTTATACTGAAACAAAATGGTGAGGTGCACAGATCTATGAAAAATGGGGTGGGCATTACAGACAGACAAAAGTAGAAGAAAGCCCCTATCAAATAATTAAAAAAAAAACATGAGAGGAAAAATGTTTCAGCAAGAGTAGGGAAACTGTAGGAAAAAAGAGCTGGGATGGCAAAGGATATGAAACAAAGCTGTGAGGAAATGATTTTTTAAAAAATAATGAAGGTCACCCAAACCTCAGTGGTAAGCCCAGGCCTACGTGTGGTTATGTGGGGCTGGGAGGTTGTTGATCAGGATCCAGCTTGTAGTATAAACTAAGATGGCAAATCCTGTCATATCTCTGCTTCATGTTGACTGCAGAATTATATGAAATCTTTTGTGCTGTTATAGGGTGCAAAAGCAGGAAAAAGATCCCCACACCACACCTTTCGGAATCTCCAAGAGGTGTGGGCAGCGGGGCTTTCTTCCTGCTTTTGCACCAGGCAGAGGCAGCAGGGCTTCCTTCATGCTTTTGCATGCTAAGGGTGCAAAAGCAAGAAATGGATCTCTCCCCCCGCACCACACCTCTCAGAGTCTCCAAGAGGCATGGGCTGGTGGGGCAACTCCTTTTCTGGGGCTGGGCAGGTGGTGGCCTGATCTCTCCATTCTATCCTATGGGCCCAAAGCATAGAATGGAGAGATCAGGCCACCTCTGTAGAAGTTTAAAATCCTTCCTCTAGTGTTGCACTGCAATGGCAACCTGATCTCTCCATTCTCTTATAGACCCATAGGATAGAATGGAGAGACCAGGCCATGGCTGCAGTGTGATCCCATAGAAGTGGTTTGAAGTTTAAAACCCCTTCTCTAGCATCATGCTGCAGCCACGGTCCATTCTCTCCATTCTATCCTATGGGCCCATAGGATAGAATTGGTTATCAGTGTGTGTGTGTGTGTGGGGGGGGCAAGTAGTTAGTCTTGCCTAGGGTGTCAAACAATCTAGGTCTGGCCCTGTGGAGGGTTGCCAACTCTGACTTTAGAAATTCCTTGAGATTAAGGAGCACTGTGGTGGGAAGGACTTCTGTTTCTTCCATTTTACCATAGAATCTTCACTAGAATAATAAAATCATAGAGTTGGAAGGAACCTCTAGGGGCATCTAATCTTACAATCTGCACAATGCAGGAAAATCACAAGTACCTCCCCTTGCCCTCCCTCTTATGATCTGTCGAAGTTCACAGAATCAGCATTGCTGTCAGATGGCTATCCAGCCTCTATTTGAAAACCTGTTTAAAAAACCCTCTGAAGCTTCTGTTTCCTACAGGGGAACTGATCTGTATGGTCTGGAGATAAATTATAATCCACAGTCACGTTACCTTTATAAAAGCACCTTCCTGAACCATTCCATTATAATATAGCCCTACTACTTTGTACCTTTTAGGATGGGATTATATGGAATCTACATTTTTCTCTTGAAAATGACATTGTAACTTGTTTTTTTTACTATAAAAAACAATGAAAAACATCTCCTGTCCATGTGATTTGTATCTTATAGAACGGATTTAGATGCCAAAGGAGAAGTGACAGATCTTGAATGCTGAGTATGACATTCTGTGGAGAATTTCAGAAAGTGCAACAGTGCAAACCATTGCATCCCTACTTTAGAAGGCATTCCCTGACAGAGTGTCTTTAAAAATTAACATACACATGCCATTCAGTATATCCAGTGCAGTCCTGTGATGAATTTCTCCAGTCTAAGCTGCTTGAAATCAATGTGCTTAGACTGATATTACTTTGCATAGGGTTACACTGTTCATTTACTATGAATCAGTTTTCAGGGAATGGGACAGCAGTTTCCATACTGTGAAACATTTATATGTGGTCGCTGTTCTCATTTATTATTTTTAAACTTTTGCACACAGATGAGAATTGACTTTGTGTTTCCCTGATGAACCATTTGAGTTACTATGATGTGAACTATATATTTTGGTTATACTATCGGTTTATTGGTATATTTACTTTATGTATATCCTGCCTTTCTCCCCAGTGGAAGCCCAAAGTGGCCTACATTATTGTCTTCTCCTCCATTCTGTCTTTGCAGTACCCCAGATGAAGTAAGCTAGAATGAGAGTGTATGACTGACCCAAGGGCATTCAGAGAGCTGAGTGGGGATTTTGAATCCTCTGTCTCCCAGATCCTAGTTTGATGCTATAACCAGGGCTTTTTTGATAGAAAGAGCCCAGCAAGAACTCATTTGCATATTAGGTCACACACCCCTGACATCACCATTGTTTCACACAGGGCTTTTTCTACCAAATACTCATTTACATATTAGATCACACCCCTCGATGCCGCATCAGCTAGAACTGCGTTCCTGCTCAAAAAAAGCCCTGGCTATAATCACTATACCATCCTGGCTGTTACACATTTGGACTCAGTTATACCCATTCACGTTTTGTAGTAAAGACTGTAGTTCTTGTGCTAGTTATTAAATCTATGTGACTTTTCATAGAGAGGCTTTAAATAGACCATCATTAGGATTCTGTTCTAGCTTGCATAAGCAGGGTGACCAGGCTGCTTTCATATGTTGATTTTTAAGGCAGTAAATAAAAACTTCCTGTAAAACTTTTGCCATAAGCATAAATTCCCCCACACTCTGTTTCAGTAAGAGCTGCCAGTTTAGAAATATGACACGCCACTTACCCTTCCCCCTCTTTCTTATGTGATACAAAAAAATGTACTGAAATGCTATCTGCACCAAGATTATTTTTCCACTAGATGGCAAGCTAAGAGTTTGGAAATTCTTTTAGACTGGGTGATCAGTGGAAAACAGCTGGGATATAGGAAAATTAATTTGTACAGTGTTAAAAATAACAGCAACAAATGTCTTGATCTCAGATTGAGGTAATATACCAACATGGAAAAAACAATAGCAATGATAATAATAAGGCTATCTTGGAAAAGCCCATGCTATTTATTGTAAGTATTTATCTGCTGCTTTTTCATCACATTTTCATAGCAGCTTACTGCAACAAATATATATTCAAAACAGCAACTATTGTGTAAAATAATTTCTGAAAATTAATCATCAGCCAGTCTAGAGAGAGGTCCTGAAAGCCAGGTGAAAAGAAAAAATTCCACATCATTGGGGCTGCAGCTGTAAAGGCCATGCTTCCAATGTTTATACCAATCAAATTAATGGTAGTTAATGCAGGACCAGATTTGATAAACTGACCTGGAAGGGGTGAGTGTGTATATGCATGATTTCAGTAAGGAGAATCGCTAAAATATTTGCCTCCCTGTTAGTTAGATGTCAAAGGCTTAATTCAATATTGGAGGCTTCTGTGACCCTGTCTTCTCTAGGCAATTCTTACCGGGAGCACCCTGATACTATTTAATCATTCATTACCTGTGTCAGTCAGCAACAGGTTTGTGATCAGCCAGCTTACATACAATGGCACCCTTATGTTCAGTTGTGGTTTTTTTCCCCTCTCCGTTTCTTGCTTTTACAATTTTTAGGCAGAAGTGTAGTGAACACATGCTCTGCAGAGGCAAGCAAGTGATCAGTTTTCAGTTAAGCTTCAGAGGTTTGCAAGAAGTGAAACCTAAGACTGCCTTTCTGTCTTTTAAAGTAAAGAAAGGCGAACATCTGCATTGCTTCACTGAGGTAAAAGTGTGACTTCCTGCAGTCCCATTCCCATTCTCTGTCTTTCTCTAGCACACCAGCCTAGCTCCCCCTGAGGTGATCAACCTGTATCTGAGCTGTCACATTTCAGGTGGAGATTTACATTACTGAATGATCCCCTGCACTATGTCCCTTGATCATAGAAAACTAGCATGTCAGGGTCAAACAATGGGATTCTAGAAGATCTATAAATGGATCATCCTCCAGCATAGAGAGGGGGAAGGTTCCATTTGAAACCATAGTGTAGGGCAGGGATGGCCAACAGTAGCTCTCCAGATGTTTTTTGCCTACAACTCCCATCAGCCCCAGCCAGCGTGGCCAATGGCTGGGGCTGATGGGAGCTGTAGGCAAAAAACATCTGGAGAGCTACCATTGGCCACCCCTTGCGTAGGGGAACTTTACAGTCTCTCTGTAGCTGTCCCTGCCTCCATTCTTAACCCCCTCCCCTGTTGCTCTTTGCCCCGGTGGGGCATGGAACAAGTAGTAGCTCTAGGAGAGGGGGAAATTTTAGATCAGGAATGTAAAACTACTGTCTAATGTGGTGGTCCCAATCCAAATTGTCTCCTCCTGGAACTGCATTCTGCAGATCCATTCCTGGATTTCATCCAATTTAATCCTCAGATCTAAGCTAGAACTCTTCCCCTTGATAACCAATTATTTATGTTCAGGGATTTTTTCCCCTCATGAGGATTATTTCAGTCATATTAGGCCTCCACCTGTAGCCTGAAGCTCAAGCACACTGCTGACTTCCTCAGTGAGAACAGAGTCAGCCTAACTGAATCCAGATTTCCATAAAAAACGACCTGTGGTTGCCCGGTATGGATAGCTTTCCCACAGGATCCTTGTTTGCACAATAAATGTTCCCTATTTGCTGTACAGTTTGCTTATTTTCCTTTAAGGTAGCACTCTGTTGTACCTTAAAGGAAAATAACATCACCCTTCCCCCCCCTGCAGAAAACAACTATCCACATTTGCAGTTGTTGGTCATTTGTTTGGGACAGTTTGATTCCCGCAGCAGTAGCATTCAATGAAGCTGTGGTTTCTGTCTTGAATGTGGTTGCATAAGTGTTGCTGTTTGGGATTAGTGACAGCTTGCCATTTTTGAGAACCACTTATTTTTATTAAAAGTGCCACGGCAGTATGACTTCCACCAAAATAGAATGCTTATCCCATTATATGATCCTTTTACTTTACCTTAATTTTTAAAACATGCATTCACATTAAACCAGATTTTGGAAATGAGAGAAGACAGTAACATAGAGATCCCTCACATCCACACTGCAAGGTAAAATCCTCCCTATGTTGTGTATCATACAGCGACATATGACAACATAGGCAAGAGACAAACAGGTGGTTTGCCATTGCCAGCTTCTGTGTAGCAATCCTACGCTTCCTTGGTGGTCTCCCATCCAAGTGTTAGCCAGAGCTCACCTGCTTAGCTTCTGAGATCTGATGAGATTGGGCCATCCCTATGTTGCCTCAGGATGGATCATATTTAAAGATCATTTGAGAGTATCATGACGGACAGAGGAATTCTGCATTTTGTTGTGATACAGAAAGGCTGGCTTTCCTTTTCCACACAGTGATTCTCCTCAGTGCTCTAACCACACACTTCCAGGCAAGGACAACGGCACACTTCCTCACTATGCTTTTGTGCATAATCTTTCAACTGGAATGCATCACACACTCAGGAGTACTCTCTAAATGGAGAAGCATTCATTTGCCCAAGGTCATGTGCCCTGCTGACATGAATGACACATCCCTCTTTGCTTGACTGATGGTTATGATATAAGAGAAATTATTTTTACAGAGGAATACAAGTATACAACCTGTGTTGATCTGAAATGCACTTTTGATTTCTCCAAATGACTACTTTCCACTTTCTATCATGTCATTCACTGTTATGGCAGCAAAAGCAGCAGAGGTGGATATTCAGATGTAATGTCATGGGTAAAACATCCAAAGATCCATGGTGTCTCAAACATTCACTGTCACATATAATAGCCTGATCAGAATAAGTATGATTTCTCATTCAATGAGAAGTTTTTGGGCATTGCAAACTTTAGTTCTTTCTGAAGCCCCTGATGGTGTGCAAAGTGCTTTGTGACTCTGGCAGTCCAACTGATCTTATTTCTCAGATTTGTTTAAAATCTATAACATTCCATCCACTGCACCACACAGATTGAGAATATCCAGGTGGGATGGCTCATTACCATTTGTGTGATACTGAGGGTGGAGTCTAGGGTGTAAGCCCTTGCTGCTGGTGCAACACGGAGGCGTTTGCAGTGGCAATGGAACATCCACACAGAAATTCCCCCTGTGTTTTTCTTGCCCCAGCTGTCTGTGGCTGACATTGCCCCTGGGCTCAGAGGACCTTAAAAAAATCAATGACACATCAGGTAGTAGCTTTAATTTCTTTGTCAATTTTCTTTTGCTGCTATTTCTAGTATACGCTAGAAATAAACCACTATGTTTTTATGTTGCAAATAAATGCTTAAGCAATTTCTTTCATAATGATGCAATTCTATTATTATCACCACAAACCAAAATTCATTAAATGTCCATAGAAAAATCAAAAAGTTATTTCACACCACTCTTGTAAGGTAGTACTTTCAAAATCAGAATGTTATTTCACATCACACTTGTAAGGTAGTACTTTACAGTCCACTGTCTCAGTTCTCCTTTGCTTGAAAGACATAGACAGTACCACGCTTGTATATGATTCCCTCTATGGGTAGCAGACCAAAGTCTGACAGGTGCGGCGGCTACACAGGTCCTAGGTTCAGTTCTGTGTTTCCTTCACCTTCCACTGGCCATTCTTTTTTAGCTTTGGAACCTGGGCTAAAGGCAATTGCTCACACATTACAGCACAATGTTACTTCACAGCTTGCACGAATGGTTAGGAGAACCATTCATGCAAGCTGCAAAGTAACACTGTGCTGTAATATGTGAGCAATTGCCTTTAGCACGGGTTCCAAAGCTAAAAGAAAGCGGTCAGTGGAAGGTGAATGAAACACAGAACTGAATCTAGGACCTGTGCAGCTGCCGCACATGTCAGACTTCAGTCTGCTACCCATAGGAGGAATCATATACAAGCGTGGTACTGTCTACGTCTTTCAAGCAAAGGAGAACTGAGACAATGGACTGTAAAGTACTACCTTACAAGAGTGATGTGAAATAACATTCTGATTTTGAAAGTACTACCTTACAAGAGTGGTGTGAAATAACTTTTTGATTTTTCTATGGACATTTAATGAATTTTGGTTTGCAATGATAATAATAGAATTGCATCATTATGAAAGAAATTGCTTAAGCATTTATTTGCAACATAAAAACTCAGTGGTTTATTTCTAGTGTTTGCTAATCAGTACACTGCAGTTTCCGGTTTGCCCATTCGCTATTTATAGTATAGCAAAGCAACTGGGAAGAAGTATGTATAAGATTAAGAAAGTTGTTCTCCTAAAAGCACCTGCTCACTGCTCTGCTCACAGAGGTGGTGAGGAAAGTTCTGTTGTTTACAGGGCAGCACTGAGAATCTGATATGGATGGCCCAGGCTAGCTCCATTTCATCAAGTTTCAGAAGCTAAACAGGGTTGCCCCTAGTTAATATTTGGATGGGAAATTATCAAGGAAGTGCAGGGTTGCTCCACAGAGACAGGCAATGGCAAACCACCTCTGTTCATCTCTTGCCTTGGAAAACCCACTAGGGGGTTAACATAAGTTGGCTGTGACTTTACAGCACTTTCCACCACCACTGAGCATCTGGACAGAGTACTTGAATGGGCCAGAGGGAAAGAAAGTATGAGAGAAAGGGGTGCATCCAAAATGGTCCATGGCTTCATGTAAATTGAAGTTATTTTACTTTGTTTGGAGCCCCACAACCTTTGGGCTGTTGAGCAGCTCCAGGCAAGACCCCTAAGGCCATAGAAAAACTGAAGTTAGGTAGTGGTGAGAATCAGGCAGGATTCCTGATTTCAAACAGAAAGCTCATGGAATGTCTGCCAGTCCCTCATGTTGACAGTCCTGCTCTGCTAGCATGAGAAAAGAAATGTGCATTTGCTTCCAACCTCCCCCCCCCCTTTTTTCAGGCTTTTTTTTTTGCAGCTTAGAAACTGTTTAGTTCCTTAGGGTGGTCCCTGAACTCAGGTTAGAGACTGGAGTTTTTGGCTGCATGTGAAAAAGAATGGAATTACCAGCTTTTTTGCTTCACACACCCCCCTCCCCGAGTTTCTCTGACTTGGGAGTTCCCTCTTGGAGTTCTGAGTTTTGCTAATGCTGCTAGTTAATTTCAGGGTGGGGAAAGACAGAGGATGGTGTGTGGGTGGCTTTCTCAGAAATATAGGAAGAGCCCTGCTGGAGATTAGACCAAGGGTTCAGGGAACACAAGAGGCCCGTGGTGCAGAGTGGTAAAGCAGCAGTACTGCAGTACTGTAGTCTGAACTCTCTGCTCATAACCTGAGTTTGATTCCGGCGAAAGCTGGATTCAGGTAGCCGGTCCAAGGTTGACTCAGTCTTCCATCCTTCCGAGGTTGGTAAAATGAGTACCCAGCTTGCTGGGGGGAAAGTGTAGATGACTGGGGAAGACAATGGCAAACCACCCTGTAAAAAGCCTGCCTGAAAACGTTGTGAAAGCAGCGTCACCCCAGAGTCAGAAATGACTGGTGCTTGCACAGGGGACCTTTCCTTTCCTCAGGGAACACAGCATCCCCTTTCCAGCAGTGGCTGGCCAGATGCTTTGGGGCAGAAGGGCAGCAGTTCTTTCCCCTGCCTCTGGTCTTCAGAGATATACTGCATCTGAGCCTGGAGGTTCCATTTTGCAACTTCAAAGCCTTCTCCTTCCTTTCTTCTGCCAGCCAGCCAGCCTGCCTGGCGGCTTGCTCCTTTGCTTGGCTTTGTCCCGGCAGCGCTGCGGTTGCCTGGCGGAGTCCAGGTGGAGAAGGCTCCATAGACCGCAAATAGGTCTGGAGGGAGGCCGAGGCCAGTCAGCTGGCTTTCCGATTCGTCCTTCGCCTCCAGCAAGTGCAGGCGGCCAACACCTCCCTCCGCTGGCCGGGGATGAGGGTCTCTCTTCCTCCCTCTCTCGCCTTCGGGGGGGGGGGGGCAGAGGCTGGTCAGGTTGCCCAGCAAACCTGCTCAGCAGCGGGCAGAAGAGTCCTGGCTGCTGCCGCCCTAAGTCTGTCCAGAGCCGCTCCGAGATCCAAGGGCGGGGGAAAGGGGGGAGGGATCCACAAGCCCTCCACAAACCTATCCGAGTGGGAACCTGCGGGGAGAAATCTCTCGCCTGGCTTCGGCGCCTCTGCTTCTCAGATCAGGGAAGAGCGAGCGAGGGAGGAAACGGGCAGGCTGCTTGGGAAGGAGGAGGAGGTGGGAGAATGGGCGAGGGGGGGAGACAAGAGAAGAGAAGCGAAGCTAGCTCCGTGGGTGTGTGCGTGTGTGTGTAGGAAGTGGGGGCCGTTTGCTGATAATCGGAAGTTACTGACAATCAAGCAGCACCTTTGCCTCTCCAGAGGCGGAGACACTCAACACACACACACACACATACTCACACAAATCCACCAAGCGGGCGGAGGAGGCGGGGGGGGGGGGGAGAAGAGGAGAGCTTGATGTCTAAGGGAGTCACTCGGCGGAGGCGAAGCCAGCGGGATCTCAACTTCTCGTGGCTGCTGAGCAGCGCCAAGCGGCGGGATCGCTGGAAACCGGTTGGCTTCGACCGAGCGGGACCATTCCCATGGCAGGACTGCGGCTGGGGATTTGACTCCGTTCACTCGCGGCCGCTTGACCTCTCCCCCGCCGCCGCCGCCCCTCCTCACTCAGCGATGTATTCACTGCTCTCCGCCTGCACTTGCGTGTAAGGATCAGGACGCTTTCACCCTCCGCTCACCCCCACTGCAAAAAGTGTCCGCTTTGATGCGATCGTCTCTTCAATAAAAAGAGGGCTGTTATTCCTCTCCTGCCCTCCGCCCGCCCCCCCCCCCTTTGGTCGTCGGATACTGATTTGCGGTGGCTATCCCGCAAAGCTGCTCCAGATGGGGTGGTGGTCTTTTGACGAACTTTTTAACCATTTCATCTCATCCTCTGACCTGTTTTGTTTTGTTTTTCTTCCCTCTTCTCCAGATGTTTACATTTCTTGCTGCTGTGCATCCAGGTACAGGTAAGTGACTTTTTGACACATCAGGCCTCTCCCACGCTTCTTCTTCTGGGTGGACTGGAGTGATCTTTGCCTCAATCTTTTTGAAAGTGCAGCCCTAGGACTTCAAATAATACCTCCCCCCGCCCCCATTTCCCTACTAACCCCACTGTGTGGCTTTATTCTACCTCTGTAGAGTAAGTTGAGGGTGCTTGCTTCGAACCGCCCCCCCCCTCCCAATTTGGCTGGGTTTTGACTTTGTCAGTTTCAGTGATCGGTGGCGCTTGCATCAATGAGCTCCGATTATTTCTCCGACTTCCACCCCCACCCCCTTCCCAAATGACTGCTGCTGCGTGGTGGATGCCAGTAGCCTGCATTAAAAGAATTCTCTGGAGTGCATTAGACTGGCTAATGATGTGAGAGGGAGAAATTGGCCTCCGCTTGCAAAATGTTGATTGATGCGCTTGCGTTGGACTAGCTAGCAGCAGAAGGTTCTCTCCTGTATGCCCTCTCTCGCTTTAGAGGGATTTTTCTTGAAAAAAAAGATCCCATCCTTTGAAAACGCCAGAGCTCCTTCATCCAAGGGGTGGGGTGGGGTAAGAGTCTGTTCCCTTCCCCCTGTTTTTCGTGAATCCAAACCCAGTTCCAGGTAGGGTGGTGGGAGAAATGGGAATGCTGGAAAGGAAACTGTAGGGGGGCCTTCGCCCCCTTTCTGCGCCTCTGTCTGTCTGCTTCGCTAAGCAAAGATAGAAGCTAGAGATAAGTAAAGATAGAAGCTAGAGCGAGTAGATATCTATTGAGAGAGGGAATTAAAAAAATGGTGGTATATTGTTGGGTGGAGTCGATCACATTATTTTCCATGACATTCTAATGTTTTGGTAAGGAGGGGGGGGGGGGAGAAAAGAATGTGGATTTCTTTTGCATACTTGGAACCGGTGTAAACGCAACACGTGCGTCCTTAGACGGACCCGCCCGCAATCTTGAATATTTCCGACTTGGCAGAGCAGGTGCGGCACTTCGGGCACCTCCCCCCTCCTCCGGTGCAGTTTGTTGCCCTGGGCAGGCTTCCCACCCTGCATTGTCGAGGCCGGTGCCCCCAACCCATGCAGCCAGCGAGCCGGGCCAGAGGCTCTGGCAGCCGCCTCCCCCCCCCCCACCCCCCTGCGCCGCCCTGCGCCGCCCCGCTTCCCCAAGGTCGCGGCTCCAAACAAGCAGTCGCCCGGAATGCACCTGTCTGCCAGCGTTTCTGTTGCGGTTATTTCATGTTGGGTAGGAACGGATCCCGTACAAACGGATTAAAGCCTCTGAAATTCGAACCCCTTGGCGAGCCAAAACTCCGAGCGCCGTGCCATAGCCTTGCCTCTCTTGGAAAAAAACGAAAAAGAAAACCCAGCTCGAGTAGGAAAAAATAACAAGGAATGGGACTGGGGACTGCAAAAAAGAGAGGTCGGATCTTCGGCTGTAAATTACTCTGCGGTTGGAAGGAACAGGCGTTTGCTCTCCCGGCAAATGGGCAACTTTTGCCCTGAGAGAAGAGAGAGAATCTCTTTCTTCTTTTTTGAATTTGTGCAACAACTGAAGTTAATAAAAAAAAAAAACTTTCCCCTCTTTCTCCCTCCCCCTCCCCACTTTATCCCCCTCCCCTTTCCCTATCCCCTTGTTGCTTTTAGTGAATCAGAAGACTTTGGCTGCCTGCCTGGAAAGCACTTGCTTAAAATCTGATCTCTTACTTCTGCAGCAGCAGCCCTTACAAAACTGGGGAAGTTATTGGCATTTATACAGTTGGAGCTCTCGGGGCTTTCCAAAGCAATAAAACAGCAGAAGAAGAAGAAGAGGAAGAAGCAGCAGCAGCAGCAGCAGCAGCTTTTCTACTATTAAAACAATAAGTGCTGGTTATTCAACCTTTGTACATAGGAGACCTGAGGGGAGTGGTGGTGGTGGTGGTCCTCTAGAGGGAAAGAGAAGCTGGCAGGACCTAGAGTGCCGTAATGGTGGCATCAGTGTACCTGGCACTTTGCAGGGTGACAGCAAAAAGTCACTGAGAAGTTTGCCACCTGAAATGGGTTGCAGGAGGGAGGAGGGTGAGACATTTGACACCTGCAGTGGGTTGTAGGAGGGAAGAAAACAGGAAGACTCTGTGGTCCAGTTCAGTGAAAGGCTTTGTCGGCTTGGTTGGGATTCATGAGAAAGGAGTAAAGCCACAAGTTTGTCATGATCCACCTGCTTATCTCCACTGTTGACACATGATGTTTTGCAGAAGTCAAAATCCAGCAAGGTCCCTGCCCAAAGGCATTTGCAGTTGGAAAGTCCACATGGAGCGTAGAAGGAAGGGATGAAGATGCAGGGAAATGCAGGAAAGAGGTCTGTGTTTAGCTTAGTTAAATGTTTTTAAACAGTTTGGTAGGGGATGAAGATTCAAGGAGAAAAGTGGGTCTAAGGGGGAATTTGTAGGATGAGAGAGAAGGCTTTCCCCTCTTCACTTCCTTCTGAGCTTTGCTGCTGGGTGATTTAACAAGAGGCTAGCTATTATGAGTATTACTGTACAAAGCCAAAACATTTGATTAGTCATACTCAAGTGAGTGTTTATAGTATTAAGGGGAAGACTGAAAAAATGCAAATGTGTGAAGTTTTAAAACATTACTATAATGATTGACCATTTTACAATTCAGTCTGTCTGGTTTTATTTGGACTGGATTACATGCACCTCAGAAGGAAGAATCAGCAGACTTTAATTATAATGATCACTTTGGGAAAGAGGTAGCCTTTGGTTAGCAGGCATTAATCAAATGCCTAATTTTTATTTAGAGTGAAATAAATGGTTACATTTGCTTTAAGGACCTATGTGTCATATCAGCACAAGAGATTTGTGACTGCACAGGATGGGTTTGATCCTCAAAGCCTGTTCCCACCAATTCCCATGTGAATTATGACAAGGCAGCATCTTTAATATTCATGGGAAGGATTTTAACTGCTGATTGTATTACTCAATGGTTTATTGATCAAAATGACTTTCCCCATACATGTTGGACTCTGATTTTGGCCCTTGTCAGTTCATTCAGTGCTTACTCTGACTCTATTCAGAGCGCTTCAATCTCTGCCTTTGCTACATATTGTATGGAGTTAATTATACTTTGTCTGATTCATCAGCAAGCTGTACAGGACCCATTGAACTTAATGGAAAGTAGAAAAGTGTTGTTGGATTAGGCTGAGTGACTGCTGCATTTCAAAGAATGGACAAACTATTTATATACTGCTTTTCTTCTCAATGGGGATCCAAAAGCAGCATATGGTATTCTCCTCTACTGCATTTTATCCTCACAACACTTTTGTGCCCCAGGTTAGAGTAAGAGTGTGTGACCAGCCCATGGACACCCAGTCAAGCTTCCATGGCAAATTGAAGATTCAAACCTGGATGTCCTAGATCAGGGGTGGCCAAACTGTGACTTGGGAGCCACATGTGGCTCTTTCATACATATTGTATGGCTCTTGAAGCCTCTCCCCCCAATCTTGTAGAAGGTATTTGTCTCTTTAAATCACTTCTCCAAACCAAGCTAGCCAGAGGCTTGGAGAAGGTATTTAAAGACAAAGTTGCATTCTTTTCACCTCTCCCCTCCCTATCTATTTTCCTTCCTTCCTGCCTGCCTGCCTGCTCTCAAACATCTGATGTTCATGTCTTGTGGTTCTCAAACATTTATTCAGTGTGGCACTTATGTTAAGCAAGTTTGCCCGCCCCATCCTGGATCCTAATCGGCCTAATCACTACACCACAGTGGTTCTGTTTTATATTTATTAGATGAACATCAGAAGAGCCTTTTGGTTGGATCAGACCAAAAATTCCATCCTGCTGATTATCCTCTTGCCATCATTGGCCAACCAGATGTTTCTAGGAAGCCCTCAAGCAGGAAATGAAGGCAACTAGAAACACAGGATGCTGCTACTGCAGCTCTAGGTTGCCTGCTTTGTTGATTGCTGCATTGTCTGAAACAGAGAATGGGCTGTAAACAGTTTCTGTTACACAGAGAGGGAGAGAACTAAGTGTTCTCTCTTGGCCTGTATTCTGACAAGCATCCATTTTGGTATACTGAGTTTGAGGTCCCCTTGACTCTGGTGGGGTACTCCTAAGAGACAGGCAGCGTCCCATGGTCACAAGAGATTATGTTGGACTACACGGACCACTGGTTTGACCCACTAGGGTTATTCTTAGATTCTTAAGTGTAACATTATTTATTTTATTTTATTCGATTTTTAGCCTGCCCTTCCCATAGAACAGGCTCAGGGCAGGTTACATCATAAAAACAGTCAACAAGAGATTATATTGGACTACATGGACCACTGGTCTGACCCACCAGGGTTATTCTTAGATTCTTAAGTGTAACATTATTTATTTTATTTTATTCGATTTTTAGCCTGCCCTTCCCGTAGGACAGGCTCAGGGCGGGTTACATCATAAAAACAGTCAACAATAAAAGACTAGTCAACAGTCAACAGTAAAAGACTAGTTTAAAATACAAAATCTAAAATTAGACAGATTAAGATGGCAGATTCTGCCTCACAGATGTGACCTATTGTCCAGGTCCAGCAGATCTTGCAATGCTGGGATGGAATGAGGTGGGGAGGTCGGTAACAAGTGATGCCCACTGCATCAGCTGAAAGACTGGCAAAAGAGCTCTGTTTTACAGGCCCTGAGGAATTGAAGCAGATCCCGCAGGGCCTGGATCTTCAGAGGGAGCTCATTCCACCAGGCAGGGGCCAGGGCTGAAAAGGCCCTAGACCTCATTGAGGCCAGATGGATGTCTCTGGGGCCAGGTGTTACCAAAAGTTGTTGGTTTGCTGATCATAAGGATCTACGGGCTCATACAGGGAGGTGGTCCCAAAGGTATGCTGGCCACTGGCTGTATAGGGCTTTAAAGGTAAGTACCAACACCTTGAACTGGATCCGGTACTCAATCGGTAACCAGTGCAGTTCACGCAGCACAGGATGGATCCATGCTCTTACAGGTGACAAAGTCAACATCCATGCAGCAGCATTCTGCACCAGATGGAGCTTCTGGAGGGTCAAGGGCAGCCCCACGTAGAGAGAGTTACAATAATCTAGCATGGAAGTGACCATTGCATGGGTTACTATGGCCAGGTCGTGGGGGTCGAGATATGGGACCAACTGTCTGACCCGCCTCAGATGGAAAAAGGCCAATCTGGCAGTGGTGGTAACCTGGGCCTCCATGGTTAGAGAGGCATCCAGAAATATCCCCAAGCTCTTCACCCTTGATGTAGGCATCAATGGAGCCCCATCAAAGGATGGGAGCCTGATCTCCGATCCCAGCCCCCTATAACTTAGGCACAGCACCTCTGTCTTTGATGGATTCAGTTTCAGCCGGCTCTGTTGCAACCAACTAGCCATGGCTTCCAATGCCCTACCCAATTCCTCTGGGGCCGAATCCGCGTGGTCATCCATCAGCAGATAGAGCTGGGTGTCATCTGCATATTGATGACACCCCAGCCCATACCTCCAGATGATCTGGGCAAAGGGGCGCATGTAGATGTTGAATAACATTGCGGAGAGAATTGCTCCCTGTGGCACACAACATAGTAATGGGTGTCTCTGGGATAGTTCACCTCCAAGCGCCACCCTCTGTCCCCGAACTTGGAGAAAGGAAACCAGCCATTGTAGGGTCAGCCCCCGAATCCCTGCATCGGCGAGGCAGTGGGCCAACACTTCATGGTCGACCGTATCAAACACTGTTGACAGATCAAGAAGGATCAGCAGCATCAAACTGTCTCGATCCAGATGCCTCCGGAGATCATCCACCAAAGTGATCAACACTGTCTTCATCCCATGGGCAGGGCGGAAGCCAGACTGGAAGGGATCCAGGACAACAGCGTCCTTCAAGAAAGCCTGAAGCTGCGTTGCCACTGCCCTCTCCACTACCTTGCCCAGGAACGGCAAGTTTGAAACTGGGCGGTAGTTTGCTAGGACCGTGGGGCCCAGAGACGGTTTATTCAGGAGAGGACGGATCACTGCCTCCTTCAAAGCCCCCAGGAATGCCCCTGTTGAGAGGGACAAGTTGATGATCTCCTTCAGGGGAGTTTGTATGCTGTCACTGCAGGCTTTAACCAGCCATGACGGACAAGGATCAAGGGGGCAGGTAGTAGGTTTCACAGCAGCCAGGGTCTTGTCAACTTCATCCTGGGAGAGCAGGCTGAAATGGTCCAAAACTGGACTTGAAGACAGGCAAGGGGCTTCCAGTTCCATTATTGTATCAATTTTGGCTGGAAGGTCGCGGTGGAGCGACAAGACTTTATCTGCAAAAGCCACACAGCCTATATCCAGTTCCCTAGTGTTTGGCATGCCCTGAGGCAAAGATGTTAAGGAGCGAATTAGTCTAAATAATTGAACTGGGCGCGATTTTGCAAAAGTGATGGAGGCAGCATAGAACTCCTTCTTTGCTGACTTCGTCACCATCTCATAGGTCTTCATAAATGATCTACAAGATGTTCTTGTAGCTTCGTCTTGGGCCTTCTGCCACACTCTCTAGTCGTCTCAGCTCCCGTTTCATCTGCCTCAGCTCCGGGGAATACCAAGGAGCCAAGTTGGTATGGGGCGGAGTAGTAGTAGTGGAAGAGAAGCATAGGATCGCCAGCATATCTTTTAACTGACCTTAATGGCCTAGGCTAGCCCAGTCTTTTCAGATCTTGGATGCTAAGTTAGTATTTGAATGGGGGGACTACCTGGCTAAGTTGTGATACAGAGGCAGGCAGTGGCAAACCACTTCTCTTCATCTGTTGCCTTGAAAACCCTACAGGGTTGCCATAAGTCAGCTGTGGTTTTACAACATTTTCCACCACCACTTTTAGGTCAACTCTGATCAGGTCTGGGCTTCAATAAAGATGTCCACCATGACAGGAGACTGCCTGCTGTTGCTACCAAGTATTTTATAACCCTTGCAAGGGACAAAGAGTGAAACCCAGGCGCACCATCTACACGATAGGCAGTTGTCTGCTCTGTCTTTGAGTTGAATGGAGCTGTCATGTTTGCTGATGAGAATTAGCTGTGTACCAATTTAGTGGCATAGTTAACAGAGGACACCGTTTGTTTGTGTCAAGTCTAATTTACCATAACTAGTTCAGGGGTGAGCAAAGTCAAGGATTTTTCTCCACATTTTTATACAAATGGGGAAGGGGTATGGTGGCAATATTTATGTTATGCATCATCCACCTTTCTCACTTGGATTCAAGGCAGATTACACAGAGTGAGTCAATACAATCTATGGATGGGGTGTTCAATAAACAATGCAACAGGATTAGGGTTGTAGAACCAACAAGAAGTCTAAAAACAGAACTGAAGCAAAGCCTACACATTAACATGACACATTAAATGATACAGAATTCCATAGTAGCATGGTTGGAGTTAGAGAATCCCCATTGGTAGGATGGGGAAGGGCTAACTAGGGAAGTGCCAGCTTTGGCCTGATATGTATCCTCATCAATGTGGTGTTTGCTGAAGATGCAGTTAGGCTCCTGACTTTAGTCCAGGGATGGCCAAACTTGCTTAATGTAAGAGCCACATTGAATAAACATTTGAGAGCTGCAAGACATGAATGTCAGTTGTTTGAGAGCTGAAAGACAGGAAGGAAGGAAGGAAGGAAGGAAGGAAGGAAGGAAGGAAGGAAGGAAGGAAAATAGATGGGGGAGGGGAAGAAGTGGAAAGAAAACAACTTTTGACTTTAAATGCATTCTCCAAACCACTGGCTAGCTTGGCTTGGAGAAGTGATTTAAAGAGATAAATGCCTTCTCCAAGATAATAATAATAATAATAATAATAATAATAATAATAATAATAATAATAATAATAATAATAATAATAATAATAATAATAATAATAATAACAATAACAATAACAACAACAACAACAACAACAACAACTTTATTTTTATATCCCGCCCTCCCCCGCCGAAGCGGGCTCAGATGGGGTGGTAGGGGTTCTGAGAGCCTCACAATATGTGTGAAAGAGCCACATATGGCTCAAGAGCCACAGTTTGGCCACCCCTGCTCTAGTTATTTCTTTTTAAAATTCTCCTGGAGTAGTCCCTGTTCCAGAGAGAGCACTTTTGGTTTCTCGTAATATGAAGCCATTAAAAATGATGATTGCGCATCCAGTCAGCCAGGATGATTTAGGCTGTCTGAACAGCTGTGTGCTGGACAGAGCAAGAGTGTGAGTGAGGCATGATCTGTTTTTATTCCTGCAGCTCTTGGGACTTCTGCTGGTAGGGATGGGATTAAGTAATCCCAACAACAAATGTTTGAAAGTGGGTGGAACTATTTCCAGGAATATGCAGCAAGAGCCTGTCTTGTTGGTTGGATGAAGACTGATGCAAAGAAAGTGTGTGCGTGTGTATGTGTGTATAAATAGCGAAGGGACCTAAGTGTGCTGGATCTTGCTTATGCTGATGATATTCCTGGAAGAGGATTATAGACATGGCCAGAGTCTCCAGAGGTACCACACGGAATGTCTGTAAATATATAGAGAGACAGATAGATTAAATATATAAATCAATTAATTACTTCGGAGTGAGATCATCTGTGTCCTGCCTTTCTCCCTAATGGGGAACCAAAGCAGTCTCTGGGGTACTCCTCTCCATTTTATCCTGTGGTTGGGATGAGAGTGTCTGACTGGCCCAAGGTGACCCAGCTAGCTTCCACAGCAGCGTGGGGATTTGAACCTAGTTCGACCCTTTAGCCACTGTACTGCACTATTTTTTAAAAACTTGTTTACATTTTTAAAAAAAAAAACAGAATATAAAGATACAGAAAAGAAAAAAATGATGATATATTGTGATTATATATAGAAAATAGTGATTATGTAGAGCAAAAAATAAGGAATAAGAAATATTTCTACCCAGCCCCCTTCATTGTATTAAAAGGTTTTTGGGACACTATCTATAAAGTAGAATGAAAATTACTTCTGTTGGCATTCAATATTTTACATTTTAAATTTTGTAGCTAATTTGTTTCTCAAATGGTTTATTAGTTTCAACATTGCTGCATACTCAGTATTGCATATTTTTCCATTACTGCATATTTGCTATTACTTTTTGCAAATGCATAATATAACAAAACACAATAAGGGAAAATAATTGCACATCATATAATAGAAAACGTTTCCCAAGCCCACTTCATTACACAAAATGTTTTTGACCACTTATGTAATACAGTAAAACTAATTTTAATTGGGCTACATTTATATGCAACATATTACATTTTGAACTAACTTTTATTCTGCTTTTTTATTGCAATACATTTGTATACAATATTTTCAGCTAGTTCTCATTCTAAAGTTGTCTCCTGTTTGCATAGTACACACTCCATCTCTCCTTGCATTTTGTAACTGATCTTGTAGATTGTGTTTCATGCACAAAGTGGCAATGAGAATAAGCTGGAAAGGAAGGCTTGGCTCAAATTAAGTTCCCAACCTGGCCAGTGTAAATTCTTTTCTTTTTTAAAAAAGAGTTTAATTGATCAGGAGTCCAGCACTGGATTGATATCTAAGCTCGTATCTTGTTGTGGTGGGAAAGAATATCTCCAGCTGAAATCTACTTGCAGTTTGACCCTTTCATTGTCATATAAAAATTCCATGAATTGTGCAGAATTGCACCCAGTACAAAAGTCTCTTTTTAACACAGAGCACAACTTTTGTGGTTTAAAGAGGAAATCTAATATGTGCTGTCTAAACATCAGCTGTTTTCTTGTGGACACCTGCTCCGCTGCTCCATTTTTATAATCAAGGAAGACCTACTGGGGAATAATGATTGTGTGACACTGAATGCCAGGACTTCCCCAAGCTTGAAGGACTAATAACAGATTGTCTTTTTGTTTTTGCTCATTAGCATTAAAAATCTGGCAAACAAACAAACAAAAAATAAACCACAACAAATTAAATGCTTTGGTGGCAGTTCAAGTTACTGCACAGTAAATATTATTTTCCTTTTTAATGTTATGATCATCTTGGCTGAATCCACAGTGGTAACATCTTCAGAGTTCTCTGATTAATGACATGCTCTCTGTTTCTCTATAGTATTGTAAAAGGGTATTAAGAGTTTGAAACCTCAAAGTGCTGTTTGATTCAAAGTAATGGGACATGATCTGGTAGAAGCTGAGAACATAAATTCTAGAGGCTGGAATCCATACCGTGACAGCTTCACATATTTATTTATAAAATCTGAATGACACATTTCCACCCAGTCAGGGCCACCAGCACAGAAGCCCTGTTCACATGTTCCATTCTGATTGTACATATGCTTGTAAGACAGAGCAAGTGCACTGTCTTTGCTTTATGAATGAGACTGGGGACCAATACCTGGATAAATGTGGGATGTTATTTTTAATTTTGCACAGATTAAATAATATTTACAATTCAGTTTAAATGCCACTAAAGTTGATTTTATATATGTGTGGAAAGATTGTAAAGTCTGCAGAAGATCCTGAAGGTATAGAATGGAAACAATATATGAAACAACCCCATTTATTTTATTATTATTATTATTATTTTAAAATGGACCTTATTTCTACAATTAGTGCTCAAAGCAGTTATAGGCCTGAGATTTGACTGCATCATTGTCGAGCTAGTACAGTCAACATTTTTATGACAAAGCATTTAATGGATGAACTATCATAATTTCAAAGGTGGGGTACTTGACAAAGAAAGGTTGACTGATCTGGTGTAATTATGGAAAGGAAGGTGGTCCAACAATGTTTATATTAACAAGTGGCAATTGGTTTTGAATGACTGGAATAATTTGTGTGGTGATACTTTCATTTTGTGTTTTAAGAATCATGAGAACAATGAACTGTATTGCATATCCTAAAGATGTGTGTGTGTGTGTGTGTGGATTTTAGCTCATCAAAATGCTAATGCTTGCCCATCTTTGATGTTGTGGTGGATTGTTGGACCATCCCCTCCCCCCTTAAAGAGGCTCTCTAACTTAAAATCTGAGAATCCTTCCTTTGAGGCTGAATTCACTCTTGTGTGCCCATCACATACTCACTAAACCCGATTACAAAATTAACATATTGGTTAAGGGGAACATCAGGAATCCATTTGGATTTTGTTGTAAATGCATACATGATAAATACTATCACAATCCCTAGTGGGCCAGGTGCAACTGGAATACAGCCAACTACCTGATTCTCTCCTAACAAATGCAGGAGAGATCTAATATCTAAGGAAATTACAGACTGTCTGAGACTTATTGACATTCAGTGGCATCACCTTAGGCTGAAGAGCAACATAAAAGGAAAGAGCTTAGGCTGTCATGGTCTGGGTGTTTTTCTTTGTGGTAGTTCCTTCCAGTGATCAGAGTCTAGGTGGAAGTGGGGGATGGGTAGTGGTGGGGGACTGCATACTTTTTCTTCCTTGTTCAGAAAGAAGGCTTCCACTTGTGAGAAGCTATTCCATGTTTGCTTCTCCCCCTCATCCCACATTTAATTGGTTTGGTTTTTTAAATTCTCTAACATTATCATTCTTATTTCACAAGGGAGGGGGGACTGAAATCAGATATGCTTCTATGTAGGAACCATGAAGTGGGCAAATAAAGAATGAAAAGCAGAATATACTTCTGAAGAGTCAGATGTATGCATACCTCAGATTTAGATTGTGTGTGGAGATAAAAGGTCATTCTTTCCATAGAAAATAAACATTTGTGTTGTTTTATATGTTGCATGACACCTGATGGAGATTTGTGATAAGAACAAAATGTGTTGCTGTAAGTCCATGGAAGCTTCTGATCTTGGGAGAGGAAGCTGTGCACTGAATACTTTCCTTTTGTTCAATAATTCTTAAATTTGCTTCATTTGATCACAGAAACAATGGGCTTACATGTATTTTAAATTTTTTCGCAGTAAGCTCTTCCAAGAGAAAGTGCATTTTTGCACTTGGAGTCTTACTTGAAATTTTGCATTTTAGGTGGATCCAGAATTTTGCACTTAAAACCCTCCAAATTGTACATCTGAAAAGTCAAATTCTATGATTGAAGGTGATTGAAACACCTTCATCCTCATTACAAGACATTACTGGTTAAATAGATAGGGAGGAAGGTGGAAGTGGTGGCTCGGTTTTTGTGGAATTTGGAAGACAGGGAATTGTATGGGATATGTCCTAGAGATGTTTGGAGGGCTGAAGGGTCCTGTTATCATGTGGGAGCAAGCAGGGTTCCAAAATCTTCCTCTAGCATAAATGGTTCTCCCATGTGGAGGAAGAGTTACTTCTAAGCAAAAGGAATGCTTTTGACTTTGCTCAGTGGTGTGGTAGACCACAGGTCCCTACACAGAACCAAGCAGTTCCTTGTAAGCAATAGTGGTCCTATAAATTCTTTTTCCAGCTTTGACACCTTGGTTGTATATTATCTTTTCTCAGAAGGAGTTCAGTTGTGATACCAGGAGATCTTTAGGCTCTACCTGGAGGTTGGCTATCCGAGGCCTGGCTGCTTGCTATTGTTCAGCAGTAGCCCCCCTATGACAGCCAGTGTGGTATATGAGTTAGCACTTCAGGTTCTTGCTGTAGAAGCTGACTGGGTGATTTTGGACCAGTCACAGACTTTCAGCCTAACTTACCTCACAGGGTTGAGGGGAAAGTGGGGAAAGCAGAATGATGTAAGCTGCTTTGATCCCCACTGTGGAGAAAGACTGTCCTTTTCCTAGGCAGTTGCTGCAGGGAGGAAGGAGAAGATGGAAAGCTGAAGTCAGATCAATTCCCCTACAGAAAATGGCTGTCTTGAGGTGCATACTCTGTGGTATACCATAACACAACCATGCCAGGCCAAAAAACCCCAGATGACAGCACAAGCTCATGCTGATGCTAAACACTGCAAGCAGGGCCGGCCTGACGCCCTGGGACGCCCTAGACAGACTTGCTGCCTGGCACCCCCCCAAGCGCCCACCCCCACAGCTCTACACCCCCTCCCCCTCTGCCCCTTCGTGTGGTGTCCCGCTCGGCCCCCTGGCCCCCTCGGCACTCCACTCGCCTGCCCGCCACTGCTAAAAGTGGCAGTGCTCTGCTCCCTCCCTCCCTCCCTTTCCCCTGCTCGCCAGCTAAAAGTAAGCTTAGCCGGCAAGCAGCTCGCGCCTGCGTGTTTTGTTAAGAGACAAAACACACAGGCGCGATCTGCTCGCTGGCTAAGCTTTTAGCTGGCGAGCAGGGGGAAGGGAGGGAGCGAGCGAGTGAGCGGAGTGCCTGGGGGGCGGGATGTCGCGGGGGGTGGGACGCTGCGCTGGCAGCCTGGTGGGGCTAGCTGCGGCAGCAGTGGAGAGGGGGGAGGGAGGCAAGTTAAGAGGCCCCCCGCCTCTCGGTGCCCTAGGCAGCCGCCTAGTTTGCTTAGTGGGAGGGTTGGCCCTGACTGCAAGGCTGAATATGACAGGAAAGAGCAGCAACAATGCACTGCAAACAAAAGGAATCCTGAGCTTCTGTATCTGTGTGACTATCATCATGCTCCCCGGCTCCCCCCCCCCCCCCCATTATTCTTCCTTATCTACATTCTAGGCCTCTTTCAAGGCTTTGAGTCACCACAGACATGGGGGACATGCACACATATGTGAGGGGAGGGCAGCATCTGTTTCAACTGTGGGAAGACAGCAAGGGTGGGGGTGAGTGAATGCCAAGGGTTGGAGGGGTGGGGAGACAGCAAGGGTGGGAGGGCACTTGCCCAGAGCCTCATTCTAGAGCCTGTTGTATTTTTCTCTATTATTCCTAGTATATTTTATAAATACGTAATATGTAACTTGTAGCATATGCTAATGTTGCTTTGGTTTTCTTAATTATGTATAGCACTCTGTACACGCTCAGTTAAAATGTGCTGTGTTTTATCGTTTGTTAAAGTTATGTATCAAATATGTTCTATTTTTTTATCATTTCATTAGATTTCCCCTGGCAATACATGTAGGGGTTGTATAACTATTAAAGATTCCATTTTCCTCTGCACCAGTTTGTTTCTTCACTTTCCTTTCTCAGAAAGGCCAATGGTAGGTTTTCATGGGCCCTTGAGGCAATCCTCCAGTGCAGGCCCAACCCACCCATTGCCAATTCCCTTTTCCATAGGCTTCCCAAACCTCCCGCCCTGGTGGGGGACCCCAGGATTTCCACCCTCTTCCCCCGCTCCCCCCCAAAATGGAAGCGGGGGTAGAGGAGGGAAACGGCGCCGGGGAGCATGACGAGTCCCCCGGAGGCCGCCGCGCCGCTGCCGCCCCCTCCCCCTCCCCACCCACCGCAGTTGCTCCTCCGAGATGGGCCCAGGCTGAGCCCATCTCGGAGGAGCAGCCAAGAGACGGCAGCAGCGCAGGGGAGGGCGAGGCAGGCCAGGAGCATGGCGAGCCGCGAATCCGGGCCCTTCTAGGACCCGGACTTGCAGCTCGCCACGCCCCCGGCCCGCCTCCACCCCCCCACCTCCACTTCCACCCCAGAGGCGGCAGCGGCGCGGCGGCCTCTGCTCCGCTTGCCGTGGCTGCTCTTCCAAGATGGGCTCAGGCTGAGCCCATCTCGGTGGAGCAGCACGGCGAGCGGAGAAGAGGCCGCCGCGCTGCCACCGCCTCTGCTCCGCTCCGTGGCTGCTCTTCCGAAATGGGCTCAGCCTGAGCCCATCTCGGAGGAGCAGTACGGAGCGGAGAAGAGGCCGTCGCGCCGCTGCCGCCTCTGCTCCGCTCCGTGGCTGCTCTTCCGAGATGGGCTCAGCCTGAGCCCATCTCGGAGGAGCAGCACGGCGAGCGGAGAAGAGACCGCCGCGCCGCTGCCGCCTCTGCTCCGCTCCGTGGCTGCTCTTCCGAGATGGGCTCAGGATGAGCCCATCTCAGAGGAGCAGCACGGCTAGCAGAGAAGAGGCTGCGGGGCGGTCCGCCATGCTCCCCAGCGCCGTTTCCGCCCCTCCCCCTAGCTCCACCCCAGTGTCTCCTGGCTCCACCCCCAAAGTCCCCAGATATTTCTGGGGTTCGATGTGGTAACCCTACTTTTCCACCCTATTTACTCAGGCAGGAACAGGGAGGGGTAGAAGTTCAGTGGTGCAGAATGTCTCAGCTCTAATCCCTGGAATCTCCAATATAAAAAGGGTCAGGTAGATCTCTACCAGAAATTTGGAGAGCTGCTGTAGTTTTGCGCAAAAATTACAAACCTTGATGGACCAGTGGCCTGATTCAGTATAAGGCAGCTTCATGTGTTCAGTGCTGGTGCTACTCTTCCATACTTTTTTGGCCCTTTTCAGTGGCAGAAGGTCTAAAGGGTCAGGGTTTTTAAGTGAGAAGCAGTAGATTGTCAAAGGGGTGATCTTTCATCGCCTGAGAGAAAAGTTGTATGGTGGAGATAGCCAATGGCATAATTCTCTTGTACTTGGTTTTCTCTGCTGCCATTAGGCACTTCTCCTAATGTGGAAGAGGCGATCAACCTGATGTCTCCCATTGCGAGTGGGTCTTTTCTGAACTCTAGGCTCAGTAAGTGCCCTACCATTCTGGTCTCTGATACAAGGTCTAGTTACTAGCCAAAGAACCATAAAGAGGCAAGATTGATTTTGTGGCATAAAGCCTTGTTCCTGTCAACCACATGAACAGCCACTCATCCCATCTCTTTGGTGTCTAACAGAAACAGTGTTAAATTTCCTCATACTGCCATTAGGGCTAGGAACTTGTTCAAAAGAAAGAGAAGTTAAAGCTGTGGTTCTCAAGATCCTAAGATCTGTGAGCTTGTGATCCAGAGCCTCATATGTGTTCTGATGTGTGCATACTGTATGTATGGGAATCTCCATTCAATTTTTAAAAAAGGGAGGGGTGTTTATGGAGTTGTCCTTTCTGCTGAAACAGATGAGGAAGCCTCAGAAACTGGTGTAGTTTCATAACTAAAAGAAACTGCTGGATTAGCACGATGATGGTTTATAATCATGATGGTTTCACGATGATGGTGTATAATAGTGGCAAATGTGTTGTCGTTCTGCTGACATCATGCTCAGACCCTTGACTTAGGGTTGCCAAGTCCAATTCAAGAAATATCTGGGGACTTTGGGGGTGGAGCCAGGAGACTTTGGGGGTAGAGCCAGGACCAAGGGTGTGACAAGCATAATTGAACTCCAAGGAAATTCTGGCCATCACTTTTAAAAGGATCACACACCTTTTTAAATGCCTTCCTTCCATAGGAAATAATGAAGGATAGGGGCACCTTCTTTTGGGGCTCATAGAATTGGGCCCCCTGAGCCAATCCTTTTGAAACTTGGGGGGGGGGTATTTTGGGGAGAGGCACTGGATGCTATACTGAAAATTTGTGCCTCTGCCTCAAAAAACAGCGCCCTTAGAGCCCCAGATACCCATGGATCAATTCTTTATTATTTCCTATGAGAATAAGTCTCCATAGGGAATAATGAAGTGTCGAGCAGACATTTCCCTCCCCATTTCTGATGACCCTGATGTGGGGGGGAGGGCCATCCCCTGCTCCCACCTGTGAATTGGTAACCTTAACACACACTTGGTCTGAAACGAAAGCAAAACAAACTGAGGGACTCTGCTTTGACAAAGCCAACTGCTTCTGACCTTCTGACCCTTCCCAATGAAGTACTTCCTGCTTAAAGGTACTTCCTACTTAAAAGTACATGCACACACAGGCATTTTGAAAGAGGACCTGTTTGCAGATTTCTAAAGCTGCTGGAGATCTAGAGGTAAGTGGTTGCTGTGGGGGACAGGGCTTCCCCCCACCGGCCAGCAGACTGGGAGGCAGGGAAGCCTGTAAAACCTGGGGATCCCCCCCTGGAACCTGGGGATTGGGAAGCCTACCCTGACTGTCTGGCACCCTATTCAAAGCTAACTTCTGGTGCCCCCCTTGCACTGATAAAATCACCAAGTCATGTGGGGAGTGCTCAATTCGGCAATTGCCTAGTGTGTCTAGTGGCAGAGCCAGCCTTGATCATGCTATGGGAATACACAGAATTATCTTAGTTGCTATCACAGCTTGTAAGGTTAATAAAGAAGCTCCCCTTATTAATTAGAAACCATAAATTATAAAAGAATTCTTATACAATCTGGTAGGTTGTTATAATAACAGTAGCACGTGCCAGATGTCTACACTAGTAGCCTGGAACAGAAAATGCTTTGTGTGTGGAAGGTCTAAAGTTAACTTGTCAGGATCTCAGGATATTTTATTTATGCTATTTATAGTCCCCATTTCTCACTGGGACTCAAGGTGGACAGCAAGTCAATAGTGTCAACAGGTTGAGACATTCATGCATTAAGGATCTGGAACCAGCCAGAAATCTGAAAACAGAACTGCAGTAAGGCATGAGTATTAACACGATGTCTTAAATGATGCAAAAATTACACAGTAGGACCGTACTTACAGCAACAGGCAGTACAGGAGTATTAGTAGTCCCTAACTCTTTACGCAGTTAGCTTATATCTGTGTAGAAAGTCTGAACAACTCAGCCGTGCATAGGTTGTGGAAGGCCAGGAGAGTGGGAGTCTTCCTGACCTCATCAGGCAGACCATTCTATAAAATGGGGGCCACAATAGAAAGAGCATATGTATGGGCAGTTTTTGATTTTGCCCATTTACAAGTTGGCACCTGTGGAAGGTATCCTCTGTCAGAATCTTTGCATAGCCATTGCCAGTCAGACAGTACTTGGCTGGGTGGACCAATGGTCTGTTTTAGGTGTAAGGAAGTTTATTTTTTCTTTATATAAACAAACATAAAAACAAGCATAGAAAAAGGTACAATAAGATAGAAATACCACAATGGTTCATTTATACATAAGTCAACAAAACTATAAAATTCAAAAAGTGAGAAAAACATCAATATTATCTAATAAATGGTAACTATTAATGCTTTTCTATCTATAAAATTGCTGTACAGATCTTACATTGTTAAGTGCAAGTTACTTATGTACTTTGATTTTGGTCTGGTCTACACATAAATGCATTTACATTCCTAACATTCTTGACAGTTCTGTTATTTCTGATGTTAGGGCATGGTAAGCATAAACATTTTGAACATGCTACTCAATTTTGTCTCTTAATCCTTTTGAACTTTATCATTTTATTCTTATTTTAGTCTTTAAAACTTTGCAATGTAATTTTGGTCAATATATGCAAAAATACATTCCATTTTATCTTGTAATTCAGATTCTGGTCTATTATGCAGGTAGGATGTTAGCTTTGCCCTGAGTCATTTATTTTTCCAGTCAATCAGTTATGAGCATGTTTCATCTTTCCATTATACAAATACTACCCTTGCCCAGTGTTCCCTCTAAGCTGAGTTAGTGTGAGCTAGCTCACAGATTTTTAGCCTCCAGCTCACACATTTTTGTCTTAGCTCAAGAAGGATGACCCCAGAGCACACTAATTTATGCAGTAGCTCACAACTTCAATGCCAGTAGCTCACAAAGTAGAATTTTTGCTCACAATACTCCGCAGCTTAGAGGGAACATAATATTATATATTATGTATTTTTGATAGATTGGATGGTACTATGTTTAATAACATATTTTTTGAATCCATCAGGAAATTTACTTTCGATATCTTTGAATTTCTTCATGGATCTTTATCCAATATTTTTTAGCTTTGTTACAAGACCACCACATATGATAGAAAGTTGGGTCTGTACCATTTTATTTCCAACATCTGGCATTGTGGTTCTCGTTTGCCTTTGCAATTTCTTTGGGTGTGATGTAGCATTTGAAGAACATTTTGTACCAATTCTCTCTTAGCATTTGAGATTCAGTAAATTTGATTTTTTTTTGTCCATAAGTTTTCCCACTGGCTCATAAGGATGTTCTCTCCAAAGTTCTTCATCCATTTTGATTATACGGTCCTTCACTTGCTCTGCTTCTGTTTCATATTGCAATAACATTTTATATATTTTTCCTAATAGATGTTTTAGATCACCTATAATGAATTGTTCATAAACCGTTTTCTGTCTTAGATGCCCTCCTTCCTTTGCTATTAATTCTTTGTATTTAGATGCCATTTGATGATATGCCAGCCATTAGATACTCTTTCCTTCATTTTGTATATCTTGCCAAGATTTTATTCTTCCTTGTCTTATATCATCATAGGTTAAGTAGTCATCCCTTCCCACACACACACACCAGTACTTGCATCACAATAGACATTGATTGGGGGTGTCAATGGTAAAATAGGTGGTCTTATACTGTTTTTACACTAAAACCATATTCTCAGCAATCCATCTCTCATTGTATGGCTTGCTTCTGAATAGCTTTAAATGACTTCTTGATCCATAAATAACTGTGAATTCCTTTCTTAGTAGCAGCTATTTCCAATTCGATATTCCTCTCATCTGGGTTTATAATCCATTCTGATATCCAGACGAGTGCTGCTGCTTGACAATATAACCTAATACTCAGTATAGCCAATCCTCCTCTCTTTCCTTCCTTGCATTATTTTAAATCTCACTCTTGGCTTTTTTCCATTCCATATAAAATTGTTTATAGTTTTCTGCCAATTTTTAGCACCTATATCAGTTGGTAGCAGTTGAAACAAAATGGTCAGTTTTGGTAAGATATTTATTTTATTTTATTTATTTACTTTTTATTTGATTTGATTTATATCCCGCCCTACCCCACCGAAGCGGGCTCAGGGCGGCTTACAACACAAGGATTCTAACATAAAATTCAAATTTTAAATATAATAAGAATATACATAATTAGAAAATTAAAACATTAAAAACATTAAAACAGTGCATTCATTTTGACTGTAGAGATTCTGCTCAGCCATGAAGTTTTCAGTTTGTCCCATCTTTGCAAGTCTTCCATGATACTTGTCCATGCTTTTTGATAGTTGTCTTTGTCAGGGCTTTTTTTGTAGCAGGAACTCCTTTGCATATTAGGCCACACACCCCTGATGTAGCCAGTCCTCCAAGAGCTTACAGGGCTCTTCTTACAGGGCCTACTGTAAACTCCAGGTGGATTGGCTACATCAAGGGTGTGTGGCCTAATATGCAAAGGAGTTCCTGCTACAAAAAAGGCCCCGGCCTTTGTATAGATTTTTATGTACTGTTATATTAATTGTCCTGTTATATTAATGCCCAAAATAATTTTTGTCCTGTTATATTAATGTCCAGATTTTTTACTGATTTTTTTTTTTTGGTAACAAGGCATCCAGTTAATTTCTGTATTTCTTCTTGTTCTTGTGGTTGAATTTAATAAGATTATCTTGGTTCTTTTTGTTCAATTTATATCCAGAATGAATTCCAAAGTTGGTTTTCTGTTCCATTGTGTATTTCAACTAGCTATAAGGTTGTGTAAGTGACCACATCGTCTGCATAGCTTTTCATCTTATATTCTTCCTTATCTTTCTTTATTCCGGTGATCCTATTATCTTGTCTAATTTTGTTGGCCACTATTTCCATTGATAAAATGAATAATAGCAGTGATATTGGGCATCCTTGTTGGGTTCCCTTTGCAATCTCAATTTTCCCTAATAAGGAACCATTCACTAAAATTCTGGCATATTGATGGGTATAAATACCTTTAATCCAATTTAAAAATTTGTTTCCATGTTTTGTAAAACTTTAAGTAGGAATGGCCAAAGCACATTGTCAACAGCTTTTTCTGCGTCCAGAAACATAAATGCCATTTTTCTACCCTTCCTCCTAGAATGTTCAATTGGAATTAAGAGATATCTGATGTTATCTTTCATATATCTTTTCAGAACAAATCCTGTTTGATCTTGATGAATTAGTTCTGGAATACATTTTTGGGCAGAGCAATCCTGACTTTTGAGACGGCTGTACACTGGAACGTGAACGTAACTGAGGCATTGCTAGTTTGTTTCTTAAGGGCCAAGTCATGCTCAGGCAGAGGGGGAGAAAAAACATAGCTTGCCACATTCGAGACCATCGCCATGGCAATTCTGCTGGAGTGTGGACATCTGGTGTGTGGCTAAGATGGAGGTGACAGGAGGGGAGGAGCATCTAAGGCCCACAGGATTGGCCAGCCCAGAATTGGCCAGGTGCCATTGCACATGACAGTCAGGGGTAGGGAGAGGTGGCCCTGGAGAAGCTGATCACCTTTCCCACCCCACCCCCTGACAGAGAACTGTGCCAATGACAGGCATATGGTTAAAGACAACTGCTTTCCCTGCATGCCCTAGTGAATAATACAAGTCCATCCCCTGCCAGGGGTCTCCCCAACACAGACTCTGAGACACTCAGTGACACCGTGATGCCCCCTTCTCTGTGCATGGAACCTTTTCCCCGGTGGCAGAGAAACACAGAATGTGAGGCACCCATTCCATTAGCGACCCCTCCATAGGTTGTGCCATAAGCACAACAGCTCCATGGGGTTGGGCAGGCTGAGGGATCGGGCAGGCTGAGGTGATGCATCTGACCCAAGGCCATCCTCCCTCCCATGGCATGAGTGGGGGAAAGACTCTGAGGCTCCCCTGTCCAGCCTTGCACAGAGGTGGCTCATTGGTTTTCACCACCTTCCACACCCCGTCCACAGAAGCAAGTGAGCTCACCCTCTTAGATATTCCCTCAGGGAGCTCACAGACAGAGTGGCAGATGGGGTGGGGAGAGAGGGGGCAGAGAGGAGCTTGAAGTAGAAGCCAAGCAGAAGAGACAAAGTGGGGGCACATCTAAGGCTTTATTGCACTGGAACCAAGTGGGACAACATCCCAGGTGGAACTTGGAAAGTCTTGCAGGGCACGAGGCTCCATTCTGAGAGGAGGTCAGGAACAGCTGACTGAGTAGAGTGGTGGGGGGGTTAGAATCGCCATTACTGGAAGCCTCTCTGTTGAATCTCCACCTGCAAAACAAAGAAACAGATCCATAGCACTGGGGAGGAGTGCCATGTCACCCTCAGCCATGGATGTCCTGTCCTGACAGGGTCAGCGGGGGGGGGGGGGGGGTGTAGTTTGACAAAACACCCCCCGCCCCCAAGCACATGATAGAACCAGTCAATGCTCATCCACCTGTCCTGGGTTAAAGTGCTCCTGGATTGCTTGCAATTCATCAGCCATGGAAGCTGCAGTGCAAGGCTGTGTTTTGGCAAAGGACCATCTTAAAGGGACAGTCACTGACCTACTTCATCATAGGCATTAGAGCAGCTGCCAGACCCCCCCCCCCCAACACCCTGTGCCCTGCTAGGGGTGGGAACCAGGCAAAGGACAGACCATCTCCTTGAAAACAGTGTAGGGAGCCTCTAGTTGCATGTAGGGGGCGTGGCAATGAACAGCATGGCCCATGCCACCCCATGCCTGAGCTTGCTGCCAGGTTCAATTGCTGGAGATGCTGTCACTCCACCCAGCCTTGAGCGAGGGGAGGGGGGGAGGCAAGTTTGGGGTGCATGCTCGCACCTAGCTGTCTTTGTGCGACCATTCTTTTGTGCTGAGCCTCTGAAGGTCAGGTACCTGTTGGGACTTGGAAACAGGAGAGGTTAGTCACAGAATAGAGACCTCACTCTCCTCCTTGCATACTGTCTAAGTACCCTCTCTGTGCAGTGCCCACCACCAAAGTGCCCCACCCCTTGCTCTAAGTCCACATGGCAGGGAGCTCCAAGACAAAGTCCTGTGCTGTGCACCCTACCTAAAGAATTTTGCGAGGCCTGAGCAGACGTTTTTGAAGGAAGGGGGGGGCTGCAATTGGGTGCTGGAGAGGGGACTTGGCCAGCCCAGGGCATGAGGGGATTGGTGCGGCATTTAGTCGGCTCACTGTGGAGTTCCAAGGCTTTGACAGGAGTAGCAGCAAACTTTGTTTTCATGACCCATGGATGTCTATTTCCTTGTCATAACTTTACGCCTCTCATGGGGGGTGGAGCTGAAAGGTCTTAGGAAGCCAACTAACTCTGGCCATGCCCCCAACACCACCCCCACCTATGCCAAAATGGCTGTTTCCGCCTCAGTTGCACTGATGCCTGGCCTTGGCTCCCCTCTGCCTGAAGCCATGAATGGGAGCCCACTCAAATGCCCTTACACTGATGTAACTCCCATTTGTGCTGGCGTGGAGTGACTTAGACTGGCGTGACTAGAACTTATGCCCATGTAGGAGTTAGTGTACTTCCAGAGAACTTTTGTGCTGTTAGTTTCTTAGAAATGATTATTGCAAAATTTTTGTAATCTACATTTAACAATAAGATTTGTGTTTTAACAATTTATTGATAACATATGGTTACAATATTTAGTTATCTCTTTTCTATACTAACCCATATGATATTTCAACCCCCCCTCCCTCCAATACTTGACTTCCCCGAAGTTATAAATTTAAGTTCAATTATAAAGGTACTGCTAACCAATCAAAGTTCAATACTTTTCATTTCTCATTGATACTAAAATCAAATCTTTGTCCATCTTACACCATAACTTTTCATAATTATTTTTGAACAAGTCAATATTCTTCATGCTTATTTCTAATCCAAGATACTTAACTTCAGTAGTAACTTCGCAGCCCGTTAAAGTTTGCAATTCTTTAAGTCTATTTGGTTGCATATTTTTACATAAAAACTTCGACTTCTCTTTATTTATATATAATCCTGCTAATTCTCCATATTCTTTTATCTTGGATAACAGCAATGGTGAAACTTGGATCGGATTCTCTATTATGAACACAATATCATCTGCAAAGGCTTTATATTTATACAAGAATCCTCTAATTTTTAATCCTTCTATTTCTTTATCATTTTGAATTTGTTGTAATAAAATTTCAAGAGTCATTATAAATAACAATGGTGATAACGGACATCCTTGTCTTGTACCTTTGCTTACCTTCAATTCTTTTGTAAGATGTGCATTTACACACAGTTTTGCTTGTTGTTCCGTATATATTGCTTTCGTCATTTTTATAAAACATTCCCCTAAATTTATTTTTTCCATTACAACAAACATAAAGTCCCAGCTCAAATTATCAAAGGCTTTTTCTGCATCTACAAAGAATAAGGCCGCTTCCTTTTCTGGATGCTTCTCATAATATTCCACAACATTAATAACAGCTCTTACATTGTCTCTTATTTGTATTTTAGGAAGAAATCCGGCTTGGTCTTTTTTTATAAAGTTGATCAAATATTGCTTCAGTTGTTCTGCCAAAATTCTTGTATAGATCTTGAGATTGGTCTATAAGATTGTGGTAGTAGTGGATCATTCCCCTCTGTGTATTAAAGTAATATTGGCCTCTTGCCATGTTGGTGGTAGCTGTTTTTTTCTTGCATCTCATTCATTATATTTTGAAGCAGTATTGTTAAAATATCTTCAAAAGATTTGTAGTATGTTGTTGTAAGACCATCTGAACCTGAGACTTTATCCTTTTTTTAGTTTTTTAATAGCATAATTGATTTTTTTGTACAGTTATCATTTGATTTAATATTTTTCTATGTTCTGGCATAAATTTTTAAAATGATGACTCATAGATATTTTTCCATTTCATCCACATTTGCAAGTTCTTTTTTGTAGTGGTTTGTAAAAAACGGTTTTTATTTGATCCATCATCCCTTGTTTTGAACAGAGTACTCGACTTCCTTTTCTGATTCCTGGTGTCCTCCTCTTTTCCCTTTCATTTCTTCCTGATTTGTTTGCAAATTTGAAATGCCTTTGTCTTAAATATTTTAATTCTTTCTACATTTATTCAACTTCTACCAGTTCCAGATGTTTTTTAAAAATGTTTGATCTCTTTCAACTTGTTTTTATTGCCAGTACTTTTATGTTCTTGTTCCAATGCCCTTATTTCATCTGCTATTTTTTTGTAGAATCTTGTTTTTCTTTTTTCTTTCTTGCAGCTATTGTCAGTAAGTTTCCCCTACTATAAGCCTTGCTGACTTCCCATGTTAATGATGCTGTTGTATTATTAATATTGTTAAATTTAAAATATTCTATTACACTTATATCCTTACACTTATGTTTAACTTCATCTTGTAGTAAGAAGTTATCCATCTCTTTTATTTTCTGTTTCCACTCTTCCAAGTTAGTTCTATTGGATTGTGGTCTGCTAGGGGTTTTGGTAGAATTTCTGCTTTTCCTACTTTATCAATTAATATCCTGGATATCCAAAACACGTTTATTCTTGAGTATGATTGATGTCTATCCAAGTAAAATGTGAAGTCTCTTCCTTCTGAATGGAAGGGTCACCAAATGTCCTCTAGTTCTAACATCTCCATATATTTAAATACATTCTTTGGTAATTTTCCACCATCATTTTTTGATCTGTCTTTTTTAGGCTTGAGGACTCCATTCATATCTCCAAATATCAAAATTTCTCCTTCATAAGAATCTAATAATGTTTGATAAAAGTTTTCATAGAATTTGTTTTTGTTTTCAATTGGTGCATATATTGATCTCACTGTCTGGATTTGTCCTACTATTCAGAATAAGATAACTTCCTTTCTGATCTCTTAATTCTTCAAGGATTTCTAAACTTTGATTGTTGATATAAATAAATACACCTTTTTTCTTGGTTTGGACAGAGACTAACTTTACCCAATCTTTTAAAATTTAAAAGATATTCTTGCTTTTTCTTTATGTAAGTTTCTTTATGCATAAGATGTCTGCATTGAATTTTTTTTTAATTGGTTGAAGATTTTTGATCGTTTAAATGAGGAGTTTAATTTGTTAAGGTTTGCTGAGATTATTTTAAGCTCTGAATGAATTTTATTTTTGTTTCTTTTTTCCCTTTTTTTCCTTTGCATCTCCTTCTTTAGAGAACCTTACTGGTAATAGCTACAATAGCTCCAGGGTCTTCTGAGCTTTGATCACTATCTGGTTTCAGTTCTTGTAAGAGTTCTTCTGCCTCTTCTGCTTTTTTTTGTTTTTTACTCTTTGGAAAAATATTTCTAAGGCACATGGAATTTTCCAACAATAATGTATATTTTTCTGTTGAAGCGCTTGTGACAGATTTCCAAATTCCTTCCTCTTCTTGACTGTATCTGGTGGAAGAACTTGAAAAATTTGAATTTCTTTACCCTTAATTCTAAGAGGTTCCTTCCTGTGCTGTGATAAATTGCATCTTTTGATTTTTTTATGTGAAGGAGATCAGTATGTCTCTTGGTAGGTTATTTTGCCTTGTGTATCTTGAGATAATTTTGAAGCTTTGTTCAATTTCCAGGAAATCATCTTGTACTGTTAAATAATGTTGTATTAATTTTCTGAACCCATTTTCTAAGTCCTGATCATGGAATGATTCTGGAATGCCACAAAATTGTAGATTATTGGTTCTGAGTTTCACTTCTAAAACCTTAGTCCTTTGATTCAAGTACTCTTTGCTTTGTCTTAATTTGTCTTTGCTTTGTCTTAGTTTCTTGACTCTTTTGTTTGTTTTCTTGAATCTTTTGGTTTATTTTTTGTATTTTTTTAAGAAAAAGTAAATGTAAGATACGTATTTTGTTAGAAAGCTATGTTACCAAGTGTATGCTGTCCAGCAAATAGAAGTAAGAGCTTAAAGTCTTGTCATTTTAAATCCTGGGCTGGGCACAGGAGACGATCAAGATGGGAACAGTTGCTTCTTCTGTTCAATGTTACTGTTGTTCAAGTGACAACAAAAAAAGTTACAATATTCCATCAATGGTACAAGAAGTAGTCAATATGAAGCAAGGTTATAAATCAGTACTTGTCTTATCTTATATCCACTTGTTCTTTTAGAGTAGTTTGTTGATATCCAATTAGTTCTTTTAAATGTTGTATTTATGTTACTTCCCCCAATTTAAAAGTTTGTTAAAAAAGCTTTATCTTTGTAGAAGGGAAGTATTTCCTTTAACAAGGAGCCGTAAATCTTGTTAGGATTCTCCAATGCCACCAAGGAGCGAGATAGCAAGAAAATAAAGTTCCAGTTCTTTATAAAAGTTAGTAAGATGAGCTTTTAAATAATGGTCTGAGTAAGATTTGTTTGAAAATATTTACAAACATTGGATAGGCAGACTTTCTTAGTTTTCCAATTGGCATTCTCAGGATATGCTTGGTTTTTACAATGCCAAATATCTTGTCAAGCAAAGATTGTGGGATCAGTGTATTCAAGTTGACATGGGATTATTAGGCAAATTGAGAATTTCTATGGTTTATAAACAGTTATTTCCCTCACCTCTGGTATTTTCTCCATATTTTGTTAATCTAATTAATTTCAAGTATCAAAAAGCTTTTATTAGGGATTGTTTTGATATCTTGCCGTTACTGGCCAATGAAGGTCGTTTTAAGCAAATATGAGAAAATAGTTTGCCCCTGTGATCAAATGTCTATGGAAGACCTATCTCGTGTCATATTTTATTGTGCAAAACAAGAGGCAGACCGAAATAGGTTTTTGTGTACAATTTTATCTCATCTTCTTGGAAGGTTAGACTAAGAGAAATAAATATCCCTATAGTCAGATACAGATAAATATATTAGCTTCCAAGTGGCAAAGTTTGTGGCTGCCATTATAGATTTTTAAAAAAGAGTAATGAGATATATTAACTACTCTCCTTTTTACTACTCTGGGTTGTTTTCTTAGGATGTCATTGGATAAATTTTATTGCTAATTCAACCTAAATTTTATTATGATTACTATAACTCTATTGTTGTATTGAATATTTAATTTTTTTATTGTTGTGTCTGGTTGTTGGTTGCTATGGCATTTTTTTGCTAATGCAATAAAGATTGATTGATTGATATGCTTGATAGTAGCCGCAGAGCAGAAGCCAGAAGACCACTAATTAAAGGAGACTCAAAATCCTCCATGCTTCCAAAAAGTCAGCCCTGCCTGACTTTGAGCCCTGGTACCAAGAAGCAGAGAGCTCAAAACAAGCTGTGTTCTAGTCAGACGCCATGTTCCCGCCCCCCCCCTCCGTGTTCTTCATTTATTTCTGTAAACTGATGTCTTAATAGACCAATATGGTGTGCATGGTTCAGCTGTTGCTGTTCTTGAGACTGGTTGAAGGAGCATGTAGAAGTTGTTTTCAGTGTTAAAAAGCCAGACCATTTTCGCACACAGTTTACCACGTGGTCACGTTCCTGTTCTCTCCGCAGCGTCCGTTGGATTTCCCACTATCTGCACTGGAGTTACTGGAAGTGTCGCGGCTTTTGCGTAGCAAATGTAAACTGCTAAAACCCAGTTTATGTTTGCTAAGCAAAAGCTGCGGCACTTCCTGTAACTCTGGCGCAGATAATGGGAAATCCGGCGGACGCTGCGAACAGAAACGTGACCACATGGTAAGCTGTGTGCGAAAATGTTAACAGTATATTCTCAGTAGGGTGGATTTTAACCATTCCCATTGGCAGAAGACAATTCTGCCAGTGAAAAGATTGGGAGATATCTGGTGTTTTTTGGATGGGTATAATGCCATAGAGTGCAATCTTTAAGACAACCATTTTCTCCAGGGGAACTGATTTATGTCATCTGGACATCAGTTGTAATAGTGTGAGATCTCCAGGTGCAACCCAATGTACCATGGCAGCAATCCTGTGTGTGTTTACTCACAAGTAACTGCCCATTTTATTCAGTGGGGCTTACACCCAGGAAAGTGTCCTTAGGATTGTAGCTATAGCCCTCTGACTTCCATCAAAGGCTAATTTTGCTAGATAGCAACTGAATGGGCAGACCACGGTCTGATGAAACAAGTGAACTGCTAAAATCACTGCCAATGAAGGCTTTGAAACAGCTGTTATGATCTGGTGTTTGTCCAACTTCTATTCACCCTTCCAAAGTGCTCCAGGGTAGCAGTGGGGAAAGCTTTGGAAATTAGAAGTGTGGAAAGATTAAGATATACCAAACCTGCTCCTTCAGAGGCTAGAGAGATTTGCAGGTTGTGCCAGACAACCACTGTGAGTTACACGTGTTGTAATTTCAGGCCTTTCAGATCCACTCAAGCCAGTGAGAATATATAGCACACCAATGTTAATTGGGAGCAAGTGGACCTAGGAAAGTGGTTACTGTCGCTTTCCATGGCCTTATATTTCAAAATCCAAAGGTGTTCTAGAAGTAAGCCAAACATCTGCTCTTCCCTCATTAAAAAGGTAAAGGTAGTTCCCTGTGCAAGCACCAGTCGTTTCCGACTCTGGGGTGATGTTGCATCACGACGTTTTCATGGCAGACTTTTTACAGGGTGGTTTGCCATTGCCTTCCTCAGTCATCTGCACATTCCCCCCAGCAAGCCGGGTGCTCATTTTACCAACCTCGGAAGGATGGAAGGCTGAGTCAACCTAGAGCTGGCTACCTGAACTCAGCTTCCGCCAGGATCAAACTCAGGTCATTAGCAGAGGGCTCGGAGTGCAATACTGCAGCTTTACCACTCTGCGCCACGGGGCTCCCCTCATTAATCCATGCTAAAAGAAAGCCTGCTTTGGTATTACAGGGGTATGATTTAATAGGAAGATGAACCAATCAGAGCTTTAATTGGTGGGACCAGATTTAAAGTGATGGTGACAGATTTTGATGGGTGGAGTTGAAATTGGTTTGGGGCCATTAAAATCTTTTTCATTGTGGTGTTTTACTATAGATATTTTTTGTTTGGTCCCAAGGAATAGAATGGACCAAACTGTAAGGGTTCTTGTAAGATCCCAAATCAGACTAGCCTTTTCTATTCATTCGTCTGTTCTCACAGTGGTTGTGGTTAGCCTTTTAGTGGTAGTCTACATCCAAAGAAGCCAAGCAATTAGAAATCTGAGATATTCTGCCTTTGAGCTGTTGCTAGATGTGCTTTCCATGAATTCACCTCACTTCCCATTTAAAGCTATTAGTAAGAACGATAAAGATAAAATGCTTTCTTCTCTCTGCATCAAAGCCATTATAATGACTCAACATAACTGTTAAATGGGGATTTGAACCTAGTTCTTTGCAAACTAAGTTCAACAAGCCACCCCCTGTACAATGCTAGCTACTCTGCAAAGCATCAAGTATTATGTTAATCCTGATCAGATTAGGGTTGCCAGGTTTTACCAGGCTCTGGGTTGGGGATGTTCCTTGCACATGCAAAGTGTGTATGGTGTGATAACATCACCCAGAAGTGATGTAATTGTGCTAGACACATTGCAGGGGTGATATTCCAGCACTTGGGAAAAAAACTCTATGGTTATCATAAGAGTTTTCCCTCCAGAATGCCAGAGTGCTCTCCCAACATGCCCAGTGTGATTACAGGTGGGATGGGGCTCCCCCTGCCAGCCACTTCCATGGTCTCAAGCAACAGACTTCCATGGTGGTGGGCTGGAGGCCTCAAAATCAGGGCAACCCCACCCTCAGCAGAAGGCTGGGAAACCTAGATCAGATACAAGTTAATATCATTTTTAAAAAAGCCTCTGAATTATTAAGTTAAAAGCATGGCAATTATTTTTTTCTTCCTTTAGTTCAGAAGCTTGGCCTGTGTGTCCTATTGTTGGACCTCCAGAGCAACTGGTTGACCACTGTGTGAGAAAGGATGCTGTACTGGATGGATCACCTGTCTGATCCAGTAGGGCTTAAGCTTGCTGGGTGACCTTGGCATTATTTCATTCTGATCCACCTCACAGGGCTGCTGTTGTTGGAAGGATCAAATGGAGGAGGGTGAAGATGAAGTACTTGATGGGCTGTTACATAGAGGGTGGTTCAGAATTATTTTCTGTTGCCCCAGAAGACCAGACCAGAACCAGTGGGTTGAAATTAAATCAAAAGAATTTTCAGCTAAACATTAGGAAGAACTTCCTGTTAGTGTGTTTCCTCGGTGGAACAGGCTTCCTTGGGAGGTGGTGGGCTCTCATTATAATTTTACTGTAATTTTTAAGCAGAGGCTAGATGGCCATCTGACAGCAATGCTGATCCTGTGAATTTGTTTGGGCTAGGCATTGATGAGTCAGTCAGGATACCTGTTCAACTGTCTTCAGTCTCTGTCAACTGATTTTTACCTCAGAACACAGAGTTCCACAGCTGACCAATCAGAGAGAGGGGTGTGCAAGCAGGCAGCAGCTTTACCCCTAAGTGAAAACGCAGTTTACCCCTTTTCACTCCCTTAGGGGCGGAGTTTCTAAAAATCCCTTCTTAGTGGGTGCTTATGTTATGGAGGGAATGCACACCCTGAATTTTGGGTTTCTAGGTCCATAGGTTTGGGCTGGGCATTGATGAGTCAGCCAGGACACTTGTTTATATTTATATAGACGGAATAGCTGCTTTAAAAGAAATGCCAGCTGCTAAGTAGGAAATCATGGAGACGTTGTTGTGTGTGATAGATGTAAAATGACATAAGAAAATTAAAGAAAATCATTAGATGTTATATATGGATTAGATTTGTGTGTGTGTGTGTGTGTGTGCATGACAGAGAGAAACTTTTGGGTATCTTTCCTCAATCAGTATACTATTCTGTCAAATTTGTCTGTTACACTGTACAAGCTAATATTGATAATCTGTAAAATAAATTATGATTAATTCTGCACAGGCTGATGACCTTGTGGTCCCTTTCTTTGATCAGCAAGACTTCCTTCTATGTGAGATCAGAATAGTAAACAGTCCTGCTGCAATCGATAGATTGATAAACCAGGTATTATTTTCTGATTGGTTTAGGTTAATGCTTTGTAGAGTTGTATGCATTCAGGCATAGTAGACACACTTGAAAATATCAAGCGATTAAAAGGGAGGAGCTCTCCAGTTTTTAGATTGTTAGCATGGCCAGCGGGCAGGGGAAGCTGGCCAGGAGCAGGCCTCATTTTGGGCAGGAGCTCACAGGAACGGAACTCCAGAACTTCTACATTGTATTGTGCTCTTTCTTTCTTACCACCCCCCCTCCCCCAGACTTGCTTCTGAGCGCCATTGTTCAAACCCCCTGTGAGAATTTTGCTGAACTCTAAGATCTGACAGACTTTCTAATATTTTCCCCCACAAAAAATGGGAAAATAACCAAAACATATAAAGCAGACAGATGGAAATCTTCATCATGCCACTATGGCCACATAGGAGAAAGTAATTTAAAAAGCATGATGGAAGTAAGGTTTTATTATGACAATTCTAATTCAAGAAGCATTTTAAGGCAGATGATGAACTGATATAATTTAGTACACCTTCTGGTGATGTCAGGGATGTGTGGAATATGCAAATGAGTTGTGCTAATGAGCTTCAGCACCATTTTTCTATGAAATGACCCCTGGCTAGGAGAATAATTGTGTAGAAGAGGGAATTTTGGGCAGGCACTGTTTTCTGTGTGTAATAAACCACAAGAAACAACTGTCAAAGGTACAGACATACCATCCTTCTTTTATGTCTGATCACCCTAGGAGAAAGCATATAGTAACCCTCAGTCAGGGCCAGTTCACCTGCTAGGCAAACAAAGTGGTTGCCTAGGGCGCCAGCAGGGTGGGGGTGCCAAATTCGGCCTCCCCCCCAGGCCAATGCCTAGTTTGCCCGCTCTCCAGCCTCCTCCTCCCTCCCTTCCCCACCCCATGTCTATTTCAATGCCAGAACAGGGCTCTAGCAATGCATTCCTGGCTATCTAATGGCGCCCCCCACCAATCAGCTGTGCGGCTGCGCTCAATGTCTGTCAGGACCAGCGTCCTGAAAGGGCGGCCCTGCTGCCGCTGACTTCTCTCTACTTCCTTCCCATCCAGGAAGTAGAGAGAAGTCAGTGGCAGTGGGGCCGCCCTTTCAGGATGCTGGTCCTGACAGACAGCAGCAGTGGATACCTGAAATAGATGGCCTATCTGCCTTACACTAGGCCTTACACTGCAGGCCTATTTTGGCCAATATTGCATACTCTGATTCATCCAAGGCCTTTCTTGACATCTGTTGTTCTTTAATTGGAGGTTTGGTAACCTTCTGAATGCAAAGTGGGTACTTACTTGGAACATTTTTATTTTGCCTCTCCAAGAACCCTGCCCAGAGGTGCTTCACAATATGAAACATGATAACCCCCCCAAGTCAACATGAAAGTTATTAAAATCCCAATTTTTAAAAATAAGACCACAGCCCAAGCATCAAACACACAAAACATGGAGTTTAAAAGGCTCTTAAACATTTTTCAGGTGATTTTTTAAAAAATTAATCCTTTAATTAAAAGCCTAGGTAAACAGAAATGCTTTGGCCTGGCACCCAAATGGAAGTAGAGTAGTAGCCAGGTGAACCTCAAGGGTAAGAGTGTTCCACAGGAGAGGTGCCACCACTGAAGAAGCCCTGTGCCCCTACCTGCCTCACCTTTGAAGGTAGGGGCACAGAGAGCAGGACTGAGGAGAATCTTAGCTGGTGGACAGGACAGTATGGGATGACGGTCTTTCAAGTAGCCCTGGTCCCAAGTCATTTAAGGCCTTAAAGGCAAGCTCCAGGAGTCCGGATTTTGAATTCTGTCCAGAAAGAGTAGAAAAGAGCAAGAGTCCAGTAGCACCTTAAAGAATAATAAACTTTGTGGCAGGGTATGAGCTTCCGTGCTGTTTTCTAGTGCTACAGACAGACTGACATGGCTACACATCTGGATCTATGTCTAGAAACAGATAGAAAGCTGGCTGTAGTGCTGATAGTTGTTATGGCATCTCAGAGAGTCCACATGCTTTTAAGGGCGTGCCTCACCTACACAGCTGAAAGTATTATTTCTGCACCTCTGCTTCTGGGTAGGGGAATAGTAATGTATCTAAGCTAAGAAGATGAACACAGCTCTTAACTCTTTACATAGTTCACTGGCTGCCCAGTAGAACAAAAGGGGAACAGAAGATATCATTGCAACCCATTAAACAAAGATAACATACAGATTCACTAAAATAGTGTGTGGTCTGTAAGGACAAAACAGTGCAGTCTTGTTGATGGTGTCCATAAGAAATTTAAAAGCTCAGAATGAGAGAAAGTGGCGCTTTCTGTTTCCCTTCCTGGTAACTTGTTTAGACTCAGTTCAAAGTAACTGGGGTCGCGGTCACACTCACCATTAAATTCATCCCTAACCCGTCGCTATTATACCCCGCAGCTTTTTTACAATGAATTTCCTGATCAGACATCCCTCCATCCTTCAGTTCTAAGCAGCGTTGTTCCCGTTGTTGGTTGATCAGGGGTCTCAACCAGACCTCATTTTTTGAGATAGCATTCCACACTCACGCAAACGCAGTACCATGGATATTGTGCTTGGCTTTTTTTTTTTAAAGGTGCCAGCAAAGGTGGGTGATCTTCCTCTCCCCCCCCCCCCCATTTAAACACCCGGAAAGGAAGGGGAAGCCCAGGAGCTCTCTTTGCTGTCTCTCCACCTAGCGGGGAGACAGCAAAGGTGGGTGATCTTCCTCCCCCCCCCATTTAAACACCTGGAAAGGAAGGGGAAGCCCAGGAGCTCTCTTTGCTGTCTCTCCACCTGCCGGGGAGACAGCAAAGGTGGGTGATCTTCCTCTCCCCCCCGCCCATTTAAACACTTTGCTGTCTCTCCGCCTGGTGGGTGATCTTCCTCCCCCCCCCCCATTTAAACACCCTGAAAGGAAGGGGAAGCCCAGGAGCTCTCTTTGCTTTCTCTCCACCTGCCGGGGAGACAGCAAAGGTGGGCGATCTGCCTCCCGCCCTATTTAGGAAAGGTCCCCTGTGCAAGCACCAGTCGTTTTTGACTCTGGGGTGACGCTGCTTTCACAAAGTTTTCACGGCAGACCTTTTACAGGGTGGTTTGCCATTGCCTTCCCCGGTCATTACACTTCCCCCTTCCCCAGCAAGCTGGGTGCATATTTTACCGACCTCGGAAGGTTGGAAGGCTGAGTCAACAATTGCTGGTGCAATGATATCATTTGGAGTGAGCTCTCGCAGGGAAGCGGATGTGCACTTGCAACGAGTTGGCTACAACAGAGCATTCAAACATAGAAAGTATGCGTGGGAGTCATCGGAAGCATTCTTATTCCGGATTTAATGTACTATCAAAAAAGTCCGCATCTCAGTCATGGCAGTTCGGGACACGAACGAGCCAACGACCATTGCCAGATGCTGATGTTTGGACAACCGCATAAAATCCGACATGCATCTGGCTTTCATCCATGCCCATCTTGTGAGTTTATGTGCGTCTGACCTCGGCCTTAATGTGCTATCAAAAAAGTCCGCATCTCAGTCGTGGCAGTTCGGGACACGAACGAGCCAACGACCATTGCCAGATGCTGATGTTTGGACAACCGCATAAAATCCGACATGCATCTGGCTTTCATCCATGCCCATCTCGTAAGTTTATGTGCGTCTGACCTCGGCCTGGATGACTGGCATTATAGAAACTAGCCTAGCTCTTCCATGCTGCTGGTAAGTGTATAGTAATAAATGGATTGCAGTTTTCAAACCCAAACAATCTTATGGAATATCTAGTTTCATTTTACCCTCCAGCAGAAGTGGCATATTCTTAATGGCTGCCATATTTTTAATAACTTACTCCAGCATGGAGATGAGCAAAGTTTCATTTTACTAAATTTTCATTAGCGTTTAGCCAAGAACTCGAGTTAGCATGTCTGGGGAATGCTGTTGTCCTACAAAGCTGACTAGGGGTCCCAACTCCCCCGCCCTGGCGGGGGCCCCCAGATATAGAAGCCTCCTCCCCCGCCCTCCCAAAATTCGGAACCGGGGGGGAAATGGCGCCATTTTGGTGCCACTCGCTCTTGGGGCATTTGGAGGCAGGGCGGCCTTTTGCAAAAAGCAATGGCAAAAAAAAAAAAGTGCCAGGGAGGCCTTGCAAAGAACAACCCACCCCCGCCTGGCGCCCCTTTTGGAACAGCCTTGAGCCTTTGCGCTTCCTTACCTTCCCTTCCCTTCCCCGCTCTGCGATTCTTCTCCCCACCTTTAGAAAGAACTACAACTCCCAGCATGCCTAGCACGGCAGCTTTCCAGGCTTGTAGTTCTCTGGGCCGCTCGCCTCCCATTGGCTTGTGGGGCTGAGCTCCGGACGGGGAGCTATGCTTCCCGCCATGCCCCGCAGCAGGACCCAGGCTTCTGTGAGTCGTCTTCGTTCCCACATGGGGAACAGCTGAGGGAGAAGCGGAAAATGGCTGCAGGCGGCGGGGCGGCTGATGCGGGGCGGGGGGCGAAGGCGAGCGAGCTGGGAGGAGACGGCAGGTAAGAGAGACCCCCCCCGTCCAGTAGGGAAGGGGCAGTGGGGCTGGATCTCGCCCCCCCAGTTGCAAAAGGGGAGAGAGAGAGGGAGGCGTGGGAATGCCAGAGGGTGAACGGGGATTGTGCATGTTGCTGCGCTTCTCCCGTGCCCTTGAGGGTGACGCGTGAAAAAAGCACGTAGGAAGAGTTCAGGGTCCCCAACGGCCCGCCCCAAGCCGGTACACCTGAGCGTGGAGGTGCTACTGCTGATTGGGTTGCCAATCCCCAGGTGTTTAATTATGCTTGTCACAGCCTTGATCTTGGCTCCACCCCTAATGTCTCCTGGCTCCACCCCCAAAGTCTCCTGGCTCCACCCCCAAAGTCCCCAGATATTTCTTGAATTGGACTTGGCAACCCTAAAGCTGACTCAGACAACTGCCTATTTTGCCCATTCTTGGTCATTGATGAACAGCTCACACTTCCTGCAGAGAGAGGTCTTTCCTGCTACCTGATCTCTGACTTGCCAGTGATAAAGTCTATGACATTTTTTAAAATATGCAGCACGTGGGGTAGATTGGGATGAAAGAACAGCCCAGGGGCGAGCTGAATTGAGAGGTCCCTGTGGTCTGCTTAGCTGTAACTGGGGATGCAGAGACAATGATGATGTGGGTGGTGGGAGAAAGGGTGGACCTCCAACATCAATGCAGGCAGTTGGCAAGTGGCTATTCCTCCAGGGGTGTACAAAGCAATGAATTGTCCCATTGCTGACCAGGCAGTAATGTCAGCGAAGGGGCATTGAAGTTTCAACAAGGATCAGTCTTGGCTTTGTTTAAAACAAAGTTTCCATTTATTGATTACAGCAATGCTATTCACTACACAGGTTAATTGATACTAATAACGAGAGGGGTGCAAGCATGAGCATTTATGTATACACATCAAAGCATAGGGGTTTTAAATCACTTCCCAGAATAAAACTAGGGCTCCACTGTTGAGAATAGCCAGTGCGCCTATCTGTTATCTCCCACCTACATAGTCTGTCTCTTCTCCCCTGCTGTGGCCTTGCTTGTCTCTGCCAGGCGCCTGGGAACCGGCTAGATGTTTTGCACTTCAAAAGGCCTTTGGCACCTCCGTTCCCTCCTCCCGGCCATCCTTCACATTCCTCTACAACACTGGGGTTAGTACAGCAAAAGTCATAGGATTAGTTAGCAGTAAATAAACATTTCAGGTAATAAAGTAAACTTCAATGTATACAAGCTGACATACTGCCCCCCCTAAGCTCTTGTCTGGGTGCAGTAGGTAAAATTGCTTCAGTAAGAAAGGAGCATTTAGGTCAGAGGATTTCACCCACTCATCACAGCTAGGCGGAAAGTGGCGCCAGCGGAGTAAATAATGCAACACCCCCCTTTGTAGCTTAGCATCCAGAATCTCCTTCACTTCGTGGTGTTTCTGGCCCCTCACCAGAATCGGTTCTGGTTCGGGGTTCCGAGGATGCCACTTCGACCCACCCGGATCGCGACGGAAAAGACTGCAATGGAAAACAGGGTGTATTTTACTGAATAGTTTGGGCAAGTCCAGTTCTACAGTCACTTTGTTAATCACTCTCTTTATTTTGAATGGACCCAAAAACCGGTAGGCGAGCTTCCGTGAAGTCTGGGGCAGTGGCAGATTCTTGGTGGAAAGAAAGACTGTCTCCCCCTCCTGGAAATCCCAACCTGGGCTATGTTTTTTGTCAAATTGAGCTTTGTAGTCCTTTTTTGCTTCTTCTAAGTTTTCCTGAATCACTTTCCAGGATTTCTGTAGATTCCCCCACCACTGATGACATTCGGGGGATAGAGGTTGGCTGCTTCCCCCTGGGAGGGAGGGGAAAGGTTTTCCCTCGTAACTGTTCACTGCTTGAAACGGGGAGACTTTTATTGAGCTATGGAGACTATTGTTGTAGCCATACTTGGCGAAGGGTAAAAGGTCCACCTAGTTGGATTGTTGGAAGTTTATGTAGCAGCGTAAATATTGTTCTAAAAGTCCATTCACCCTCTCACTTTGACCATCCGTTTGAGGGTGATAGGCGGAGCTTAGCCCTTGCTCCATGCCAGTCAGTTTACAGAACTCCCACCAGAAGTTGGCAACGAACTGTGGCCCGCGGTCACTGATGACCTTATCTGGGAATGAGTGGGCCCGGACCACGTGGAGAAAGAACAGGTGGGCCCGTTCTTTTGCGGTGGGGTGTTTCCATCACCAACACTATCTTCCAGCAGAAGAACAGTCTGAAGACAACCTGGATGCACCCACGGTCCAAGCATTGGCACCTTATCGACTACATTCTGGTGCGCCAGAGAGACCTTCGAGATGTCTTACACACCCGAGTAATGCCCAGCGCAGAATGTCATACGGATCATCGTCTTGTACGCTGCAATCTCCGTCTTCACTTTAAACCCACACCCAGGAGAGGAGGTATCCCTCGGAGGAAGTTTCAGGTTGGCAGCCTCCAGTCAGCCGAAGTTAAAGCTGCCTTCCAGGCAAAACTCCAGTCAAGAATTGAGGACCTCAGTTGCCCCACAGTCCCTTCTCCAGAAGCACTCTGGGAACACCTAAAAACTACCGTCCTGCAGATCTCTGAAGAAGTCCTCGGGTTCTCCACAAGGAAGAACAAGGACTGGTTTGATGAGAACAATCAAGAGATCCAAGAATTACTGGCAAAAAAGAGATCTGCCTACCAAGCACATCTTGCTCAGCCCTCCTGTCCTGGGAAAAAAGCAACCTTTCGCGCTGCATGTAGCAACCTCCAGCGCAAGCTTCGAGACATTCAGAACGAGTGGTGGACCAAGCTTGCAGAGAGAACCCAGCTGTGTGCAGACACTGGTGATTTAAGAGGGTTCTACGAAGCCCTGAAGGCAGTATATGGTCCATCATATCAGGCTCAGAGTCCCTTGCATAGTGCAGACGGCCAAGTGCTCCTCACAGACAAGGCATCCATATTGAACCGGTGGTCGGAGTATTTTCAGGTTCTCTTCAGTGCCAACCGCGTAGTTCAAGATTCAGCAATCCACCTCACCCCACTTCAACCGGTGAAAACAGAGTTGGATGAGATCCCCACCCTAGAAGAGACTGTTAAAGCCATCAAGCAACTGAAAAGTGGCAAGGCAGCAGGAGTTGATGGAATTCCACCAGAGATCTGGAAGCATGGGGGCACAGTACTACATAGCTCACTTCACAAAGTACTTGTCACCTGCTGGGAACAAGGCAAATTACCACAGGACTTTCGCGATGCAATCATCATCACCCTATACAAGAACAAAGGGGAAAAGTCAGACTGCTCCAACTACCGGGGGATAACCCTGCTCTCCATCGCAGGCAAAATCCTTGCCAGAATACTCCTGAACAGACTGGTGCCCACCATTGCAGAAGAACTCCTCCCAGAGAGCCAGTGCGGCTTCAGAGCTAACAGGAGCACCACCGACATGGTATTTGTTCTCAGGCAGCTCCAAGAGAAATGCAGGGAACAGAACAAGGCTCTGTATGTGACTTTTGTCGACCTTACCAAAGCTTTCGATACCGTTAGCAGGAAAGGCCTGTGGCAAATCTTGGAACGTTTAGGATGTCCCCCAAGGTTCCTCAGCATGATCATCCAGCTACACGAAGACCAGCGAGGCCAAGTCAGACACTGCAACGACCTCTCGGAGCCCTTCCCAATAGGCACAGGTGTAAAGCAAGGCTGCGTTCTCGCGCCAACTCTCTTTACGATCTTCTTTAGCATGATGCTTCAAAGAGCCGCAGTAGATCTAGATGAGGACGATGGTGTCTACATCCGCTATCGCACCGATGGCAGCCTGTTCAACCTGAGGCAACTAAAGGCACACTCCAAGACAATGGAAAAACTCATCCGAGAGCTACTGTTTGCTGATGATGCCGCACTCGTCTCCCACTCGGTATCAGCTCTGCAGCATATGACGTCCTGCTTTGCAGAGGCTGCCAAGCTATTCGGCCTAGAAGTTAGTCTGAAGAAGACAGAAGTTCTCCACCAGCCTGCTCCCCAGGAAGATTATCACCCTCCCTGCATCACTGTGGGTGAATCAGTTCTGAAGACAGTCCAGCAGTTCAGCTACCTGGGGTGCATCATCTCCTCAGATGCCAAGATCGACAAGGAGATTGACAACAGGCTGGCAAAGGCAAACTGTGCATTTGGCCGACTGCACAAAAGAGTGTGGAGCAACAAGCATCTGAAAAAAGGCACAAAGATCAATGTTTACAAAGCGGTTGTGATGACAACCCTCATCTATGGCTCCGAATCGTGGGTTTTATACCGTCATCACCTGCGACTCCTTGAGCGCTTTCATCAGCGCTGCCTTCGCACCATCCTCAACATCCACTGGAGTGACTTTGTGACCAACACTGAAGTCCTCAAGCGGGCAGAGGTTACCAGCATCGAGGCACTGCTGTTGAAGACGCAGCTGCGCTGGGCAGGGCATATTTCTAGGATGGAAAACCACCGCCTTCCCAAGATTACCCTGTATGGCGAACTCTCCACCGGCCATCGAAATAGAGGGGCACCAAAGAAGAGGTACAAGGACTCCTTGAAGAAATCCCTTAGCACCTGTCACATCAACCATCACCAGTGGTCTGACCTAGCCTCAGATCGCAAAGCATGGAGGCACACCATCCACCAGGCTGTCTCTTCCTTTGAGAACGCACGCATAGCTGGTCTTGAGGACAAAAGGAGATTGAGGAAGAATCGCACTGCTACAGGACCAACCCTAAATCAGACTTTTCCCTGCTGCCGCTGTGGCCGGACCTGCCTGTCCCACATTGGTCTTGTCAGCCACCAGCGAGCCTGCAGCAAACGTGGACTATTGCACCCTTCTTAAATCTTCGTTCGCGAAGCCAAGCCGAGAGAGAGAGAGTTTCCGGCAGGGAATGAAATGAGCCTGTTTGGAGAAAGTATCTACCACCACCAATATCACTGTTCGACTGCGAGATGGCGGTAACTCCACTATAAAGTCCATCGATACTACTGACCATGGCCGCTCTGCGGTGGGGAGCGGCTGCAGTAGCCCTGGGACCCCCCCTTCTTTTTGCCATGAGACAGGTGGGGCAGGTTTGGATGAATTCCGAAATGTCCTTTTTCATTTGGGGCCACCAAAACTGTCTATGAACCAGGTGGAGAGTTTTTATGTAGCCGAAGTGCCCTGCCAACTTGCTGGTGTGGCAGTGTTGCAGCACTTCCACCCTTAGCGACTTCGGCACATAGAGTTTTCCCTCATGGTATCAAAACCCTCTTTCTTCCTTCTCCACCCCCGGCAGTCGATCTTCCCCTTCTGCCTCCGCCTCGGTTTTCAATTTGGTACCCCCCCAAGGGTCTTTCTATTGGGCGGTGGTCTTTGACCTGGTTTGCACTACCCCTGCCACGGCTTTGGGGGGCACTAGGGAGTCTATTACCTCCTCTCGCTCACTCTCATGTTGGGGAAGTCTCGAGAGGGCGTCGGCCAAGAAGTTTTTTGAGCCCGGGATGTGCCACAGGGTGAAGTCGAACTTAGCTAAAAATCCCGCCCACCGAATTTGTTTCCCCGTTAGCTTTCGGCACCCTGTGAGGGCCTCCAGGTTTTTATGGTCTGTCCAGATTTCAAATGGGACCCTTGCGCCCTCCAGCCACAATCGCCAAGTTTTTAGGGCGAACGTGACTGCATAGGCTTCTTTATCCCACACCGACCAATTTCGTTGTTCATTTGAAAATTTGCGCGAGATGTAGGCACATGGCCGTAGGTGACCCTCCCCGTCCTTCTGCATTAATATTGCCCCTACGGCCGTGTCGGAGGCGTCGCATTGGACCACGAAGGGCTTAAGCTCATTCGGGTGCACCAACACCGGCTCGCTGGTGAATAGGCGTTTTAGTGTGTCAAACACCTCTTGGCACTGTTTAGTCCATGCAAGCTTGGCCCTGGGTTTTTTCACCTCGGGCCCCTTCCCCTTGGTCTGGAGCAGGTCTGTCAGTGGTAGGGCCACCTTGGCGAACCCGTGGATGAACGACCTATAGAAATTTGCGAACCCGAGGAAGGATTGGAGCTGTCTAAGTGTCCTCGGGGGTTCCAAGTCCAATACTGCCTGTATTTTGGCCGGGTCCATGGCCAATCCCTTGCCCGACACCCGGAATCCCAGATAGTCTAATTCCTTTTGCTGAAACTCACACTTGGACAGCTTAGCATAGAGTTTGTTTTGATATAGGGTGCTTAGAACCTCGCGGACCAGTTTCACATGGGAGGGCAGATCATTGGAATAGATAATGATGTCATCCAGGTACACCACCACCCCCTGGTACAAGTATTTCCTTAGCACGTCATTGATAAAGTTCATGAACACCCCCGGAGCCCCTTGCAGCCCAAAGGGCATTACTAAGTACTCGAACTGTCCCAGGGGGGTGTTGAACGCAGTCTTCCATTCGTCCCCCTCCTTGATTCGTACTCTGAAGTAAGCGTCCCGAAGGTCAAGCTTGGTGAATATTGACCCCTTCAAGACTTCGCTTAACAGATCTTTAATTAGAGGGGGATAGGCGTTGATCTTGGAAATCCCATTAATCCCGCGAAATACGGTACAAAGTCGCAGACTCCCATCCTTTTTCTTACGAAAGAGCACCGGGGCCGCATGGGGGGCCGTGGCGGGGCGGATGAAGCCCCGGCGTAGGTTTTTGTCTAGGAATTTGCGCAATTCCTCCTTCTCTGCCCACCCTATTGAATAAAGTTTTGCCTTGGGTAGCGACTGGCCCGGGATGAGTTCTATAGTGCAGTCTGTGCTCCTGTGTGGCAGCAGCTCATCGGCTTCGATCTTGCTGAACGCCCCCTTCAGGTCTCGATATTATCGGGGAATGGTCTTTATTTCCTCTATGGTTACACAGAGTTTCTCATTCTTGGGGGGTGGCTTCGGGCCCCACGGTCCCCTCCATAGGTGGTGGGTGCACCGTCTGTCGATAAAGTCTATCGTGTGCTCCCCCCACTCTATTTTCGGTTGGTGCCGGGCTAGCCACCCCACCCCCAGGACGATGTCGAAGGAGCAGGAGGGGGCGATCACAAACACCTCTAAGTCCCAGTGATCGTCTATGCCCATCGGGACCTCCTGAGTTTGCTCAGTACATGGCTTCCCCCTCATCCTAGTCCCATCCATCTGCTCAAACTCGAGGGGCTGGGGCAACAGTTCCTTATCAAGTTCTAACATTTCTACTAGTCGGGTTATAATTTCTCGTGTGCACCCTGAGTCTATAAGGGCTCTGGCGTGCACAAATCTTTTCAGTCTCATTTAATAAAGTCAATGGGACAAACATAAGTTCCCCTGATATTCTCACCCGTAGTGGTGCTGCTTTTTCCGGGACCTGCCACTGGGCACCCTCTAGTGCAGGTCGGCCCCGTTTCCCGCCGGCTCGATCTCCCAAGGATCTTCCCCCAGCTCCTCCAGCATTATAGAATCCTCGTCAAGCACCATCGACAGGGCGGTGCTGCTACGGCCCGACTCCTTCGGTTTGGCTGGTTTCTTTGCCCCGCTCGGGGGGGCTTTTACTGCGAGGGTGGTCGCCCGGCTTCGCTCAGGGCAGTTGGCAGCAAGGTGATTTGGGTCTCCGCATTGGTAACATTTGCGGGTGCTGGAGAAGGGCTTGGCGGCCCCCCCCGGCGCCTTCTTGGGCTCTGCCTTAGGGGCCGGACGGGTCTCCCGGCTGGGTTTGCTCTGGTGGTTCTGGCGCTGGAGGGCCACCTCTTTCATGTTGGTCTCAACCTCTCCGGCCAGTTGGATCCAGCCGACGAGGGTGGCAAGCCATGCCTGCTGGAGGGCTCGATCCAGTATCCCGGTGTGCAGCCCCTTTTTGAAGGCTCTAACTTTCATAGCCTCGCTCCAGCCTCTTATTTTGCGGCAATGGTTGTGGAATTCCAGGGCGTATTCTCTGATCGATTTGCCCCCCTGCCGGATTCCATCTATCACGGCAATGGCCCGGGTCTCTCGGAGTGGGTCCTCGAATTGGAATAGGAGGGCCTGCAGGAAACCTGCCACGGTGGCCTCCTCGGGGCCATGGACTTCGTGGAGGCTTACGTACCACAGCTGGGCGTCTCCCATCATTTTCGATCCGAGGTAGGCCACACGGCTGTGCTCGTCCGGGAAGGTGTTCCCCCAATAATGCATGTAACTTTTGGCTTGGAGGATGAAATATTCCACCTTGTCGGGGGTGCCATCGAAGGTGATGTCCAGCTCTCGCGTCTTTACCTTCGGTGCAGCGGCTCCAGCCAGGGCCGCCGGCGCAGCCACCCCCCCCCCCCCGTGGTGCCGGTGGGGCGAGGACTGACGGTGCTTGGCCGCCAGAATCCCCTGGTGCCTGGGCCAAAGCTCGGTTGATCTGCTTCTGCACTTCCCGCAGCATTCTGCTTCTGCACTTCCCGCTTTCATTTCTTGCCTCAGGTCGCACCCAAGGATCTCCATCTCCCTCCAGAGGTCCTCGGTTGGGTCGCACCTCGGGGAGGAGGCCCTGGAATCGCATCCATCTTCTCCCTCCGAGTCAGGGCGCCACTCGTCCCACGGGGTTTCTTCCCGGCTCCCCCCTTCTCCAGCCAGGCCACTCCGCCGGTCCGGGCTCCCACGGTCCTCCATTTCCCCCGGGTGCGGAGGAGGTTTGCATGTCTCTGCGCCTCCTCGTCCATCAGTGTGGTGGAAGTTCTGGGGTTCCAGGAGGCCTTCGGGGTGATGAACAGCACTTGACTGCTCACCTTCTTCATCTTCCGTGGTTCGATAACGTGCCACGCTGGGGCGCCTGGTTTCTCTTTAATTGGGGAGGGCTCTCGGTCATCGAGTGCTGCTTCAGCCATTCGCTTAAAAGTAACTCTCTTCCAATAAGCCCCTATGACTTTTGCTGTACTAACCCCAGTGTTGTAGAGGAATGTGAAGGATGGCTGGGAGGAGGGAACGGAGGTGCCAAAGGCCTTTTGAAGTGCAAAACATCTAGCCGGTTCCCAGGCGCCTGGCAGAGACAAGCAAGGCCACAGCAGGGGAGAAGAGACAGACTATGTAGGTGGGAGATAACAGATAGGCGCACTGGCTATTCTCAACAGTGGAGCCCCAGTTTTATTCTGGGAAGTGATTTAAAACCCCTATGCTTTGATGTGTATCCATAAATGCTCATGCTTGCACCCCTCTCGTTATTAGTATCAATGAACCTGTGTAGTGAATAGCATTGCTGTAATCAATAAATGGAAACTTTGTTTTAAACAAAGCCAAGACTGATCCTTGTTGAAACTTCAATGCCCCTTCGCTGACAAGTGGGAGACACAGAAGTAAGGCTCAGAACTTGGAAGGGAAGCTGGAAGTCCAGACTAGGTTGCCAGTCCCCAGGTCTGGGTGGGGGATCCCCCTGGTTTTGCAGGCTCCTCCCCACTGCCAGCCAACTGACCAGCAGGGGGAAGCCCTGCCCAAACAGCCATAATATGCCTTTAGATCTCAGGCAGGTTCAGAAGCTTGCAACTGCTTCTGTTTTGGAAGGTGTATGTGTGCCTTTAAATTTCAGTGAGACTGAAGCTGTGGTGGGGGGAGTGAGCAGGAAAAGCCATGTGCTCTTTTTGCAGCAGGAGCTCCTCTGCATATTAGGCCACATCCTCTGATGTAGCCATTCCTCCTGGAGCTTACAGTAGGTCCTGTACTAAGAGCCCTCGAAGCTCTTGGAGGATTAGCTACATCAGGGGTGTGTGGCCTAATATGAAAAGGAGCTCCTGCTACAAAAAGAGCCCTGGCTCTGTGTGTGTGTGTGTGTGAGTGAGAGAAGCTGTTTGTGTTATGAAAATATAAAATAGTGGGTTCAATGCAATGAGGAGATGCGGTTGCAGTGATCATAGCGCTCTTTATTAGTTGCAGCACAGTAACAGCTGAACTAGAAGACTGCTTTACTGGGCCAACGGGGCCAACTATATACAAGGTTCCCGTGCTAGGACACCATTGGATCATTTAAACCAGCAGGGGGCCTGTGATTGGAGCAGGGCAACAGGGATTTGATCCATTGTTCCTGAGTCCCCAAGCTCTGACCTAAGGCTCCAATGAGCCAGGCTAATGGATAATGGCAACATGGATAATGGCAACATAGATCCACATACACAACATCCCTCCTTCCCCGTCCAATAGCCCTAGCATGGACTGCCTGAGTGCCAGAAAGGGCAGAGGAGCTGTGGTGGTTTCATTCATGGCAAGTGGAGGGGCCAGTGATGCTGGAGTGTCAACCAGCATCACAGAGTCCTCAGTAGCTGCCGACTTGGCCTGGGGGGTGGGAGCCAGGGCCTTGGGTTCAGCCAGCTTGGTTAGTTGAGGTGACACAGCAGCTGGCTGACTGAAGTCATTGACCTCATCCTCCAGAATGGCGTGAGCCCTCGGTTGGTTGATGTCTCACCTGAGAGTGAATCCATCCTCCGTGGTCACCTCATGGGAGACTGACCCTAGAACCTGGCCGGGATCCAGGCAGGGATCCAAAAAATCCCAAAAATTCCTTGCATAGACCAGGTCCCCAGTAGCAAACCTACCTCCGGGAACTCTTGTAGGTACAGGGCCTCGTCTGGATGCAACTGTTCCAAAAGTGTGGACAAACACTGGCCCATAAAGAGTTCCACAGAGCTGTGGCCTGTGGTGTGCTGGCCCAAGAGAAACTCTGCAAGCATCACAGTCCCCATGAATGATGCAGAGGAGCGATTCCTTGGTCATCCGCACCATCCGCACCATCCTTTCTACCTGGCTGTTCATGGCTGGGTAGAAGGGCATGGACCTGATGTGCCTTATCAGGTTCTAATCGCAAAAGTCCTGGAATTTATCCTATGTAAAAGCAGTCCCATTGTCCAAAATGAGAGTGTCCGGCAGGCCGTGTATTGCAAAAACCCAGCGGAGGGCTCCAACGGTGGCCCGGGAGGAAGTAGATACCATGGGAGCTTCTTCCAGCCACTTTGAGTAGGAATCCACAATGAAGAAGAAGGTCTGTCCCTGAAAGGACCCCATGGAAGGGGTGGCACCAGGTGACCCAGGACTCAATCTCGTCATCGATCCTGGGCCACCACACATAGCTGTGCGTGAGCGCCTTCATCCGCACTATTCCTGGATGAGTCTTGTGCAATACGGTCAGGACTCACTGGTGCAGGGCTGGGGACACCACCACCCTGCTTCTTCACAGAAGGCACCCCTTGTGGGCAGACAGTTCATCCCAGCAAGATGCATAGGCTGTAAAATCCGGGCCCACCCAACTGGTGGGCCATTCCCTCCTCACCCAGTTCAAAATACGTGAGAGTAATCGATCCTTGGCAGAGTGGCATGCAATGTCCTTCGTGAGGACGGGGCAGTCCTGGAGGGACTCAAAAATAGGATCTGGTGTGCTGGAGCAGGGTTCGGATCTCCTGATGGGAGCAGCAGGCAGCTCAAGGCATTTGCATGACCCATCACCTTCCCTGGCCGGTACTGGAGAGAGTACTGATACCTGGCCAGGAAGATGGACCAGTGCAGAACTTGTGGCAAAAGCATCTGGGGCATTTGGTGGTCCAGGGCAAAAAGGTCAAGCAGCAGTTTGTGGTCCATTTGGATCATGAAGGGCCGGGCTTAGAGGTAGTCATGGAATTTTTTAACCCTTGTGACAATGGGCAAGCCCTCTTTATCAATCTGCACATAGTTGCACTCAGGGGATTGTAGAGTCCGAGAGTAATATGCTACCAGGACCTCATGGCCATCTGGTATCTGGTGCACAAAGATGACACCGACCCTGTAGGAAGAGGCGTCGCAGGCCAAGACAATGGGTAGCCTCTCGTCGAAGTGTGCCACCACGCTATTTGAAGTCAAAAGGTCCTTAACTGCTAGCCCTTTTGCCCAGACCCTTTTGTCCAGTAGCCGGTGGAGGTGCTTGGGTACTGTGGCCTTGGGGGGAAGGAACGAATGATAAAAGTTCAAGAGGCTGAGAAATGCCTGTAGCTCGGCCTTGTCGGTGGGCACTGGGGTGTCGCAAATGGCCTTTACTTTAACTTCTGGTGTGAGTTTCCAACAGAGCTGTCGTCTCCTGAATAAAAGGAAAATTTAATCCTTTGTTCAGGGTAGTATGGAGCCTTAACAGACTCCCTGCCTGCATTTCTCAGTTAGAGATTTGCCCAGGATTACGTGCAAATACTTTGAGCCGTTGATCTCAGCTGATGATTGATTCCAAAGGGGATTTTTCTGAAGCTTTGAAGATCCGGTGTGGAAAAGGAGCGTCGTTCAGCATCTACAAAGGATTAAGAGCCATTCAATTGGCTTAAGCCTGTCTGGATCTCACTCTCTTTTGGGACTGATAAACATCCGAAAGACTAAGAAGACCGAAGTTTAAAAAGCATAGCCGCTAAGGTACTTTGATCATTATCTCTCACTCCGGGATATTTCTAAGCTAATCTAAATAACAGTGGAAGGTGGGAAAGCTCGAATAAGAAAGAAAGCGACGGGAGGAGAAGAAATTTTGAAACTTGGACTCTGTTAAATTAAAGGCATTGATAGAATTTGGGAAAGAAGAAAACTGTTTTGAATACCTGTGGTCAATGACATAGGCTTCTGTATTATGGCTCTGTACTTGCAATCAACATAACAAGTATTTAAAGACTGCAATATTTGGAGAATGAGAGCTGGGCTCAGTGAACCAGGAAGTAAAAGCTAAAGGTGTACTGGCAATCAACATAACAAGTAAAGACCGCGATAGTTGGAGAATGTGATCTGGGCTTAGTGAACCAGGAAGTAAAAGCTGAAGGTGAGAGGAGCAAGTCTTTGCTAGGAATTTTTAACCATAGAGAAATTACAATCGCCATTTTGAAAGAGGGAAAATTGCCAAAAACTGTTAAAAATCAATATCTCAGCCCAGAAAGGTAGGAGAAGGACGAAATTAGTCTTATTTTAAACAGCAAGTTCTAAGCTACTGGACTTGGTGCTGGATTTAGAATTGGAGCCTTTTGAGTTTTTTTTTGGGGGGGGTGTTTGTCAGAAGGAAGATTAACTCGTGCAAGATCTCATTCTTTGGACAAAATGCAAAGCCAGTTTGATACCATGGAAGCCAGGATTATGAAGGGTGTGGAGAAGATGATAACAGCTAGCAAAAAAGAGCTTAAGAAGGATATTGGAGACCTTAAAAAAGAAGTTGAAGATTTTAAAGATGAACTGGGTATGGTTAAAAACAGGGTCAAGGAGGTTGAAGAGAAAGTTGATGTACATGTTTCCACCTTATTAAAACTTCAAGAGAAGGTAACAATTCATGACTGCAGATTAATGGAAACTCAAGTGCGTCTGAGAGGAATACCTGAAGGGGAGGGAATTGACTTAATGGATTATATGGTGAAAACAATTGCTGACTATTTAGAGGAAGATCCTGAAAAATTCAGAAACATGTTGGACAGTGTCTATAGAGTTAATTCATCATATGCAAAAGACAAAGGCCTACCGAGAGATATAGTTATAAGACTAAGGTCAAAGGATGTGGCAGGGAAAATTCTAAATAAAAGTTTCCAAAAAGCTCTGACAGTGGAAGGGAGTAGAATCAAAATAATGAAAGAGCTGCCAAGACAAGTGATAAACGACAGGAAGAAATACAAGAGATTAACAGAGAAGCTGCGTGCAGAGGGAACGAGATACAGATGGATACTACCCGAGGGTTTGGGCTTTGAGCAACGTGGAAGAAGGATTACAATAAGGAATGAGCAAGAGAGGTACAGTTTTTTTTGAAGAGAATAAAGATTCTGCATCATAATGGAGTACAAGTTACTATCTTGGAATATAAATGGACTAAATTCACCACAAAACAGAAAGCAACATTTCATTGGATTAAAAAGCAAAAATGTAATATAATTTGTTTACAGGAAGTTCATATACAACAAAAGGATTACAAATTTTTGTGGAATAAACAATTGGGATTGGAATTTTTTTCATTGGCGGATCAAAAGAAAAGGGGTTTGGTCTTTTACATCAAAGAACAATTAGAACCAAAACTGATATTTAAAGATAAAGATGGAAGATATATAGCAGTGGAAGTGATGATGGATGCAAAGAAAATGTTGTTATTAGGATTATATGCGCCCAATGGAGCAAAAGATGTTTTTTTTTAAAAAGACATTAATCGACAGTTGGATGAAGTGTCATATGACCAGATCCTGATGATGGGTGATTTTAATGGAACAATACAAAATAAGATAGATAGATCTGGCCAAAAGAGGAATAATAAAGAAGGAAGACTGCCAAAATCATTTTTTGAGTTGGTTAAACAAGAAAGCTTGGAAGATATTTGGAGAAAAATTAATCCTGAAGTAAGAGACTATACTTTCTTTTCAGCAAGACAAAATACTTTTTCCAGAATAGATACGTTATGGGGCTCTAAAAGCTTGGGCCTCATAACTAGAAAAGTGGAGATTCTACCAAAGGTTTGTGCAGATCATAACCCAATATGTTGGATTACAAAATTGCAAAAGAAAACAAGAAGATGGAGAATAAATGAGGACTTGCTACAAGATAAAGATATTGTGACTTTTCTAGAAAAGGAAACTACAGTGTTCTTTCAAATAAATGACACCGATGATATAGAATTCCAGACGGTTTGGGATACTTATAAGGTAGTAATGAGAGGACTATTAATTACATTGAATAATAAAGATAAGAGGGCTAAAGAAAAGCAGATGTTAAACATACAAAATGAAATAAAGAAAAAAGAAGGGGAACTAAGAAAAAGACCAGGGAAAAGGAAATTGATAAGGGAAATTACAATATTACAATCCCAAGTAAGACATTTGTTGAATAAAGAACTAGAATGGAACTTAAAAAGTTTGCAACAGAAATCCTTTGAAGGTGCGAATAAACCTGGGAAGTATTTCGCTTGGCAACTGAAGAAAAAGAAAGAAAACAAAATTATCAACAAAACTGTGGCAAACGGAAAAGAGCTAGTGGATCAAGAAAGAATTAAAAGAGAATTTTTTAAATATTATGCAAATTTATTTAAAGGTGTGAAAATCAAAAAAGAAAAAATGGAAGAGTATTTATGAAATATTAAAATAGCACCCCTGACTGAGTATATGAAAAAGATTTTGAATGACCCAATAGAAAAAAGGCTCCTTAGAAAGCTTGAGAGTCATGGAGTAAAAGGACAGGTCCTCTTGTGGATCAAAAACTGGCTGAGTAATAGGAAGCAGAGAGTGAGTATAAATGGGCAGTCTTCGCAGTAAGCAGTGGGGTGCCGCAGGGCTCGGTACTGGGTCCCATGCTCTTTAACTTGTTCATAAATGATTTAGAGTTGGGAGTGAGCAGTGAAATGGCCAAGTTTGCGGATGACACTAAATTGTTCAGGGTGGTGAGAACCAGAGAGGATTGTGAGGAACTGCAAAGGGATCTGTTGAGGCTGGATGAGTGGGCGTCAACGTGGCAGATGCGGTTCAATGTGGCCAAGTGCAAAGTAATGCACATTGGGGCCAAGAATCTTAGCTACAAATACAAGCTGATGGGGTGTGAACTGGCAGAGACTGACCAAGAAAGAGATCTTGGGGTCATGGTAGATAACTCACTGAAAATGTCAAGACAGTAGATAACTCACTGAAAATGTCAAAAAGGCCAATGCCATGCTGGGAATTATTAGGAAGGGAATTGAAAACAAATCAGCCAGTATCATAATGCCACTGTATAAATCGATGGTGCGGTCTCATTTGGAGTACTGTGTGCAGTTCTGGTCGCCGCACCTCAAAAAGGATATTATAGCATTGGAGAAAGTCCAGAAAAGGGCAACTAGAATGATTAAAGGGCTGGAACACTTTCCCTATGAAGAAAGGTTGAAACGCTTGGGACTCTTTAGCTTGGAGAAACGTCGACTGCGGGGTGACATGATAGAGGTTTACAAGATAATGCATGGGATGGAGAAAGTAGAGAAAGAAGTACTTTTCTCCCTTTCTCACAATACAAGAACTCATGGGCATTCGATGAAATTGCTGAGCAGACAGGTTAAAATGGATAAAAGGAAGTACTTCTTCACCCAAAGGGTGATTAACATGTGGAATTCACTGCCACAGGAGGTGGTGGCGGCCAGAAGCATAGCCAGCTTCAAGAGGGGTTTAGATAAAAATATGGAGCAGAGGTCCATCAGTGGCTATTAGACACAGTATGTGTGTATATATAAATTTTTTTTGCCACTGTGTGACACAGAGTGTTGGACTGGATGGGCCATTGGCCTGATCTTACATGGCTTCTCTTATGTTCTTATGAAATTGAAGCAGCAATAAATGTAATGAAAGTAGGTAAGGCTCCCGGGCCGGATGGATATACAACTAAATTTTATAAAATTCTTAAAGATGAGATAGTACCAAAATTGCAAAAATTGACGAATACGATAAGAATAAAAGGGGAAATTCCAAATACTTGGAAAGAAGCTGGAATTTCTTTGATTCCCAAGGAAGATAGAGATGTCACAAATGTAAAGAACTATAGACCAATTTCATTATTAAACAATGATTATAAGATATATACAAGAATCTTGGCAGAACGACTTAAGCAATATTTGATCAATTTTATAAAGGAAGATCAAGCGGGATTTTTCCCTAAAAGGCAAATAAGAGATATTGTAAGAACTGTTGTAAATATTGTAGAATATTATGAGAAGCATCCAGAAAAAGAGGTGGCGTTATTTTTTGTAGATGCAGAAAAAGCCTTTGACAATTTGAACTGGGACTTTATATTTGCAGTAATGGAAAAAATAAATTTGGGAGAATATTTTATAAGAATGACGAAAGCAATATATATGGATCAATACGCAAAATTGTGTATAAATGCAGATCTTACAAAAGAAATGAAGGTGAGCAAAGGTACAAGACAAGGATGTTTGCTTTCACCATTGTTGTTTATAATGACTCTTGAAATTCTGTTAATGCAAATACAAGACGACAAAGAGATAGAAGGATTGAAAAGAGAGAAAGAAGATTTTCTTATAAATATAAAGCATTTGCAGACGATATTGTGTTCATAACTGAGAATCCGATACAAGTGGTACCTTTGTTGATAGCTAAGATAAAAGAATACGGAGAAATGGCAGGACTATATATAAATAAAGAGAAGTCGAAATTTTTATGTAAAAATATGCAACTAAATAGACAGAAAGAATTGCAGATTTTGACGGGATGTGAAGTTACTTCTAAAGTTAAATATTTAGGTCTAGAAATAACTATGAATAATATTGATTTGTATAAAAACAATTATGAAAAGTTATGGTGGAAGATGGATAAAGATATGATGAAATGGAATAGACTCAATTTGTCCTTGTTGGGTAGGATTGCTGCAATTAAGATGAACATTCTGCCAAGAATAATGTATTTGTTCCAAACTATTTCAATTGTGAAAGATAGCAAACAATTTAACAAATGGCAAAGGAAGATTTCTGAATTTGTATGGGCTGGGAAGAAACCGAGGATTAAGATGAAAATGTTAACAGATGCTAAGGAGAGGGGAGGTTTTCACCTTCCAGATTTAAGACTGTACCATGATGCAGTTTGTTTGACATGGATAAAGGATTGGATGAGGCTGTTAAATAAAAAACTTTTATTGTTAGAAGCTCATGGGAACAAATTCGGCTGGCATGCTTATATGTACTATGGAAAAAATAAGATGGATGGTCTTTTTTCTCACCATTATATCAGAAATAACTTACTAAATACATGGATAAAATATAAGAAATATGGTGATAAAAGAAAGCCGCTATGGATAGTGCCAGCAGAAGTAATAAAAATAACAGCTGAATCTGATGAAGACAGAGGGATGTCATATAACCAACTGCTAAAGATTCAAGGTGATAAAGTTGAATTAAAATCTGCAGAAGAGTTAAATAACAAGTATGACTGGTTTCAAATGCAACAAATAAAAAGCTTGATGGAAAATGATATTAAATCTGTTGGAATTAGATGTGAGCAAACGGAATTGGAAAAGGTTCTGCTTGGAGATAATGAAAAATTAATATCGAAAATATATAAATTATTGTTGAAATGGTCTACAGAAGAAGAAGTAGTAAAATCTCAAATGATTAAATGGGCAATTAATGTAAACAAGGAAATACAAATGGATACATGGGAATATATTTGGAAGAACTCGAGGAAAATATCAACATGTCAGAGTATTAAAGAGAACTGTTTCAAGATGATGTATAGGTGGTATATGACTCCGAAAAAACTGGCAAAGATGAGTAAAAAGATGTCAGATAGATGTTGGAAATGTAAGAAACATGAAGGTTCTTTTTACCATATGTGGTGGACTTGTGGAAAAGCGAAAAAGTTTTGGCAGATGATACAACAAGAAATATCTCAAATTTTGGGATATGATTTTAAGAAAGTAGCAGAGACTTTGCTGTTGGGATTACAAATGGAAAAATTTCCAAAAGAAGATAGAACTCTAATTTGGTACTTGCTCTCAGCTGCTAGGACATTATATGCGCAGTTATGGAAACAAGAAAAAATACCAGAGAAATGGGATTGGATTGTGAAAGTTTTATCATGGAGTGAGATGGATAAATTAATAAGAACTTTAAGAGACTATGATTTGGAGGTGTTTAAAAGGGAATGGAAGAAATTTAGAGGATATATAGAAAAAGAGTGGAATTTGAAAGGACATTGGGCAATTTTTTAACAATGAATTTAAGAAAAGGGAGAAATTGAACTTTGATGGGTTAAGTATATAACATTGGCGAAAGTCTAGTAAAGGAGGGAGGGGGGTTTAGAAAAATATCATATGGGTTAGGGATAGTAATGATATAATTAGATATTGTTACCATATGTTATTAATAAATTGTTTTAAAACGCAAATGGCCTTTACTTTGTCTTGAGTGGGATGGATCCTGCTTGCATCCACTGTGTACCCCAGGAAGTCAATTCAATGGACCCTCAAGAGGCACTTCTCCCCCTTTACCTTCAACCCGGCTGAACTGAAGTGTTGAAGTACTGCATGAAAGTGGGAGGCAAACTCTTCCTCATTGGCAGTGGCAATCAGCACATCATCAGAAAATGGCTGGACCCCAGGAATTCCTTTTAAAAGAGAGTCCATTAAGTTCTGGAAAATTCCTGGGGCCACGCTGACCCCAAATTGGAGGCGCTTGATCCAGAAAGCGCCCCTGTGGATAACAATTGTTGCGCCTCGGCTGTTGTCTCATCCACGGTAGCTGCTGATATGCCTGGGCCAGGTCCAACTTTTCAAATATTTTTGTGCCCACTGGTGAAGCCAGAACATGGCTGACCACAGGGACCAGGTAAGCGTGGTCCTGCAGCACCTTATTTATTGTACATTTGTAGTCCGCACAGATGCAGACGCTTCCGTTGGGCTTCATTGGGGTAACAATGGGGGTTTCCCACCATGCATTGGTGACTGGTTTTAAGACCCCCTTGGCTACAAGGCGGTCCAGCTCCTCTTTGATTTTGGGTTTTAAAGTGAAGGGGACATGTTGTGCCTTAAGCCTTATGGACTGCACGGTCGGGTTGAGCTGCAGGGACACCGGGGGCCTGGTGTAAGTTCCGAGAGTTCCATCAAAAACAGGCGGGAACTCCTTGCAGATCCTTTGGAAGTCCTACACTATTACTGGGGAGGGGTATAACTGCAGCCCCATCTTTGGGCACAGTTGTTTGAGGGTTTGGGCCAAGATCACTGAGAAGGTAGCCCCCGAGTCTATCTCCATCTTGTATGGAGTGCCTTTGATGACTACAGTGTCTTTAATTTGTCCGGGGAGAGTATGGACAACTGGCATACCTGGGTCTATGATGCATTGAGGGAGTGCAGCTCCTTGATTCTGGCAGCCACGTGGCATTGGCCATATTGTCACTGCGTCATGCCTCCCAACGTGGAGCGATTCATTTTGGACCTGCAGACCTGTCTTTCTGCACTGGTGGCAGGTAACATCCCCAAACTTGCATGATTGCCACTCATGATCTTCCCAGCAGCTGGCATGGGACTTGGGAGTCACTGTGTTGAGGCCACGTGGCTGTGGGCGATGCTGGGCCATTTGGTGCTGCTTAAGAGCATCATCCCCATTGGAGTCCTCAGAAGTGGATGAGGCAGGGGCCTGATATACCGTGGCTGCATGTCAATCCTTCAGAGATTTCTCGTAGGCCGTCACCTCCTTGAGAGGAAAGTGGTGTCATCCTTACCCATGAGCTTCTGTCACAGCTTCTTGTCCCACAAACCGAAGATGAAATGAGAGAACTTGTAACTGACTCAATGCACAGCAGCCAAGAAGGTCTGAGCGCCTGCTCCGGCTGCAACGCCACTGAGGATGTTCTCCGCAGCTGAGAACGAAACGTCTGGTAGGAAAACTTTCTCCAGTAGAACACGGCACTTGATCCCGAAAGATTCTACAAACCCTAATGATGTTACCAGCCGTGAAAACCTGAAATCTTTGAGAAGATGAAATGGTTGAGTAGAGCCTCTTCCAGACTGGAAAAGTCGCATTGGAGGGCTGGCTTGCACAGAGCGGCGACATAGTCCCCTGTTGGCTTGTTGGATCACTGGTTCCACTCAAAGAAGTCAAAATGGTGGGTTAGGTGGGTGGGTTGAGGTGTGAAGTGGTTGGTAAGCATCGTGATGAGCTGATCGAAGGTTGCATCTTTGAGTGATTTGGGTGCTATAAGGCCCTGGGCCAGCTCCAGGGTGATGATTCTGCAGGTGCTGAGCAGTAGTGGCTTCTTCTTGGCTCCTTCGATTTTGTGGAACTCAATGTAATATTGCAGTCGTTCCGACCAGGTCTCCCATAGCTCAGGGCAGGCTGCATCAAACTTGGGCAGCGTTCCTGGTACAGCGGCCATGTCTACAGTGCTGACAATGTGATGGGTGGAGCTGGATATGGAGGGCAGCGATGCACATTGCGGTGCCAGTTGCTGGGGCTTGCTCACCAGGATCCCATCCTCGTTGCCACTATAATAGAGTGGGTTCAATGCAATGTGGAGATGTGGTTGCAGTGATCATAGCTCTCTTTATTAGTTACAGCATAGTAATGGCTGAACTAGAAGACTGCCAATGGGGCCAACTATATACAGTTCAAGGTTCCCGTGCTAGGATGCCATTGGATCATTTAAACCAGCAGGGGGCCTGTGATTGGAGCAGGGCAGCAGGGATTTGGATCCTACTGCCCATTGTTCCTGAGTCCCCAAGCCCTGACCTAAAGGCTACAATGAGCCAGGCAGGAACACGGATAATGGCAACATAGATCCGCATACACAACAGAAAGGGACAATAAGCAGTTAACTAGAACCTGACCTCTCTCTCCATAAGTTAGTTGACATACAACAGATTGTTACATTTAGCAGCTTCAGTGAGTAAAGCTATCTATATAATTGCCCCAGGGAGATCACAAAAGTGTGGGCAATCGAACTGTGTATATTGGCTGCTTTGTGTGTGTGTGTGTGTGTGTGTGTGAGAGAGAGTTCCCTTCCATTTTAGTGGAAGTGCAGCTGCTGTGGAACCATTTGAATGCAAAAAAGAGGAGGAAATGAAGACTGTATTCAAGGGAACTGCACTGCTACATGTTTATATATTTATTTTTAGTGAATGGGAAAATCTCCCAGGTCCACCCCCAAAGTCTCCCAGCTCTGCCCCCAAAGCCCCAGATATTTCCTGAGTTGGATCTGGCAACCCTAGTCCTGACCCTCCCAGTGGTCAATTCCTTTCAAAGGGAAGGAGAAGGAGCTTGATTTATACCCCACCTTTCAGTTTAAGTCTCAGAGCAGTTTACAATCTCCTTCCCTTCCTCTCCCCACAATAACACCCTGTGAGGGAGGAGGGGCTGAGAAAGCACTTTGAGAACTGCTCTTAAGAGAACAGCTCTGAGAGAACTTGTAACTGACCCAAGGTCACCCAGCTGACTGCATGTGGAGGAGTAGGGAATCAAGCCCAGTTCTTCAGATTAAAGTCTACTGCTCTTAACCACTACACCAAACTGGTGGTGGCAAGCTACCAGAGAGTGGCAGGAAAGCCTCTCCATGGGTTGAGAAAAACCTAAGAGGGCCAAGTGGAATAAGACCTGCAGGCCAGAACAGGCCTGTTCTGCCACAGACGCAATCACAAATTATGGTTTGGATCCAAACTGCAATTTCTTATTATGTGGAATAATAAGGGGGACGAAAGGGGAAGGGAGCCTGGAAACCTGAGGAAAGCTCACACTTGTATCCTAATAGCAAAATATGGTTTATTTTTCTGTGTGAATCTGAGCCTAAATCTAAAAAAGAAAGACATTGATGTGTGTGGTTTCAGGCACCTATCCAGTCCCCATGACTGCTATGAACCTAAACTTTGTGTTGCCTGAAGTTAAGAATGGTATTCATACATGAAGGGTTTTTGCAGCTTTGAAGAAGTACGCATGCACATGAAAGCTTATACTCATAATTAAACTTCATTGGTCTTAAAGGTGCCACTAGACTCAGACTTTGTACTGTACCTTGAGTTCTGGCTGAAACATGTATAGCTCCCCTAGGAAAAAGCACTTCCTCTGTCTATCCCCTGAGGGATGCTGCAAGATCATACAGCAGATGTCTTGAGAGTTACAATTTTTTTCAAGTCATCCTATTGAAATGATGCTCCAAAGGAAAAAAGGCACAATGCGCTTTAATTGCTAAGTAGCCTTCCATTGTTTTCAACACCTTCTAAGATGCTTGAAAACAACTGTTTCCCCTGGCATGCTATTCTTCCTGAAGCAGCATTTTTCTTCTGCCCATGAGAACAGCAAGGAACAATGGTTTTTATATTTCTCAAAATGTTTTCAGCTGTTTTAATATTTGTTCTATTTTTCAGGGTTACAATGGCTAATCTTTCAAGAAAAAAAACCCTAGGGGTGCAATTTGGAGAACTATCAGTGTGATTCCTGGGACTGAAATAGACCAATTCTAAAATCCACTGTGCATGACAAATTAAAAGCCCTTATGCCCCATACAAATGATTGCACTTTGTAACTGTAATTACTGTAAAATGACAACTGTAAAATGCATGGCTTTAACTGAATCTGAGGGAGGCAAGAAAAGGATGTAGGAGAAGGAACAACAATAAGTACAATCCTGTCTTCATCACTAGGACTTCAAGTATAGGTTAATGGGGTTTGAACTTGCTGTGACTGAGAGGGGAAAAGATCTTGGGGTCTTTCTGGATAACTAAATGCAAATGTCTACCAAGTGTGCTGCAGAAGTGAAAAAGGCAAACCCTATGATAAGAATCATTAGGAAAGAGTTTGAAAATTGAATGGCTGATATTATAATGCCCCTGTATAGATCTATGATGTGGCGTCATTTGGAATATATACAGTTTTGCTCACCATAATTTTAAAAAGACATTGCAGAGCTGGAGAAAGTACTGAGGAGGGTGACCAAGATGATTAGGGGGTTGAAGCACCTTCCCCATGAGGAAAAGCTGAAGAATTTTGGACTTTTCAATTTAGAAAGATGACTAATGAGGGCACATGATAGAAGTTTATACAATTTTGCATGGGGTGGAGAGAGTTGTAAAAGATAAATTTGTCTCCTTCTCCCAAAATACTACAATTAGAGAGCATCCAATGAAGCAAATGGGCAGTAGATTCAGGACGGACAAAAAGAAATATTGCTTTACATAGAGAGTGATTAAAATGTAGAATTTGCTGCCAGAGGATGTAGTTACGGCTACAGGAATAAACAGCTTTAAAAGTGGATTGTGGAGTTCTATCTAGCCATGGTGGCTGAGGGGAACCTCCACATTCAGAGGCACTGAACGTCTGAATCCCAGAATCAGGAGACAACATCAAGGAAAGGTCTAGGACTCTGTGCCCTGTTGTTGGCTATCCAAAGGATTTGATGGGCCACTGTGTGAGACAGGACGCTGGACTAGATGGACCACTGGTCTGATTCATCAGGGCTCTTCTTATGTTAATACTAGGACCACCCCCCTCACCTTGGCATAACATTATGGCCACACAACAAAGCCAAAGAAAAGCCCCTAATCTCAACAGCAACCACTGGATACTAATTTGAAATGATATGGTGGTTTACTTGCAACTGATAGGTCATGTGGCTAACAGATTTATTGTACATTTGAAGACTGGTGCTCACTTTGTTAGAGGCAGTGATAGTTTTCAGGATTCATAAGAAGAGAGAGACCCATTCCCAGCAACAACCACTAGAGATAATACTGACTTTGTAGGTGCGCAACATTGATTTAATCTGTAGTGTGAGAGAAACCATGGTGACTGAATAGAATCAAATTTGCTGATCTGGAGATCTCCAGATTACATAAATCAGTCCCCCCAGAAAAATAGCTGCTTTGGAGAGTGGACTCTATTCCAGGGCAAACCATAATCTCTCTAAACTCTGCTCTCCCAGAGCTTCAGCCCCTAATCTTCAGGAATTCCCCAACCTGGAGCTGGCAACCCTAGTTGAGGAAAGCTCTGCTCTCGTTAGACCTCACCTAGAGTATTGGGCACCATAATTTAAGAAGGATATAGACAAGCTGGAAGGTGTCCAGAGGAGGGCAATAAAGATGGTGAGGGGTCTGAAGACCAAGTCCTATGAGAAAAGGTTGAAAAAGCAGGGCATGTTTAGCTTGAAGAGGAGACCACTGAGAGGTGATATGATCACTATCTTCAAGTACCATATAGAGGATGGTGTGGTGTTGTTTTCTGTTGCCCCAGAAGGTCAGACCAGAACAAATGGGTTGAAATAAAATCAGAAGAGTTTTCAGCTAAACATTAGGAAGAACTTCCTGACAGTTAGTGTGGTTCCTCAGCAGGTGGCTGGCTCTCCTTTGGAGGTTTTTAAACAGAGGCTAGATGGCCATCTGATAGCAATGCTGATTCTATTAAGTTAGGAGGAAGTATTTGTGAATTTCCTATATTGTGCAGAGGGTTGGACTAGTTGACCCTGGAGGTACATTTCAACTGATTCTGAAAGGTAGAATTTCTCTCTTACACTGGATTTCTTACCATTTTTGTAAATGCAGTAGCAAAAGGAGAGGCTGCATGAGACGTACTGTTATAGGGATCGGTGTGCTCTGTTTGTATAGTTGGAGAGGTATTGCTAGAATTGCCTTCTGAGTGCACTTGTCTGCTTCTGACATAGAGTTGTCAGCTCCTAGCTGGAACTTTCCTGGAGATCTGTGGGAAGCTGAGTTTAGGGGAGAGGACCTCAGTGAGGTATAATGCAGTATAGAATCTAAACACTAATGCACCCATTTTCTCCAGGGGAACTGATATCTGCCATCCAGAGACCAGCTATAATTCTAGGAGATCTTCAGGCCCCACCTAGAGTTTGACAACCCTATTCTGACAATGTTGCAAAGAGGAAGGTGACCCCTCTGCACCATCAGCTCGAATGGGTACTAGCCACCACTGAAAGTGAGGATCATGCAATAGCCTCATTCAATGAAGCATGAAGTTGTCTTGGTAGGACAGCGTGGCCTCAGGCTTACAGAAAGGGATGTGACAGGTCTGTAGCTGGATTTTCATAAGCTGTTTTCTCTCAGCTCCATGCCTTCCTTTGCCATATGTTACCATACAGGAGAGAGTAATGCTGTCCTGACTTTCAGAGGTGTAAGAAAGACTGATGTAATGTCTTGTGAAGCAAGTGGTGCTTTTAAGGAATGGGAAATTGAAAATTCATAAACAGTGGGTACAAACACTGGTGTAAATATAGTTCACTTCAGGATCCACACAAGACCTTCAGAAGGAATTGAAGTTGAGGGGGTGAGGCAAGGCTCTGCTGAATGTTTTCATTATCCATCTATTACATTTCATTTAACTTCTCCTCCATAGAGCTCATAACACCCTGTGTTCTCTCTCTTTTACCCTCTCAGCAATTCTGTGAGGTAGGTTAGGCTGAGAGAGAGAGATGAATGACCAGCCAGAGGTCACCCAGCAAGATTTTTGGGAAAGGTGTGTGTGTGATTTAATCCTCATCTCTCAGATCAGAGTCTAGTTCTCTGACCAGTGCACCATACTGATGATGATTCTATCAGAGTACATAATGTTTCCATAGTCAGTCAGTCAGTCACATTTTATTTGTATCCCGCCCTCCCCGACCAAGCGGCTCAGGGCGGCTAACAGCAAAGAACTCAATACATACATTATACAATAAATAACATTTAACTACAATTAATTAAAATCCATTAACATTCTAAAAAACATTAGTACATTTATTGCTATATTCGCTGGCAAGTTTACTTGGCTGGTGAAGGCCGTTTGGAACAAGATGGTTTTTGTTAACATACTCAAACAGGTTCCTGCCCCTGTAGAACTTACAATTTCTGTGAGAAAGGTAGAGAAAGGTAAATAAAGAGAGAGAGAATATGTGTGTGATGTGTGCAGAGGAATTTTCACATGTAAGGAGCAGCAAGGGAGAGCAGGTAGGGAAGTTAGACTATTCCTATGCATTTTGAGAGGCATTATATACTTCTGAGTTAACAATGTTGTGGATAGACACAGAAGAGAGGGATGGCAACTACTCCAGCTAATGCTATGTAATGGTTAGAGTATCAGGCTAAGATCCTGGAATGGAGGCCCACGAATCTATGGAGGCTGCCAATTGAGCACCAGATCCATTTCAAGGTCTTAGTTCTGACATTTAAAGCCTTAAAGCTTGTAATGGCCTTGGGTTAGCCATAGCTCTCGCAGAAGTTGCCCTTGAAAGTGCAGGTGCTGTGAGAGCCCTCTCAGCCCCACCCACCTCACAGGGTATCTGTTGTGGGGGGAGAAGATATAGGAGATTGTAAGCCGCTCTGAGGCTCTGATTCAGAGAGAAGGGAGGGGTATAAATCTGCAATTCTTCTTCTTTACGCAGCCTGGGACCAACGTATTTACAGGACCACCTCTCCTCACATGTGTCCCGAAGATCATTAAGATCAAGTACACAACACCTACTGACCATACCTGGCTCAAAGGATGTCTGACTTGCCTCAACCAGGGCCGGGGCCTTTTTGGCCTTGGCCCCAGCTTGGAGAAATCAGCTCCCTATGGAGATCCAGGCCCTAACTAAATTATTACCTTTTCATAGGGCCTGCAAAATTGAGCTGCCACACTTGCCCTCACCTGAGCTGCCACGCTCGCCCTCACCACCTCCAGCCCCTCCTGCCCAGGTGCACACTGGGGTAAGTTCCTGCCCAGAGGCAGGCCAGGAAGTCAGGACAGGCCAGGAAGTCAGGGCAGGGGGCCTGTGGCCTGTGGTGCTGAAAACCCTGGTGCTGGCTCTGGGCGTGCTGAAAACATTAGCCAAACTGAGCAGAAAAGCTCAGTATTCAAGGGAAGGCACCCTCCCCAAACCTTGGCTTGTGAACTCCAAACAAGGCAAAGTCCAGCTTGAACTTTGACTCGGGTTCGGGTCTGTGCCCATCCCTAATGGCTAGTCAGTGCTACCAGAAAGAAAGAATTGGGTATTTTCTTCTCCCTTGTTTCCTGCAACCTATTCAGAAACAACCCGTGGACTTAGTCTGGCTCATCATTAAGAACTCTAATTCTTCGTGTGGTTCATTGTTATTTAAGCTTTCTGAGGTTTATGATTTGTCCAGCAACAGCCAGCCAAAGTGTTTTTTTAATCTCTACTGTGGGCCACACAAGGAGTTTCTGCATTACAATGTTATTTTCAGGATGCTGCAGTTTTAAGGACACTTCCTTATTTAAATCATATCACTGGGCAGTCTTTAAATTAGTGAGATTAAAAACTGGCACGCTAGATCTCAGCACAGGGGCTGATTTTAAGTTCACCAACAACCAAATGCAACAAGCCATTGATTTCTTTTTTTTTAAACCATTGATTTATTTATTTTTCTTTCTTTTAAAAAACAAACCCTGAAATTCAAAGGAGGTACAGTTTTGCTGCCAGACACTTGGTTTTTCTGTATGATCTGCATGCTTTTCAAGTTACCAGGAAAATACTTGCCATGGGTTTATATTCCTAGACAACAGTGTCCATCTTAAAATTACTGTGCACTGAGACTTGGTAGTTCTGAAAAACCACAAGAGGAGGCTCTAAACTTTATCATCAATATAAATGTGTACAGCAATAACTAATTTGCATATTAGGCCACACCCATTGACATCAAGCCAGCTAGAACTGTGTCCCTATGCATTCTTGCTCAAAAAACCCCCTGAGTATGTGCCATATGTTGGCACTGATTCTCTGCATGTGCATGCAGTTTATCTAAAAGGATGTGGTGATCCTGGCGGCAAAACCTCAATGGCAGTCTTCCCTCCCCCCCCCTTTTTTTTACAGTCAAGTCACAACCGACTCATGATGACCTTGTAGAGTTTCCAAGGCAAGAAACGTTCAGAGGTGATTTGCCATTGCCTTTCTCTGGGTCACAACCCTGGTGTTCCTTGCTGGTCACTCATCCTAATACTAAACCCCCTGCTTAGCTTCTGAGATCTGAGTCATCTAGGTTAGGTTTGAGTCATCTAGGTTAGGTCTGACAGCCTAGAAGAAGAAGAAGAAGATATTGGATTTATATCCCGCCCTCCGCTCAGAGTCTCAGAGAGGCTCACAATCTCCTTTACCTTCCTCCCCCACAACAGACACTCTGTGAGGTGGGTGGGGCTGAGAGGACTCTCACAGCAATTGCCCTTTCAAGGACAACCTCTGCCAGAGCTATGGCTGACTCAAGGCCATTCCAGCAGGTGCAAGTGGAGGAGTGGGGGATCAAACCCAGTTCTCTTGGATAAGAGTCCGCTCACTTAACCACTACACCAAACTGACTCTCTACAAGTTTTTATAAAAGAGTCAACTCACTTTATGTGCAATAGAGAGCTACACATGCATCCCCTGCCCATGGAACAAATAATATTGCTGTGTCATTTCAGGTTGGAAAAAAAGGCATGGAAGAAGGTAGAAGACCCTCCTGCTAGGCTTGCCAATCCCCAGGTCCCAGCGGGGGTTCTCCAGCTTTCCCAGGCTCCTTCCCCAGTCAGCTGGCCGGCAGGGGTGGGGGGGTGGGAGCCCTGCCCACAGCCATCATTTGACTTTCCACCTCCGGAGGCTTCAGACTCCACTTAGAAAGGCTTCCTCTTGGGATGGTGTGTCTGTGTTACTTTGAAGAAGTTGGCAGCAACTCGTGAGTAGAGATGCCAATCCCTCGCTTCAGAAATTGATCTGGAGGTATCGGGGTCTCTGGGGGGGGGCTGTTTTTTGAGGTAGAGGCACCAAATTTTCAGTATAGCATCTAGTACCTCTCCCCAAAATACCCCCTAAGTTTCAAAATGATTGGAACAGGGGGTCCAATTCTATGAGCCCCAAAAGAAGGTGCCCCTATCCTTCATTATTTCCTATGGAAGGAAGGCATTTTAAAAGGTGTGCTGTCCCTTTAAATGTGATGGCCAGAACTCCCTTGGAGTTCAATTATGCTTGTCACACCCTTGCTTCTGGCTCCATCCCCAATGTCTCCTGATTCCATCCCCAAAGTCCCCAAATATTTCTTGAAATGGACTTGGCAACCCTACCTCCTGCCCACACACCATCATCCCTGTCTGGATTGGGCCAATGTGGCACTTCAGAATCGAGTTCCCATGGGGAACTTGTAGCTGCCATACTACTGTAAATCCCCGTGACATTTACATGTTACACGTAATCCCTAATCTGAGATAGGGTTGCCAGCAAGTGGTGGGATACTTTCTCCATCACATTCAATGCAGTGATGTCACTTCTGGCATGACCTGGAAGTTATGTCATCATGTAGGTGGTGATGTGCTAGCCTTCATCCCGAACTCTGTGGTTTATTTAGAAAATGTTTTAATTTTGGTTTTCTCATCATTGTGAAAGGTTGTGATTATATTTTTCAAGTTTTTGTATGTTGCCTTGGGCTCCTTTGGTTAGAAAGGTGGTATAGAGACATTAAAAAACATGACTCTCTTCCCAGCTGAAGTTTAAAGTGGTACCATTTATTCTGCCACTGCAAGAGGTCTCTTCTTTATTCTGAAGTTGGTGTAGATCCAGCCTGTTATTAAAGTTAACAGCGGTAGAGTGGGATGTCTTTTTAAAGCTGATTTGAGAGAAAACAACATTAGCATGTGGCTATTACATATATCATAATAAGTGTGGTATAAAATTTCAGTTGTGGTGCAGATAAGAACAGTAAATTATCTGTACCTAGTTTAAGAAAATGTTTACTCTGCTGAATTAAGAGTCTTTGGAGGGGGGTATGGATTAAAAAGTGCTCTTTACTGTAGGTGATATTATACATATAGTTTTAGATTAGGAAATTATAGATTTATAGTTTTCTCATGTATGGGATCTTGACGTATTCCAAGCTTCTGCTGGAGGTTTCATTTTCACAAGGAAAGATCTCAGGAGAGCATGTTGACTTCATTGTTAAACAAAGAACTTGTATTGCTTGAGCATTAGCTTTCCACAATTTATGCATTTTGGAATAAGTGGAAATGAATGCTTACAAAGAGGATTAAAAAAAAAGCAGGGAAGATTCACTGTGATTATACTATTTGGCTTTCTGCCAATCATTTTCAGTGAGCTGAAAAAAAGTTTCCCTAAGACTTTTCAGCATTCGTCATTCGCACACACAGTAGGTACTGCAGATCTCAGAGAAAGCAGGGGATACATGATACAATATTATATGCCAGGCATTACTGACTCACTAAATAATCCAGTCTTAAATTTTTGGGTTTAATTTTTTTTTGTATTAGTCTCATGCTCTTTGGGTTGGAGCATTAGAAATTTAGTGCACAGCCACTGCAATACCATCTGGTGAGAAACTCTTGCATAAAGACACTGAGGGACACATCATTAGCCCATAAGGTATCAAGGGCTTGCAAAGCTGAACTCTGACCTTAAAAAGAAAATTGAGGTAAGCCTGAAAATATGTGCTGATTTCCCCAGTTAACATGCTTGCGGTGAAGAGGTGGGGTCGTGTTCCGTACAGAAATCAATCATAAGTAACTATTTCAGATTCTTTTTCCCCACTGTGAAATCCTCTAGGATTTCCTTGCATAAAGAAACACACAGCAGAATGTATCATGCTTTGACATCATTGATTCCATTAGTCTCATGGAAGCAGTGATGTAATGAATTTCCTCTTCCCTGCCTCTGCTATCTAATGTGACAGATGGGGATGGCAGAAATGGAGTAGTTTCGATGGGGCTTGAAAATATTGCAGAACTATTTTGTAGGAAGAAAAACACAAGCTTCTTATATTTTGTTGTTACTCATTCTTGTGCCCAAAGCGTCTTTGTTCTGTCTGGACTCTGGAAAGCTAGTTTACAGGGGCATCTGACATAGATTTGTGAACTTCATTCAGATTTTTTTTTTTTAAGCTTTTGAGTGTGTAAAATGTATAAGGGGTAGTGGTCATTTCCTGATTCATGTCATAATGGTTTCTTGTAGGGAAGCATTTATAGACATAAATGTGGGAATTCAAAGAGACTTACAAAATAAATATAAACAATATAATTTCAGTTGACAGGTAAGATTTATGCATGGTACGTTGCTCCCAATATCTTGGGCTGGTGCTGATTTCACTAGTTTGACTCACTTGGGGTGCAATCCAGGGCCAAATACCTGCAATAGAGGACAGACAATCTCACTCAGCTGGCAATACTTGAATTATATCAGTTTGTTTTGTAAATATGGAGGCAGCTGTGTTCTGTTGTTAATATCCTGTCAATAGTGGAGATTGGCCACGAATAAGAGGATCATCAGCTCTTGAAAAAGAGGTTTCTTGAAAGGGTAACTAATCAAATATCTGTTTTTTTTTTATCAATTCCAGAAGATGTTGTATTGTCTTCAGTTTGGTATCAGTCCTCACTAAATAAAAAATGAAACAACAGGAAGATGGCCTGAAGAAGTTCGGTGTTTCACAGTTCTAAACTTTCACTACAGAGGACTTCTATGGATATTTTATTATATTACTTGGAGATGGACTTCATGTTACTTTGACATGTTATTCATCATTGATATGTATTCATTCTTATTGATGTGAGTTGGTGGTGATGTAATGGACAATATAGATACTTCAGTATAGTAAATTGGACACATAGGCAGTGTCAAGCATACAACTTATTCCTAGTAGAGAGCTGTATTGTTTATTATCTTACTGTGTTGGTGCATATCAAAGCTATGTAACCCATTCTCTAGTTCGCGCCTCTTGTAACATATGCAGGAATGCCAGCTTTGAAGATAGTGCCTCCCCGGGACAATTCCCAGGCCTGAGCTTGGGACCCAGGATGTTGCTAACCGCAAAAGATAATTGAACCTGTGATTGTAGCTTTTCACATGGATATGTTAGAATTCCTAGCAATCTCTAGTATCTCTTTGATGTATCCTTTAAAGCCAGCTGCTATGTGTTAAACTTTCAACCTGCGTTGAAGCTCCTATGTGTTAAACTATTAAACTTTCAACCTTTCAAGCCAGCTCCTATGTGTTAAACTTTCAACCTGTTCGTTCCATGAGCACAATGGATTATCAATAAACTAAGACTTTGTATCCAAATCATCGCTTGGTCCTTTTGAAACTCCATGCTTGACATTTTGAAAGTGATCCACGTTAAAGTTCAGCTGACCTGGCAACTTTCGAACTGAATGGCTGAGGGAATTCCAGATAACAGTGAACCTATTAATCCACTGGAGAGAGGGCTGGGAGATAGAATAGAGGTGCGGACCCCCCCGTGGCACGTTTCGGACGCAAGGAGAGTCGTGTGGCATGGGTCCCCTCTACACATCACCCCACGGAAGTGAGAGCCGCAAACTTCAACCACCCTGATGGAAGAAGCCCCAGCCTAACGAGATGCCATCCTGACAAGGCATACCTGTGGAGGAAGGGGTGGCAGAGCCCCGGGAGGTGAGCGAGATGGCAACCCACCGGGGGAGGACGAGGAGTGAAGGGAGCCCCGACCCGACGGTGGCGGCGGGCCGCCGGGGGGCTCTGAGGGCAAAGACAGGGGCAGGGGACCAGGTGAGCCGGATATCCTCAAAACGATGAGGGGGGAGATGGCTACCATGGCGAGAGGCTTGAGAGACGAGATCCAAGCCAATGCCGCCTTCATGGCCCAAGAGATGCGGAGGCAGATCGAACACTTGCTGAGACCAGGGGACCCAAGAGGGATACCAGGGATCCTGGGGGGAATACCACCTCTAGCCCCCCAGCTCCCCACACAACCGGCGATACCGCCACCAACGATCCCTGCAGCTTTCTGCGCTGCCAGCAGTACCGGCCCAACTGCCAGCGATTCCAGCCCCCCAGGACTACGGAAGGGGGAGAGAGCTCGATGCAACCTTTGATGGAGACTCTGAGGAAGTGGAATACTTCTCCATCCAGGCCAATAGTTACATGCACTATTGGGGGAATACGTTCCCAGATGAATTCAGCAGGGTGGACTACCTAGGTTAAAGGGGCCGTCAAGAAATGGTATGTGAGTCTGTATGAGACCAGAAGCCCAGAGCTGGACACAGTAGCGACATTCCTGCAAGCCCTGCTCACCCAATATGAGGACCCGCTGCAAGAGACTCGGGCCTTAACCGCTTTGCGGGACACGCAGCAGGGATCAAAGTCGGTGCATGAGTATGCGGCCGAATTTAGAGCCAACTCAGCTAAAGTCCAGGGTTGGAACGAACTGATGAAAATAGAGCAGTTTCAGAGGGGCCTGAACACGAGTGTACTGGATCGGGCCCTCCAGCAAGCGCGCCCCACCATGCTGGTGGGGTGGGTTCAGCTGGCGGGAGAAGTAGAAACCAACATGAAGAGGGTGGCCCTACAACGGCGACAGCAGCAAGGGGGAAAGGGGGGACGTGATGGTTGGGGGCAAAGACCGAAGTGAGGAAGACCCCGCAAGTGGGGGGAACCGCTAAAATCCCCCCCGGCATGTAAGTGCTATTGATGCAGGGACCCGAATCACTTAGCTGTGAATTGCCTGGAGAAACCTCGAGGCTTCCCCGACTCTGAAACCCATCGCGGCAGTACCTAAGAAGGCCCCGACATGTGCCAGGGAGTCAGCGAAAGGGAGCACCACCACTCCAACCATCATTGAGGAGGAAACCATCATCCTGGATGAGTTGAGTGAGATGTCCTGGGAAGAAAAGCCGGTGGAAAACGAGGACGGCCGACACTGAAAGGTGCCAAGCAGCAGGTCATGAATCTAACTGCACCACTGAGGGTGAGAATAAATGGATCTTTGTTTTTTGTCCCATTGACATTACTAAATCCAAAACTTAAGAGATTTGTACATGTGAGAGCCCTGATCGACTCTGGTTGTACGAGGGAGATAATTACCCCCAAGTTGGTAGAAGCCCTCGGCCTCTCGTGAACCCCCTTGCCCCATCCCATCCAATTTGAGCAGATGGATGGTTCGGTAATGAAGGGGGAGCCCTCCATAGAGCAAACCCAGGTGGTGCCCGTGGGCATAGAGGATCATTGGGACATAGAATTGTTTGTGATCGCCCCCTCCGCATCCTTGGATGTGGTCTTAGGAGTTGGCTGGCTAGCCAAGCATGAACCGAACATTAGATGGGGGGATCAAAGCATAGACTTTACGGACAGTAAATGCAAATGCCACCAGTGGATCAAGACGTGGGGATCAGATCCTCCTCCCCGAAATGAGAAACTATGCTTAGCTGTAGAGGAGGTCTGGTCCATCCCTAAAGAATACCGGGACCTGAAAAGTATGTTCAGTGAGGAGGAAGCGGATGAACTCCCCCCTCACCGGAGCACAGATTGTGCGATTGAATTTATCCCCGGCCAGGAGTTACCCAAGGCAAAATTGTACTCCATGGGGTGGACTGAGAAAGCAGAGCTGAGGAAATTTTTAAACAAAAACCTCAAGAGGGGCTTTATTAGACTGGCGACTGCCCTATACGCTGCACCCGTGCTCTTCAGAAAGAAGAACGGCAGCCTCAGGCTCTGCACAGATTTAAGAGGGATTAACAGGATTTCGACCTCCAATGCTTATCCCATCCCCCTAATCATAGACCTACTGAGCACTGGCTCAGAGGGGAAAATCTTCACTAAACTGGACTTGAGAGACGCGTACTTTAGGGTACAGATAAAGGAAGTGGATGAGTGGAAGACAGCCTTCAACACACCGATGGATCAGTTTGAATACCTAGTTATGCCATTTGGATTACATGCTTGACAGGCAGGGCTTTTTTTGTAGTAAAGGTAAGCAGGAACACATTTGCATATTAGGCCACACCCTCTGACATCACCATTGTTTTGCACAGAGCACAAGATAACCCAAAATGCCATGAAAAAAATCTCAAAATTTAAATAAATGTCTATACATTAGACAATGAATACATGTAACAAGATTTTACAGAATAAAGTACAGAGCATGAAATGTCTATATGCAGGGGGTTTTATTTGAGCAGGAACGCACAGGAATACAATCTGAAGAAGTTGGTTGAAATATAGCAGGTGGTTATATTCAGCAGCTCCCATGCGTACATTTCCCCAGTGAGATCACAAAAGTGTGTGCCTGCAAATGGTTTATTTTGGCTGCTTTGTTAGTGTGTGTGTTCCCTTTCATTTATTGGAAGTACAGCTGCTGGGGGATGAGGAAATTAAGGCTGCTGTATGCTTTTAATTTTAGTGAATAGGAAAGTCTCCTATCACCACCCCCAAAGTCTTCAGGCTCCACCCCAAAAGTCCCCAGATATTTTTTGAGTTGGACCTGGCAACCCTACCATAAATCTCATTTCCCTTCCTGGTTGTCATTCAGTGCTCCAATTCATTTGTGGATTCTACTCTCCAGTTTATTCCTGGATCCTGGTAAATTCTGCCTTCTTTTGGTTGGGTCTCTGCTGGATTGTGAGTCAGTTCTTCTTTTCCTTTGCTTGTCTCCTATTCTGCATTGCTTGGCAGGAGTGCAAAGAGGGTTTGCCTCTAGGGCCATGTGGCTGAGTCCCTGCAGAGCTGGCTTTTGTGGGTCCCTCCAAGGGTTCAGGTCCTTATGTCTTTAAGGAACACCACAGTAGCATTGTTTGTTTGACAGTGCTGGCAGGAAGAGAGAAAATATCCAGGTGGCCTCTGCCAGAATTGGAGCCACCAGATTAAGGGGGTTAATGAGACTAGAGAATACAATTTTATCAAGGAATTAAACTATTGGTCAAGGTGAAATTCTTGTGCACACATGCTCTCTCTCATTCTGCATTTGTGTATGCAAAGCATCAAATTATATTTATTGCTGCAGGGACCTGCTCCAGAAACCTCCTTGCTACTGGCTCTGCGCAAAAAACACAGGTTCAGAGACCTGTGTGCCAAATGCATTATGAACAGATGTCTATGTGCTGCTGATTAGCCACCCGCAACACAGAGCATGGATTATATATTTTATTTAGCTGGAGCGTGTTGAAAGGAAACCTCATTAAGGCCAAACATGTGGCATAGAGATCAGCAATCCTTATGATTCTTTCTGCTCTGTCTTTATCACTTGCATGTGCAGGAATTATTCACCTCCTGCAATCCTGCAACATATTTTGGTATCTTGCATGTAATTTGGATTCCTAGGATCTTCAGCATTTATTTAAGTAAAGCGGAAGTAGATAACCCCTGTAATTGTGCAGATATATTCAAAGCATCCACCTGATCATTATAGAAGACTCCAACATTAAAGTCCCTCCCCTCCAGCTCCTTGTTGTTGGCTTCCATTTATGTCCCCCATTCTTTTATAGTCATTTTAAACATGAATAATTCTCTACCTGGGAGCTATTCTTTATTGGAGGGAGATCCTTATGGTTTGGATTGCCAATTCTAGGTTGGGAAATACCTGGCGATTTTGGGAGTAGTTTGTTTGCAAGGAATAAAGTGGGCCTATTTGGAGAAAGTGTCCACCACCACCAGAATCACTGTGCGTCCCTGAGAGACTGATAACTCAACTATAAAGTCCATTGATACTACTGACCACGGTCTCTCTGCAGTAGGAGTGGGGCGGAGTAGACCAGGAGGTTTCCCTCCCCTCTTTTTGGCCATAATACACACGGGGCATGAAGCTACAAATTCAGAGACATCCTTTTTCATTTGAGGCCACCAGAATTGTCTATTTACTAAGTGCAGCGTTTTTACGTAGCCAAAATGTCCCGCTAGTTTACTGTTGTGGCAGTGCTGCAGTACTTCTTGGCGAAGGGTTTTCGGGACATATAGCTTTCCCTCGTGATACCAAAACTCTCCTTCCCCCTTCAAATGCCCTTCAGGGCGGTCTTCTCCCTCTTGTTCTGTTTTGGTGATCAGCTTACTGCCCCCCCATGGCTCTGGGCTTCTGGTCTTTTTTCCCGATTGGGAGGTCACCCCCCCCCCCTGCTACTGCTGAGAGGGGATGAGGGAGTCTATAGTTTCCTCTCTCTGACTCTCGTGCTGTGGAAGCCGAGACAGCGCATCTGCTAGAAAGTTCTTAGAGCCTGGTATGTGTTTTAGAGTAAAATCAAACTTGGCAAAGAACCCTGCCCACCGGATTTGTTTGGCAGTTAATTTTCGGCGCCCGGTCAGTGCCTCTACGTTTTTGTGATCCGTCCAAATTTCAAATGGCACTCGCGCCCCCTCTAGCCAAGAGTGCCATGTTTTCAATGCGAACGTTACAGCAAACGCTTCCTTGTCCCAGACTGATCAATTGTGTTGTTCACTAGAGAATTTCTTGGATATGTACGCGCATGGTTTTAATCTGTCTTCATTATCTTTTTGCATCAATATTGCTCCAACGGCTACATCGGAGGCGTCACATTACACCACAAAGGGCTTCAGTTCGTTTGGGTGAGCCAGGATGGGCTCACTAGTAAACAATTGTTTTAGTTTGTCGAACGCTTGTTGGCATTTGGGAGACCATGCCAGTTTAGTCCCTGGTTTACTCGTTTCAGGACCCTTCCCCTTGGTTTTCAATAGGTCAGTCAAGGGCAGCATTACTTTAGCAAAACCTTCTATGAACCCCCTGTAGAAATTTGCGAACCTGAGAAATGATTGGAGTTGTTTACGTGTCCTCGGGGGTTCCCAGTCTAGCACAGCTTGTATTTTGACCGGGTCCATGGCTAGTCCCTTCCCCGAGACTCTAAATCCCAAGTAATTGAGCTGCTCTTGGAGAAACTCGCACTTCGATAGTTTTGCATAGAGTTTGTGCTCTAGCAACGTGTTGAGCACTTTCCTCACCAACTTTATGTGGAAAGGTAGATCTTTTGAATAGATAATGATGTCATCCAGGTACACCACCACCCCTTTGTACAGGTACTCCCTCAGTACTTCGTTGATAAAGTTCATAAACACCCGTGGCGCAACTTGTAGCCCAAACGGCATCACTAAATACTCAAATTGTCCCATGGGTGTATTGAATGCCATTTTCCATTCATTTTCCTCCTTAATTCTGACTCGGAAGTATCCATCTCTCAAGTCTAGCTTGGTAAAGATGGACCCCTCCGTCACCGTGCTTAATAAGTCTTTGATCAGGGGAATGGGGTATGCATTCGACATGTGTTAGTCTCATAATGTCAGGCGTTGGAATCTCAAGGCAGTATTCATTTGAAACAAAGTAATACTTTATTGGAAACTCATAGCTGGATACAGAGATAGAGACTAATGCCTGGAACTAGGCGGTAACTACTCTTAAAGATTTTACATCAAAGACTTTCTAAACAAAGCTCTCATTCCCATAACATCAAGGGGTTGAAGGTGCAAACTTTCACACAGGGCTTCAGCTTATCTCCTTTCCCTGAGAAGATGCCTTGCGGCCGAGTTATCTACAAACGGCTGCATTCTTTTGTTCTTTGGTAGCATCAACAATGTTTACACATCACTCGCTGTTTCTTTTGATATGCACAGTAACTACATCACAACAAAGGGCTTTGGGTTAGTACCAAGAGTCCATATGGTTAGTATTCTATATTTATTAGTTATGAGAATTACAGAGCCTGACAGTAGTGCCTGGGGAGGGCAGGATTTGGGGAGGGGAAAGACCTCAGCAGGGTAAAATACCATGGAGTTGTCCCCCTAAAGCAGCCATTTTCTCCAGGGAAACTGATCTCAGTAATCTGGAGATCAGTTGTAATTCTGGGAGATCTCCACGCCCAACTGGAGCTCTACTTGTGGTAGAATATAACATGTTCATATTGCATATTTGTTTCTTTTAGCAAGAAAGATGTGGGAACCTTTAATAAAATCCAACATCTCCACTTCCTGATCTCCGCTTGTTAACCAAGTTAGGAGGTCCAAGCTTTGTCCTCTGTAGGTTTTAGAAACAGCAGCTAAGAAGACTGTCATAAACTGGGACCAGTCTCCTGGCCACCCTTGCAGTGCAAGCACTGGTTTCCTTGCATGTATGCCCTTGCTGCTCTCCATTTACTTCTCTCATCACACAACCATAATCAAACCTCTCAATTTCTGCAAAGCCTCTGATTCTCAGTACTCTCACCTCTATTGGGGGTCTGGCAATCCCAGGAGCTCCTTTTATTTTGTTAAAATGCAGAGCAGGGGTGGCCAAACTTGCTTAACATAAGAGCCATGTAGAATAAACATTAGATGTTTGAGAGCCGCAAAAAATGAACAACAGATGTTTGAGAGCTGCTGTCAAGACCCCCACAGTTCAGTGATCACAAACAGTCCACTTTGGTAATGGATGTTTATTGATACATGGCAGTTGAAGGCAGAATGAATTTTGCAAAAGCTAGCTTGGCGGGCTTTTGCCCCTCTTATATAGGGTTGGTTTAAACCACTACAAGTTTGAAGAAAAAGAGGAAGCTGCAATTCCACCCCCTAAGCCTTTCCCAGGCCCCTTCACAGGTGCACATAATCTTAGAAGAGTGATTTTAGTTGCCCTTGGTAACCCTTCAGACTAGGCATAAGGAATTTGATAAGTGTTAATAGAGATAGGCACAGAGCAGCTAGAAGCAGAAAGTGAAAGCACATTTACAACCAACAAAATGGCAAAGCATCTTGACAGCTGCAAGGAAAGGCTGGCTGGCAGGCAGAAAGGCAAATAAATTGGGGAAGGAGGAAGAAAGAAGCGGTGAAAAGAAAGCAACTTTAACTTTAAGTGTGTTTAACTTCAAATGTGGCTCTTAAAGCCCCACTGCCCCATTGGTCAGTTTGGAGAACGCATTTCTCTCTTTAAATCACTTCTTCAAGCCAAGTCAGCTGGCAACTTGAAGAAGTGATTTAAAGAGAGAAATGCCTTCTCCAGACTGGCTGATGGGGCATTGGAGGCTTCAATAACCACACAATATGTGTGAATCAGTCACAGTTTGGCCACCCCAATGCAGATCCAAACTAGATATGATGACATCCTTGCACCTGCCACCATTTTAAAGCATAAATGAGTGATTTAGAAATGCTGAGAGGGCTCTATCCTGGTTGAAGCACTTTTTTTGCCCCCCCCCATGCCTTTTCAGGTGCCAAAACAGGCACACACCTCTCAGGTAGGGTTGCCAACCTCCAGGTGGCACCTGGAAATCTCCTGATATTACAATTGATTTGCAGACAAAAGAGATCAGATCTCTGGAGAAAATGGCTGCTTTGGAAGTATGCTCTGTATGGCATTATATCCTGCTCTCCCTTGTCCCGCCTCCAAAATCTCCAGGTAGTTCCCAACCAGAACTGGCAACTCTAGCCTGCAGCCTTTTCGGCACTGGAAATGCACATGCATAGGGGGAGGAACAAGTGCTCCTTGTTCCACTGCAGTCTCATGGTGTTTTAAAATCACTCATTTTAAGCTTCAAAATGGTAATGGTATCCAGTTTTGCCTATATTTACCTTGTGGCTCAGGGCTCAAATTGTACCCACCATTGGAAAGTACATGCCAGTTTTCCCACTGGGACAGTCTTTCTCCAGGGCCATTTTAGATTGGGAGAATGGAGTGTTCTTTCCACTTCCCTTCGTATTGGGCTCTTGCTAATAAGTGAATCTTTAATCCAGATCTTCAGACTAACTGACCTCCCAGAGTTGTTGTGAAGGTAACATGGAGCAACTGAAAAACTTGTCAGTTCTTCTGAGCTCCTTGGAGGAAAGCAGGCCTGGGCATAGATCTTTACATGCATTGTATCAAGGTTCAGAATTCAGAACACATCATTTTTGTCAAGAAAATGTTCCTTGCCAATAATTTTATGTTATTTGGTTGCAGGGGCTTTATATTGATTCTTGGCATATATAATAGGAGGTGCCAAGGCTTTGCAGGGAAGGTGTTTAACTCAAGTAACCTTAAGCCTGGAATATAGTGCATAGAAGCTTCATGAGAGAAATACTGTATCCCTTTTCTCTGACCATGAAGACCAGACACTTTTCAGGACTGTTGAAGAAACAGCTTTAAGTTTTGCTCTCAGTAAGAAAGATACCTAGCAGCTGGGGCGGGGGGTGTTCATGGGAATATGTTTGAAATTATTTTGCTGCTTTTTATTGCATGCCTAGAATTGCTTGCATAAGTTAACGGCCATGTGTAAGTTAACTGCCATGACCCTACCTTAGATGGGCAGTTCTAAGAAAAACATCTTATGCTGTGAACAGGTATCTCTTTCAATAAACACCTTGTTTGATATGAATCAAAGAGGCTGAGTTGATGGAAACTGCACAGAAGCTGACAGTTTTAGTTTTTCTGTTGTAGAAGTTTTGGGTTTCACAATACCAATTTGTTTGCCTCTTTCTTTCTGCTATCAGAAAGGCTTCTGCTCACATGACAGAGTTTGCCAACCTCAGCAGTGTTTTGCCTTAGGTGGTCAGTTCTGGATTGGGAAATTCCTGAAGATTTTGAGGGTGGGTTTGGGAAGGAAGGACTTCATCAGGGTATAATGCTACAGAGACAACTTCCAAACAGCCATTTTCTCCAAGGGTACTGACCATCATCTGGAGACCAGGAAATATCCAGCCACCACCTGGAGGTTGGCAACCATAGTTTGAACCTTGTCCTGCCATGTTTCTACCTTTAATTTTAAAAAAATGGCAGTGCAGAAGACCTCAAGTGTATGAATATATGAGATCCTGGTTTGGCAAGGAAAATGTTTGAATTAATACAAAATGTTAGGAGGGATGGATGGGTAGCAGGTAACTAACTCCAGGCAGAGAAGTCCCCCCTCCCAAGTTATGAACATTTCTTGAACTATCTCAGTTCCTGAAATGTTAGTATCTGGTTCTTGGATGGGTTTTTCTGGGTAATGTATTATCAGGTCAGGCTTATGTAGTATTTATGGGGGGACTTCCCCTTACACTTTATATTCCCTGCACACCCGATGAAAGCACATTGCTTGCACATGCCTTTGCCAGTAATGCAAACCAGGTGCTTTCCCTTGCTTGAGCTTAACAGCCTCCAACTTGTACAGCTGGCTCCGAATAGAGCATATTCTGGTGAGGTGCAGTTGGTTGGGGTGGTCTTGAAGGATCCAGCTGTTTGATTAATGCAAAGCCATTGCCATTTGGCTTGTGTTTTGTTTAGTACCTAGCACAACCAGGCCAGTGTAGCTTTTAAAATATTAGATGGGCAACTAATGAGTTTGACTTGCCAACTCTGGGCTACCGCTAGATGAAAGACCATGTTATGCTTCAAGCAGCTCATAGGGGGGTTCCCATCTACAGGAACAGGGCAGGGTGTCTCGTAATATTCCAGAAAGAACAGAATCTCCCTGTTGCAGCCATGTTATACATGTGTCCTCCTAGATGTGATGGGATTCAGTTACTGGTATCTATTTCTGACTCCTGCTGGTAAGCAAACTGATCTCCCCCTTCCCCACCCCCCGCCGAACCACATGTAGGGTGGTGCTTCTCTATTGTGGGAGAGTGTATGAACTGAGCAGTTACGTGGGAGTGGGGGACTGGCTAGAGAAAGTTGCCAGTGGGCTACTGGCAGCCAGGAACAGGGAGCTCCATGCCCCCAGTAGCTCTGCCAGTACCACAAAGATTCCCTTGGCTCACACGAGGTTGACAAACTCAGGCAACAGAGAACAGTTCACCTGGACTCTATGATATTTTACCCCATTGAAGTCCCTGCTCTTCCCAAACCTCATCCTTCTCAGACCACTGACATGGCTGAGCTGGTTTATAGAATCACAGAGCCCATACAACTTGACTTGTTCCCAGGCCCTTTTGCATTGGCATTTTCTCTCCTGGCAGGATACCAGTCGCTTGAAAAGACCCATGCAGTGGAACCACTACCCCTTGGTTGTAGTGTCTACCCATATCTCCACCTGGAAGTGGCACCTTTGCATGTGAAGGGGTCCATTGCATTGTGATGGTCTGAAAAGCTGAGACCCCTACACTCATAAAGTGGTTTACAAAACCTTGCTGTTTGAAAGCCAGAGTTTTAGAATCTCTTGACTATTTTGGAAGCACTTTTTCTGTGCCAAGGCTCTTGGAGACTGGCAGATGAACAAATTTTGCTTGTCCAGTGTTCAGTGCTTTGTACTGGCCCCAGTGCCAAACATTCAATTGCTTTGAGAGTTGGTTATTTTCACCCTCATATTGAATTCATGCCTGTTTACCTGCCACCAGCATCAGAGTCATTTGGGTCATATATTGTGCCCCACAGAGAGAGAAAGATGAATGTTCTGTGTTGGGGTTCTGAGAATAAACTATTAGAAATATCCAGGGGATGATTCTTTATATTGCCACCAACTTCTACTGTGCATAAAGTGTGCGTTCTTCAATTAAAGCACAATATTATTTCCTTATATCTTTGCTTGTGCTCAGAGGATTTAAATTTAGCTCTGTTGCATTTTCTTGGGTATCCCTCATATTTAGTTCTGTGGTTGCTAACATAGGAGTAATAATATTCAGGCTGTAGGTCAACGCATGTGCCATGCTTCATTGATGCCATTTATCCATTTCCCAGGGAAAGATTGTAAAGAAAAAAACTTGGCAGTTCTTCAATTAAAGCACAATATTATTTCCTTATATCTTTGCTTGTGCTCAGAGGATTTAAATTTAGCTCTGTTGCATTTTCTTGGGTATCCCTCATATTTAGTTCTGTGGTTGCTAACATAGGAGTAATAATATTCAGGCTGTAGGTCAACGCATGTGCCATGCTTCATTGATGCCATTTATCCATTTCCCAGGGAAAGATTGTAAAGAAAAAAACTTGGCAGTTCTCAGGAAGGTTTGGAAATCGCAATCTGTTAATGAATATTTCAGCTAGCACCGTTTAAGTTTCGGCAAGGAATGTGTTTGCTCATAAATGTACTAACTGTCAAAAAGAGAAGTTTCAGGAGAATATTGCATTAAGTCCAAATATTTTTAACCTACCCAGGACTGGAATCACTCCAACAAAGTAGATTCTTGATGGATATAATTTGACATATTCTTTTTTATATTTTAAACCACACAAATCTAGGATCTTCAGCTTGGTATACCTTTTTGGAAATAGTTCCTGTGACTCTGACATAGTGGCAGTCACCAGGGGACAATCAAGTGGGATAGATTCCTTTTTTACCCTTTAGAAGAGGAGTATCCTTTATGCCTTTCTTAAAAGTTCTGCAGCTATCTAAGTCCCATTAAACTACTTGCTCTGCTCCCAGCTGATTTCTCCCATGAGGCTACATTTGTGTACTATTGTCTATAGTGTTATAGTTTAGGATAACATTTAAAATCTTTCAAGAATAGATATTATTTATTTATTTTAGCTGTATAATAATGCTAATAAAATTATCATACTTTTAAAATAATATAATAATGCTTTTAATTTTTAAAAAATGCTTTATAATTGTTACATTTTATAAACACACACACGTTTTTACATATATGATATATAGCTTAATGTTTACAAGTTATAAATATCTACATTATTCATTTTTATATGTAAAACATTTCTCTAAATAATCTTTGATGCCTGTGAATGTTTTAGATTATATATGAGCAATCCTCTTTTCTTTTCTGTATCCTTATTTCCTTTTCTTTTGCTTTAGAATATATGTTTGTTGTTCAGTTGCACAGTCGAGTCTGACGCTTTGCGACCCCATGGACAAAGTCACGCCAGGCCCTCCTGTCTTCCACCATCCTCCGAAGTCTGCTCACATGCGTGTTTGTTACATCAGTAACACTGCCCTGCCATCTCATCTTTTGCCATCCCCTTCTTCTTTTGCTTTCTGTTTTTCCTAGCATCAGGATCTTCTCCAGTGAGTGCTCCTTTCTCATTTGGTGGCCAAAGTATTTGAGCTTCAGCTTCAGCATCTGACCCTCCAGGGAACAGTCTGGGTTGATTTCCCTTAGGACTGACTGATTTGATCTTCTTGCAGTCCAAGGGACTCTCAAGATTCTTCTCTAGCACCACATCTCAAAAGCATCTATTCTTCTGCGTTTGGCTTTCCTTATGGTCCAACTCTCAGAGCCATACATTACTACTTGGAATACCATCTGTGATGGACTCAGGCACTTAGCCTGAGTAGCTGAGAAACAGGCTAGCAGTGATTGACTGGAATGTTGCCTGAGCAACGGAAAAGTATTCTTTTGAGGTTTGCTCAGCAGAAAATCACCTCAGGATTTTAGTCTGAACCAGGGAGTCTTCAAGAGTAGTCTTCAGTATACCAGTCTAAATTGAAGACAGTGGGCTTAGGCCGGGCAGTTGTAATAGCAACTGGACGAGGGGCTGAGAGCGGCCAGAGTGGCTGGGCTCCTTGTGGGAGACAGAGCTGAGTGGACTCTGTCTGAAAGAGGGAGTTTTCAGGCGGTTTGAAACTCTCTGTGGGAGATTTTGCCAGCGCATCAGGCAATCTCCAAGTACAAATAAGATCACACAAATACAAACTGAGGGGTGAACTGGATTCTGGTGGTCAGCAGGGTTACCCAAGACTCAGACCAGAGGATTAGCTGTGGGGCTGAGACACATCAGTATTGAGGGGTGTGAGTCCTGGAAGATAGCTAGTGTGAAAGGGTCTGTGAGGGAGAATACTGACACCAGTCAGGCGTTCTCTGTGTGTGTGTCTGGAAGAGTGATTTAGGTTTGTTATTTTTATGATTTGGCACTGCCAAAGTTAGGGGAAACATCTGAAGTCACAGCATTCTGAGTGCCCAGAAGGCACAGACAGCCTGTGTGAAGTACAGTCTAGTGGCTCTGAAACCTGCCTGGTTTATTGTTTATTTAAAACATTTTCTGTAGTGTTATATTTTACCTCAGCCTGATTAGTCACTACTCTCTGTAACTGAATTATTCTGCCAACCAGCTGCCAACTGATTTACCTTTTTAATATTGAACAGTTATAATCAATATTATTTCATCCCTCTCCTTTGCCTTTTGTTCCTTAATAAATATTTTGTGGTTTTTAATTTTATAACCGTCTGGTGCCAATTATTAATAGTTCTGACAGGATTTCTGGGAGTGGTACTGAGGGATGGAGGGAAGGTGATCGGGGAGAAATTTGAAAGTGGTTGCCCTCCCGAGTGAAGCCTGTGACCGGCTCCCTCACACCATCGCTTTGACTATACAGACTTTTGTTGGCAGGCTGATGTCTCTACTTTTTATTATACTGCCCAGGTTCGCCATAGCTGTCCTCCCAAGGAGCAAACGTCTTTTAATTTCATGGCTACAGTCACCATCTGCAGTGATCTTGAATCCCAGAAAAGTGAAGTCTGTCACTACTTCCACGTCTTCCCCTTCTATTTGCCAAGGTGTGATGGGGCTGGATGTCATGATTTTAGGTTTTTTATGTTGAGTTTCAAGCCTACTTTTGTGCTCTCCTTTTTCACCCTCAACAAGAAGTTCTTTAGGTCCTCCTCACTTTCTGCCATTAGAGTGGTGTCATCTGCATATCTGAGGTTGGTGATGTTTTTCCCGGCAATCTTAATTCCAGTTTCTGCTTCATCCAGGCCAGAATTCCACATGATTTACTCTGAATATAAATTTAATAATATACATCCTTGTTAAACTCCTTTTCCTATTCTAAACCAATCAGTTGTTCCATATCCCGTTCTGACAGTTGCTTCTTGACCCTTATACAGGTTTCTCTTATGCCTTAATGAGGTTCTAGTTTACTCTTCATTATCCATTTTACTATACAAATAACTTCTGAAAGAAATGAAAAACAAACAGAGAAACTGTGCTCTCTTCCTTTCTCACAGCTTCACACATTCACCAGGAAGAGCCACGTTGCTTTGCCTGTTTGTCCCTACCCCCATGCAGCTCTCCTCCTACTGAGATTTGAAGACACACACATTCCAAAACACAGTTTGCAAGCTTCTTCTACATTTGCAGAGGTTTAAAGATTCATCATGGTTGTTGGGGCTGGGTTTCCCCTGCTGGCCAGCTGGCTGCTGATGGGGAGGAACCTGTAAAACAGGGGATCCCTCGCCTGGACTTGGGGACCGGCAAGCCTAGGTATTTTGCATTAAAGCATTGCATCACATTCTTCTCCAGTTGCCTGAAAAGCCAAACTCTAGTCTTTCCCCTGTATTTTGTAGCACCTCTTTTCTTGACTGTTATCTGTTCCAAAGATTTAATTGTGAGCCAAATTTGTGCAGGCCCCTTAAAGCAGTGATCTCCAACCTTTCCAAATCTGGAATCTCACTAAGCATGGGACCCTCTGAGCTTTTTTTTTTTTTTTAATTTTATTGTTATATATTCCAACACCAATCCACCTCTGTGAGAGTCCCAGGCCATAGATACATTATAATATTCCATAAATTTATAACTATTAACATTTCATCCAAATACAACTCCATCACTCTATTTAAACATCTTCCCTCTGAGCTTAAGTGTGAAGAGTGCTTGAAACTTATTTGTTAAACTGAGTTTCTTTAAAGTAATGGTCCTGATCCCCAATGAAGCTTCAGGGTATTATTACTGGTACTCTGGCCACCAGAACTCTTTTATCATTTAGAAAATATCAGAGAAGGAAAGGAGTAAGATCACTGTCTGTGTGTGCACGTTTCTGCACATGTATGGGTTTGTGACCATCTTTGTCTATAAAAGCTAGCCAATGGAATTGTGGACATGATTGTGTTGTTGTGCAATGGCTACTATGTTGGATTTGACTTTGGGCAGTCACGGCTCCAGACTATACTTCAGTTCAATGGGTAGAATTCAAAGCACCGATCACTTCTTAGCCTGAGTAATTTTTGAGTTGATCTGAATGTAGCATGCATATGAGATTAGGAAATTGTGTCTAGTTGCCAAGTATTCATAATGTCTTGTTTTGTGTCTGCCATTCTGTAGTGTGATTTGTATGGTTTTCGGCAGAGAGATGTGTTTTGAAGAAGCCACATATTTTATTCCTCAAATATAGAGAACTATCCGATGTGTTAATTTGTAAAGCTCATATAGTTCTGTTAATGGTGCCTGGACCCTGACTTGGATAGCTCAAACTTGACTGATCTCCTCAGAGCTTGGAAACTAAACAGGGTTGGTCCTGTCTGGTATTTGGGTGGGAGACCTCCAAGGAATACCAGAGTCATGATGTGAAGGCAGGCAATGGCAAACCACCTCTGAACATCTCTTGTCTTGAAAATCCTATGGCGTCCCCATAAATCAGCTGTGACTTAACAGCACATTCCACCACCAATACTGCTTGGAGCTATTATCAGATGTTTTATCAGAGTTTGGTAAGCTATACAAGGTCAGTTGAAGGAATGAGGAAGGACCCCAGATCCAGGTTTTGCTCTGGTATTGGGGCAAGCAAGACAGCTTGGTTGTTTTCAGCTGTCAATAGAGTTGTCCACCTCCAGGTGGTTGCTGGAGATGTTCCAAAATAGCAACCAGCCTCCAGCCAACAGAGAACTGTTCCTCTGGAGAAAACAGCTGCTTTGGAAGCTGGTCTCTAGCACTGTAGCATCACCAAAGATTTGTTAAGATCTGTAATTTTATTGATTTTATTGCATATTACTGTTTTAATGTTCGACATTTTGTTGTTTTTATTGGTTGTTAGCTGCCCTGAGTCTGTAATGGGGAGGGAGGGATGTAAATATAATAAAATAAAATAAATAAATTACACCCTGCTGAAGTCACTTGCTTCCCCAAACCTCATCCTCCACAGGCTCCACCCTCAAAATCTCCAGGAATTACCCAACCCAGAGCTGGCAACCCTAGGGGCAAAATGTATCAACAAACCAGAGGGACAATTCATGAAGAACAAACATTGTGGGTGGCTATGCTGACTCTCCTGGGGGAACATCCCATTATCTCCTTTCAGGATATGCTGCATAAATGAATAAACAGTATGACTTTTTCAATCCAGTTTATTCTTACATGCTTTCCAACTTAAAAAGAGAGAAAAAATTTAGTGCAGTAATAAATAGGCACTTTGTATCCTGGGGGAGAATTTCATGGAGAACTTTGCAGCAGACTTGGAGCTTTCAACGTTAGCTTATTCACATTCTGCCTGGGCTGTGTGAAGCTGTACCACTAACTCCTTGCAGTTTTCTGAAATCAGATTTCATAGGTGCTTTCCTCTTGACACACACAACAATGAGCACATAATCCGAAAATGACTTTGGGGATCATGAAGATTCAGTCTTTTCCATAAACAAGAGGGATTCGTGTTTTGTTTTTAAGAGTGTCAATCTCCTTCCATGCTTGCTTTTTAGTACAGTAGTTGCTTTCTATCTAACATTCATGCTTCATTTGAGCTTTTGTCCTCTTCAGCAAATGCAGTTACTTTCTTGGTGGGGAGGGGGCTTAATTTTGGAGAATAACAAATTAATCAGGGCGTTAACTAGCCTACATGCACATCAGCAGACCTGATGTAGGTATTCAGAGGTATACCTTGTACTGGGATACTCAACTGGGATATTCTGGCTGATGCTATGGTCACTTGAAAGAGGCATTGGTTGATGCCTCTTTTTCTTTTTTCTTTATTATAGGCAGCCACTGGTGCCTTTTCTTCTCTCCAAGTCACCCCAAAGTACCCTGTGTTGTCAACCCAGTGCTGCCTCCTCATTTCTATTACTTATCTTTCAACTGTACTTATTTAGCAGCTACAGTACTCATTTTTTTCATTATGTGTGCCAGTTAATGGTTCGCCAAAATAGAGCTGAATCCACTGAAAACTTCCATGCATGACATGGGCAGCAAGCTGTAATATCATTTTTTTAAGGTCCATGTTCCCGGCCAGGCACAATAAGAATATGTTAATGCAGATAACATGTTTCTTTAGTTTTCAAGCCCTGAATGTTTACTGTATCATGAACAGGGGTGGGGCAGGGACACAGTAGTAGAGCATCTGCTTTGCATGTAGAAAGCTCCAGGTTCAATCTCTGGCATCTCCAGCTAAAAAAATCAGCTAGTAGGTGACGTGAAACAGTTCCAAGTGAGACCCTGGAGAGCTGCTGCTGGTGAGAGCAGATAATACTGAACTTGCTGGACCAATGGTGGCTCAGCTGCAGTAGAAGAAGGTGTTTGGATCTAGAACAGAGCTGCTGGTAAGGCGAGTGAGACTTGATTTGCTTTTCTAAAACTGCTGGGGAGCATTACCTAGGGTTGCTGTGGGAGGGAACTGTGTGAGTGCTTGGTGCCTGCTGGAGAGGGGTTTCTGATTGGTTTTTGCGCCTTTTGTGTAGCTGTTGCTGAGTGTGGAGAACTTGTTTGCCTGGGGGTAGTTGCTGGCCCCACCTTCCACTGTTGCTCTGGCTGTTGAGTCAGAGGTGGGTGGGGGGCTTGAGCCTTTAATTTGCAAGGATTATCCTTGCCAGAAGCGCAAGCTAAAGGGCTCTTGGTCTGTGACTTTTAGCCTGGGGGTTCTGTACAAAGGTGGGTAGTTACCCACAAGTAGTTTCAAGCAGTAGTTGCTAGTGGGATTTAAAGAGAAGTGAAGATAAAGAAAATTTTGAAATGAATTGCAGCAGTATGGCTGGTGAGGGAGCAGCGGCAGTGACATGTAAAGACCATGGGATGTTTGTATTTCTACCTGAGAGTAACACAAATTACACTTTGCAGCAAGTGTAAGTTAGTGGCCTTGCTGGAGGAGAAGATACAGGGACTGGAGTCACGATTGTCCACACTGCAGTGTATAAAGGAAGGTGAGGATTTTCTTGACAAAACACATGAGGCGCTCTTGAAAGGACAAGAGGAGGGTGAGAAAATGGTATCTCAGCAATTAGAAGAGAACCCAACACAGGAGGAGGGTTCCTGGAGGAATGTAACCTGGAGAAAGAAAATCAGGAGATGTTCTGAGCCTCTGCTGCTCAGCAATAGGTTCCAGGATCTCCCCACAGTAACTGATTCTGATCCATTGGAACAAGGCCTACTTCCCCAGCCTCCATGAAGCTTGAACAAAGTTTCTCAGGATCCTGTGGATAAGAAGCCTGGAGCTTCTACTCCCCAATATAGGAAGAGGAAGGTGGTGGTGATTGGAGACTCCTTGCTCAGAGGGGTGGAGCCCAGAGTGTGCCAACCAGACTTGTCATCCCAAGAGGTCTGCTGTCTGCCGGGTGCACACATCCAGCATGTGACAGAAAGGATTGGAAGACTTATCAAGCTCACGGATTACTATCCTTTCTTGCTGATCCATGTGGGAATGAATGATACTACCCTAGCCCTGAATGTAATAGAAAAGATTATGTGGCTCTGGGTCAGAAGGTGAAGGAGCTGGGTGCACAGGTTGTGTTCTCGTCAGTGCTTCCTGTTGAAGACTGTGGCTTAGGATGAAAAAGAAGAATACTTCAAATAAACGACTGCCTACATCGATTGTGTCATCAGGAAAGATTCGGATTTCTGGACCATGGCTTATGCTTTCAAGATGGTGGTCTTCTATCGGGAGATGGTTTGCATCTTACGGCGGTAGGAAAAGGGGTGTTTGGTAACAGCCTTGCTAACCTAATGAGGGCTTTAAACTAAATTGTTTGGGGGAGCTGTCAAGTCTGCTTCCTCTCTGGCCAAGCCTGTGTGACATCTTTGGTTCAGCGGAAAGCATTCTGGGTAAAAGCCATACTGTATGCCAATGCTGCTAGCTCTCTTCCTCCCCCCTCCCCTCTTCCTGTCTTTTGTTATGTAGTTTTGCTCTGCAATGGAAGCATGTGAAAGAGATAATAGTGCCTTCTCAGACTGGGCAATGGGGGAGAGGCGCCTTGCCCAAGGCCAACCGGCCTGAGAACGATTTGTAACATCAATGTGTGAATGTGCCCTGCATAGTACCCCCTCCCTAAAGAATTCCTTTGAAGAACACCTTATATGATTATCCTTACTGTATGTTCCTCAGTCTCGCAATCTCTTAGCTGTTGGATACAATGATTTCAATAAATTAGAAACTTTTTATCAAAAGATCTCGTTATTGAGTCAGCCGACTTGACAGGAGCGAGACAATAATTCAAAGTCTCGTATGATGCCAGAAACTGGGGATAAGAACATTACAGATTTGCAGAGAGTGGCGCATATACTAGGTAATGTTAACTTGCAGGTTTGTATGGAAACTAAACCCTCAGGATGCATAAAATGTGGATTCCGATGACTCTACACTAACGCACAGAGTATGGGAAACAAACAGGAGGAACTGGAAGTCCTAATTCAGGAAGGAGACTATGACATAATAGGCCTTATTGAAATCTGGTGGGATGACACTCACAACTGGAATATTAGGATTCAGGGGTACAGCTTATTTAAAAGGGACAGGCAAATGAGAAAGGGTGGAGGCGTAGCAGTATATGTGAAGGAGGTATTTACTTGTGAGGAAAAATGTGAATCTGAGCATGGCAGCTCAGCTGAGAGTCTCTGGCTAAAAATAAAAGGAGTAAGAAATAACAGTGATATTATTGTGGGGGTCTGCTATAGACCACCAAGCCAGGCAGAGGACTTGGATGAGATACATCTACAAGAGACTGCAAAGTTCTCCAAGAGAAGGAATACAGTGATCATGGGAGATTTCAATTACCCGGACATCTCTTGGAAGTCCAACTCTGCTAAAAATGAAAAGTCAAATAGATTCCTGACTTGTCTTGCTGACAACTTCCTTTTCCAGAAAGTGAAGAAGGAAACAAGGGGATCTGCTATCTTGGATTTGATTCTCACCAACAAGGAAGAATTGATTGAAGAAGTGGAAATAGTGGGCACCCTGGGCAGTAGTGACCATGTGATTTTTGCATTTACATTCTTAAGGAAGGGAAAAGCTATACATAGCCAGACTTGTAGGCTGGACTTCAGAAAGGCAAACTTCGATAAACTTAGAACTATGCTGGGTAAAATCCCATAGTCAGAAATACTTAGAAGGAAGAGGGTTCAGGAGGGGTGGGAGTTTCTTAAAAACGAAATACTGAAAGTGCAATCACAGACGATTCCTATGAGAAGAAAAAATGGAAAAAGCCTAAAGGAGCTGAAGTGGCTCCATCGCTCTCTAAAGACTTGAGAAATAAAAAAGACTCCTTTAGGAATTGGAAGGAGGGTCTTATAACCAAGGAGGACTATAACCAAATTACCAGTGGTTGTAGAGAAAAAGTTAGAAAAGCTAAAGCTCAGTATGAGCTTAGGATGGCCAAAAATGCTAAAAACAACAAAAAAGAGATTTTTCTTATGTTCAGAGTAAGAAAAAGAGCAAGGACATGGTAGGCCCATTGCGAGGGCAAGAAAGTGAAATTGTAATAGGTAATGAAGAGAGGGCGGAACTGCTCAATTCCTACTTTTCCGCAGTCTTCTCTTTTGAGGGAAACCTAGGATCAGCATAGGGGTAGTATATAAACACCTAGTTACTTTAAATTAAACTAAGTCCTCGGGGCCAGATGAATTGCATCCAAGGGTTCTAAAAGAGCTTGTGGATGTAATTTCTGAGCCTCTGGCTATTATTTTTGAGAATTCTTGGAGAACAGGAGAGGTGCCAGAAGATTGGAGGCGGGCAAATGTTGTCCCCATCTTCAAGAAGGGGGAAAAAGACGATCCAGGTAAACTACCGACCCATCAGCTTGGTGTCTATGCCTGGAAAAGTTTTAGAATAAATCATCAAACTGTTGGTCCTGGAACATTTAGAAAGAATGGATGTCATTACTAAGGACCAGCATGGGTTTCTCTAGAACAAGTCATGTCAGACTAACCTGATTTCTTTTTTTTTGAGAAAGTGACTATCTTGCTGGATCAGGAATGCTGTAGACATCGTTTAACTTGATTTCAGTAAGGCTTTTGATAAGGTTCCACGTTCTATCCTTGTTGACAAGTTGGTAAGATGTGGTTTGGATCCTGTTACCATTAGGTGGATATGTAACTGGTTGACAGATCGCACCCGAAGAGTGCTTGTGAATGGTTCCTCATCCACTTGGAGAGGTGTGACAAGTGGAGTGCCTCAAGGATCTGTCCTGGGATGATTTGGATGAAGGAATAGAGGGAATGCTTATTAAATTTCCTGATGATAGTAAATTGGGAGGGGTTGCAAACACAGAAGAAGACAGAAACAGGATGCAGTATGACCCTGACAGGCTAGAAAACTGGGCTAAAATCAATAAAATAAATTTTTACAGGGATAAATGTAAAGTTCTGCATTTAGGTAGGAAAAATCCAATGCATGGTTATAGGATGGGGGAGACTTGTCTTAGCAGTAGTATGTGTGAAAAGGATCTAGGGATCTTAGTGGATCATACGCTGAACATGAGTCAACAGTGTGATGCGGTGGCTAAAAAGGCAAATGCAATTTTAGGCTGTATCAACAGAAGTATAGTGTCCAGTTCACGTGATGTGCTGGTATCGCTTTACTCTGCTCTGGTAAGATCTCACCTGGAGTATTGTGTTCAGTTTTGGGCACCACATTTTAAGAAGGATATAGACAAGCTGGAACGGGTACAGAAGAGGGCGATGAAGATGGTGAAGGGTCTGGAGACCAAGTCCTGTGAGGAAAGGTCGAAGGAGCTGAGGATGTTTAGCCTGGAGAGGAGGCGGCTGAAAGATGATATGATCACCATCTTCAAGTACTTGAAGGGCTGCCATATAGAGGATGGTGTGGAATTGTTTTGTGGCCCCAGAAGATAGGACTAGAACCAATGGGGTGAAATTAAATCAAAAGAGTTTCTGACTCAACATAAGGAAGAGCTTCCTGACCGTTAGAGCGATTCCTCAGTGGAACAGGCTTCCTCGGGATGTGGTGGGCTCTCCTTCCTTGGAGGTTTTTAAACAGAGGCTAGATGGCCATCTGACAGCAATGAGGATCCTGTGAATTTAGGGGGAGATGTTTGTGAGTTTCCTGCATTGTGCAGAGGGTTGGACTAGATGACCCTAGAGGTCCCTTCCAACTCTATGATTTTATGGTCAGGGCTTTTTTTGTAGCTGGAACTGCTTTGCATATTAGGTCATACCTCCCCAATGTAGCCAATACTCCAAGAGCTTAAAGGGCTCTTCTTACAGGGAATACTGTAAGCTCCTGGAGGATTGGCTACATTAGGAGGGTGCAGCCTAATATGCAACGGATTTCTGGCTACAAAAAAAGCCCTGGGTATGATTCAATATAAGGCAGCTTCATGTGTTCAGTGAGAATGAGATATGGATGTATGTAATTTCATGGTTATTTGTACTCCTCTCCCCAGCTCACTGCAGGCAACCAGCTTGCTCCCACTAATAGCAAGCTTTGATGGTCAAGTGTTATCATGAAGGCAATGAAAAAGAGCGACGACCTCATCTGTTACATGGGCCAGATCTAACATAAATAGGACTTTGGTTAGGCCATATGTGTCATAAAATGTAATGCCAGGTTATTGTTCCATCACACAGTCAAGTCTGACTTTTTGCAATCCCATGGACCACATCACGCCAGGCCCTTCTATCTTCCACCGTCCTCCTAAGTTTGCTCAAATTCATGTTCGTTGCATCGATAACACTAACTATCTCATGCTTTGCTGTCCCCTTCTTTTACCTTAAATCTTTCCCAGCAGCAGGGCCTTATCTAGTGAGGGCTTCCTTCTCATTTGGTGGCCAAAGTATCTGAGCTTCAGTTTCAGTATCTGCCCTTCTAGGGAACAGTCAGGGCTGATTTCCTTTGGACTGATTTGATCTCCTTGCTGTCCAAAGGGCTCTCAAGAGTCTTCTCCAGTGCCACAGTTCGAAAGCATCTATTCAGTGCTCAGCCTTCCTTATTGTCCAGCTCTCACAGCCATACATTATTACTGGGAATACCATTGTTTTGACTATATGGACTTTTATAAGCAGTGTGATGTCTCTACTTTTTATTATGCTGCCTAGGTTTGCCATAGCTTTCCTCTCAGGTAGCAGAGATCTAAACTTTATACAGACAAACACAGCTGAAGGTATTTTTTTAAAATTTAAAATACAAACATGCTTAGAACTCTTGTGATATTTTGTTTAAAATTGAAAGGTGGGAAATACTGAGATTTGGCAATGCAATTTTAAAAATAAAACATAAAGAAAAAACATAAGGATCATAGCAGAAACGAAAATATATAAAATGTTCTGAGCCTAGAAAAGCACGAAATGTTCTGAGTGTCAAGCATTGTATATTCATTCTATATTAAAGAAGCCAGATCTTAGAATTGTTACTTTTATATTATAGAATTCAAATTGTAGAGTTGTTACTAACCCAAAGTTAAAAATGTGAGCACATCAAAGTAGCAGCCCCCACATTTCTTCTTTCGCTTTTACTAACAGATGCAGGAATGTCCTCTTTGAAGATAAGACCTCCTGGGATTTGTTCCCAGGCCCAGCCAGGCCTGAACCCAGGATGTGCTAGTCGCAATATAGATAAGGAACCCAGCGTGTGAATTTCACACGTGAATCTAGAATTGTTTATAAAGCCTTTGACGTGCCATTTTAAAGCATGTATTCTAGCGTTACAAAGTATCAGTTCCAATCTTCAGCTCGAATGAGCCACATGGATTATCAATAAACCTAACTTTGTTTCAAAATCCAAGGACTGGTTATTTTGAAATCCCATGCTTGACACTGAGCCTAGAAAAACACGAAATGAATTGCAAGCTTCTCTCCCCCCTCCCCAAGTCTACTCTGATTGGCAATGGCTCTTCAGTGTAATATCCCCCTAAATGGGACTTTGTGGGGCCAGGCCACATGTGCCATAAAATGTAGATCTAAACTTTATAAAGGATACAGAAAACACAATTGAAGATATTTTTTCTTAAAATACAAACATAAAACTCTTGTGATATTTTGTTAAAATGGAAAGTGGGATTTGGCAATGCAATTTCAAAAATAACAAGCACAAGAATCACAGCAGAAATTAAAAATATAAAAACCTCTGAGCCTAGGAAAGCAGGAAATGGATGGCCATTGCAAGCTTCTTGCCATCCGGGTCTCCTCAGATTGACAGTGGCTCTCCAGGGTAACATCCCCCTTTGATTGAGGACTTCCTGTCAGCAAAGGGTTCATTGAAGTTTCAAAATGATCAGACTTGTCTTTGTTAAAAACTAAGTTTCATTTATTGATTACAACAATGTTACTGTCTACATGGATTCATTGAAACTGATAACAGATAGCTTGAACCATTGGCATTTATGTATGCACTTCAAAGGCTTTGGGCTTTAAACTACTTCTCATAATAAAACTACAGTTGCTCCTGCAAGTAACACTTTCACACGCCAGCTTATCTCCCACCAGTGATGGTTACATTCTCCCCCCTGTTGATGTCCTTGCTTTGCTCGGGAGGCGCCAGAGTGGCTAGCTGAGCGTTTTGCACTTCAAAGGCCCTACTGGCCTCTGGAGTTTTGGCAGCCTCCATTCCCACCCCTCATTTCTTTTTTGCAGGGCACCTAGGTTAGTGGCATAGCATTTTATTTAACGATGATGTTAGTAAGCATGGATTAAATACATTCATAAAGCAAAGAGACTTCAATGAAGCATTGCCTGACATACTGCCCCCCCCCCCTAAGTTCTTGCCCGGGGTTTGTCTGGGTGCAGTAGGTAAAATTGCTTAAGTAGTTGTGGAGCTTTGAGGTCAGAGGACTTCACCCATTCGTCACAGCTGGGAGGGAAGTAGCGCCAATGGACCAACTAATGCAAGACCCCCCTTTGCCACTTAGCATCGAGAATCTCCTTCACTTCATGATGTTTCTGACCCCTCACCAGAATAGGTTCCGGTTTGGGGTCCCGAGGATGCCACTTCGAACCACCCGGATCCCGACGGATAAGACTGCAATGGAAAACAGGTTGTATTTTACTAAACAGTTTGGGAAGCTCCAGTTATACGGTTACTTTATTGATCACTCTTGATTTTGAAGGGTCCTAGGAACCGATAAGCCAGCTTTCGAGAAGTCTGCGGCAGTGGGAGATTCTTGGTGGATAGAAACACAGTCTCTCCTTCTTTGAAATCCCCCCCCCCGGGCTGTGTTTTTTGTCAAATTGGGCTTTGTAGTCCCTTTTTCCTCCTCCAGGTTCTCCTGGATGATTTTCCAGGACTTCTCTAGCTTCCCCCACCACTGCTGGCAGTCTGTGGAGAGGGGTTTGTCCCTGCCTCCAGGGAGAGCGGGGAAGGGCTTTCCCTCATAGCCGTGCACTGCTTGGAAGGGAGTCATTTTGGTGGAGCTGTGCAGGCTGTTATTGTATCCGTACTCGGCAAAAGGCAGGAGCTCCACCCAATTGGATTGTTGAAAGTTTATGTAGCATAGCAAATATTGCTCTAGAAGCCCATTCACCCGCTCACTCTGCCGTCGGTTTGTGGGTGATAGGCGGAGCTCAGTCCTTGCTCCATCCCGGTGAGTTTACAGAACTCCCGCCAGAAGTTGGCAACGAACTGTGGCCCGCAGTCACTAATGACCTTGTCGGGGAATGAGTGGGCCCGGACCACAAGTAAGAAGAATAGGTAAGCAAGCTCCTTTGCTGTGGGGAGTTTTCGACAAGGAATAAAATGAGCTTGTTTAGAGAAAGTGTCCACCACGACTAGGATTACCGTTCGCTCTCTAGAGGGCAGCAGTTCCACAATAAAATCCATTGACACAACCGACCAGGGCCGCTCGGCAGTGGGGAGGGGCTGTAGGAGTCCCGGCACCTCCCCCCCTTCGTTTGGCCATGAGGCAGGTGGGGCACGTTTGCACAAACTTCGAAATGTCCTTTTTCATTTGTGGCCACCAGAACTGCCGGTGCATGAGATGGAGGGTTTTCACGTACCCGAAATGTCCGGCTAGTTTGTTGGTGTGGCAATGTTGCAGCACCTCTACCCTCAGGGACTTCAGAACGTACAGTTTCCCCTCGTGGTACCAAAACCCTCCCTCTCCTTTTTTCAAACCGTCTGGCCGGTCCTTCCCCTCTGCCTCTGCTTCTACTATCAGTCTATTCCCTCCCCAGGGATCGGTTTTCTGGGCTGCCGTTTTTGATCTGGTTTGGGCTATTCCAGCCATGGCCTCGGGGGGTATTAGGGAATCTATGACTTCTTCCCGTTCACTCTCGTGCTGCGGCAGCCAAGAGAGCGCGTCCGCCAAGAAGTTCTTGGAGCCGGGGATGTGGTGTAAAGTGAAGTCGAATTTAGCAAAGAATCCTGCCCACCAGTTCTGCTTCCCGGTCAATTTACGGCGCCCGGTGAGCGCCTCTAAGTTTTTATGGTCAGTCCAGAATTCGAATGGCACCCTTGCCCCCTCCAACCACAACCGCCATGTTTTCAGGGCAAAAGTCACTACGTAGGTTTCCTTGTCCCACACGGACCAGTTTCTTTGTTTGCTTGAGAATTTGCGGGAAATATAGGCGCACGGTCTTGGACCCTCCTCGTCTTTCTGCATTAATATTGCCCCCACCGCCACCACGAAGGGTTTGAGCTCATTGGGGTGCACTAGCACCGGTTCACTGGTAAACAGCTGCTTCAGGGTGTCGAACGCCTCCTGGCACTGCTTAGTCCAGTTTAGCCTAGCCCCCGTTTTTTTCGCCTCAGGTCCCTTCCCCTTTGTCTGCAGGAGGTCTGTCAAGGGCAGGGCCACCTTTGCGAACCCCTGTATGAACGACCTGTAAAAATTGGCGAACCCGAGAAAAGATTGGAGTTGTCTACGTGTTCTCGGGGGTTCCCAGTCCAATACTGCTTGTATTTTGGCCGGGTCCATGGCCAGCCCCTTGCCTGACACCCGGAAGCCTAAGTAATCCAGTTCCTCCTTGTGGAACTCGTACTTGGAGAGTTTGGCGTATAGTTTGTTTTGGTACAGTGTGGTCAGGACCTCCCTCACTAGTTTTATGTGGGAGGGTAGGTCCTTCAAATAAATAATGATGTCATCCAGGTACACCCCCCCGATACAGGTATTTTCTAAGCACATAGTTGATAAAGTTCATGAAAACTCCCAAGGCCCCCTGGAGCCCAAACGCTATTACCAGGTACTTGAACTGCCCCATCGGCGTGTTGAACACCGTTTTCCATTCGTCTCCCTCCTTGATCCTAACCCGAAAGTAGGCATCCTGTAGGTCAAGCTTTGTAAATATTGACCCCTCTGAGACTCCGCTCAACAAATCCTTGATTAGGGGAATGGGGTAGGCATTTGACATGGAGATCCCGTTAATCCCGCGAAAGTCAGTGCAAAGTCTCAGACTCCCGTCCTTCTTCTTGCGGAATAGGACCGGAGCGGCATGCGGGGCCGTGGCCGGGCGAATGCAGCCCCGGCGCAAGTTCTTGTCTAGGAACTTTCACAGTTCCGCCTTCTCTGCCCACCCCATTGAGTAGAGTTTTGCTTTAGGTAAGGACTGGCCCGGAATGAGTTCTATGGCGCAGTCAGTGCTCCGATGAGGGGGTAGCTCATTGGCTTCGGTCTCGCTGAACGCTCCCTTCAAATCCCGATATTCCCGGGGGATGGTCTTAATCTCCTCTATAGTGACATACAGCTTCTCATTCCTGGGGGGTGGTCGCAGATCCCATAGTTCTCGCCAGAGGTGGAAGGTGCACCTCCTGTCAAGGAAGTCAATTGTGTGCTCCCCCCACTGTATGTCTGGCTGGTTCCTGGCCAACCACCCCACCCCCAGGACAATGGCGAACGAGCAGGAGGGGGCGACCACGAACACTTCCAAGTCCCAGTGGTCCTCTACGCCCATGGGGACTTCCTGCGTTTGCTCTGTGCACAGTTCCCCCTTCATTCGGGTCCTGTCCATTTGTTCAAACTCGAGGGGCCGGGGCAATAGTTCTTTGTTAAGTTCCAACATCTCTACTAGTCTAGGGGTTATGATCTCCCGTGTACACCCCGAGTCTATAAGGGCCCTCGCGTGCACAAATCTCTTCAATCCCATGTTTAGCAAAGTCAATGGAACAAACATCAATTCCCCAGATATTCTCATCCGTAGTGGTGCCGCTTTCTCCGCGACCTGCCGCTGGGCACCCTTTAGTGCAGGTCGGCCCCGTTTCCCGCTGGCTCGGTTTCTCACGGGTCCTCCCTCAGTTCTTCCAGCATTATAGAATCCTTGTCAAGCACCATCGATAGGGCGGTGCTGCTCCGGCCCGACTCCTTCTGTTTGGCTGGCTTCTTCGCCCCCATCTGCGGCCCTTTCGGAGTAGGTGTGGCGGCCCGAGTTCTTCCCGGGCAGCTTGCGGCCAGGTGATTCGGATCGCCACATTGGTAGCACTTGCGGGTGGGGGGAAAGGATCTGGTAGCCCCCCCTCCCAAAGTCTTTCTTACGTCGGTCTTCGGGGCAGCCTTCGGCTCATGGCTTGCCTTTCTCCCTTGGTGCTGCTGGTGCTGGAGGGCCACCGTCTTCATGTTGGTCTCGACCTCCCCCACCAGGGTCGCCGGCCATGCTTGCCCCAGGGCCCGATCCAACAAGCCGGCATTTAGCCCTTTCCGGTACGCTAGGATCTTCATCGCCTCGCTCCACCCCCGTATTTTCCGGCTGTGGGCCCGGAATTTGGTGGTGTATTCTTGGATCGACTTGCTTCCCTGCCGAAGGTTCTGCAGGGTGGCGATGGCCCAGGTCTCTTGCAGCGGGTCTTCGAATTGGGATAGCAGGGCTTGAAGGAACCCCACCACTGTTGCCACTTCGGGGCCTCGGGTTTCGTACAGGCTCACGTACCACAGCTGGGCCTCCCCCAACATTTTTGACCCCAGGTAGGCCACTCGGCTGTGCTCGTCGGGGAAGAAATTCCCCCAGTAGTGCATGTAACTGTTGGCTTGGATGATGAAGTACTCCACCTTGTCCGGGCTCCCATCGAAGGTGGTGTTTAGCTCCCATAGAAGGTGGTGTTTAGTTTTACCTCGCACCCTGGTGCGGCAAGGCCGGCCAGAGCAGTGGCGCCCGCTGGGGTGGCAGGCGCGGCTGGGCCCGCCGGTGGTGCGGGGACTAATGGCTGTACCCACGGTAGCCCTCCGGGTGCGCGGGTCAGAGCCCGGTCGATCTGCTTTTGCATTTCTTGCAACATCAGCGATAGGTCCACCTTCATCTCGCTCCGCAGGTCCCGATTCATAGCCGCCATTTCCCGTCTCAGGTCTTCCACCTGGTCCCGCTTCGGGGGGGGGAGTGTTTCGATCGGGCTCCCTCCTCCGACTCGGACTCCGATAATCCATTGTCCGATTTCGGGGCCCCTTGCTCATCCTCGTCCCCCAGGGGGGACTCTCCTCGGTCCTCAGGGTTGCCCGGGTTCTCTGGCTCCCCTGGGTTCCTGAGGATGTTCACGTGCCAGAGCGCTGCCTCATCCATCAGGGTAGTTGAGGTGCAGGGGTACCACGCCTTCGGGGTGATGAACAGTTCTTGTCTCACCCGGTGGATTTTCCGGGGCTCAAGTATATGCCACGCCGGAGTCCCCGGTAGCTCGAAAGGTTCTGAAGGCTCTTGGTCGTCGGGTGCTCTTGCAGCCATCCGCTACAAAGTAACTCGCACCGATAAGCCCTCTTGGGGATCAGTTTCAAAATGTCAGCAAAGGGTTCACTGAAGTTTCAAAATGATCAGACTTGTCTTTGTTAAAAACTAAGTTTCATTTATTGATTACAACAATGTTACTCTCTACATGGATTCATTGAAACTGATAACAGATAGCTTGAACCATTGGCATTTATGTATACACTTCAAAGGCTTTGTGCTTTAAACTACTTCTCATAATAAAATTACAGTTGCTCCTGCAAGTAACACTTTCACACGCCAGCTTATCTCCCACCAGTGATGGTTACATTCTCCCCCCTGTTGATGTCCTTGCTTTGCTCGGGAGGCGCCAGAGCAGCTAGCTGAGCGTTTTGCACTTCAAAGGCCCTACTGGCCTCTGGAGTTTTGGCAGCCTCCATTCCCACCCCTCCTTCCTTTCTTGCAGGGCACATAGGTTAGTGGCATAGCATTTTATTTAACGATGATGTTAGTAAGCATGGATTAAATACATTCATAAAGCAAAGAGACTTCAATGAAGCATTGCCTGACACTCCCAGGATAGGCACCAGTTGTCATATCCATTCAGCAGAGACAAACTGGTTCAAAGCATCAAGCCTTTATTTGCAAGGATACAACTCCAGCAATTAATAGCTTCAACTGGCCATACAAACACTAGCAAGTGAAATAAGTTTCACTCCATTGAAATCAAAAGGCTGTATCAACAGAAGTCTAGTGTCCAGACTACACAAAGTGATGGTATCACTTTACTCTGCTCTGGTTATTGTGGTCAGTTTGGGACACCACAATTTAAGAAGGACATAGACCAGCTGGAAGGTATCCAGAGGAGGGCAACAAAGATGGTGAGGGGTCTGGAGGCCAAGTCCCACGAGGAAAGGCTGAAGGAGCTGGGTACATTTAGCCTGGAGAGGGGATGACTGAGAGGTGATATGATTACCATCTTCAAGTACTTAAAGGGCTGTCATATAGAGGATGGTGCAGAGTTGTTTTCTATGGCTCCAGAAGGTCAGACCAGAACCTACGGTTTGAAATTAAATCAGAAGAGTTTTTGACTAAACATTAGGAAGAATGTTCTCACCTGTTCTCCAAGAATTCTAGCCAGAGGCTCAGAAATTACATCTGTGAGTTCTTTTAGTACCCTTGGATGCAGTTCATCTGGTCCTGAGGACTTTTTTTCATTTAAAGAATGTAAGTGTTTATGTACTACCCCTGTGCTGATTCTAGGCAGCAAGTAAGAATTGGGCAGTTTACCTTGTCTTCATCACCTGTTACAATTTCACTTTCCTGTCTCTACAAGGGGCCTACCATGTCCTCCTTCTTTTTCTTACCTTGAGCATAAGAAAAGAACTCATTTTTTTGGTTGTTTTTAGCATATCTCACTAGCCTAAGCTCATACTGAGCTTTAGCTTTCCTAACTTTCTCTTTACAAGCACAGTGTCAAATACTATGGTTTCAGAAAGATATAATGGCTGAAGTATTGTCAAGAAATGGCTCTGGGTACCAGTCATTCCAACCCCCCTTTTTCTCATGTCCCTGTAGCCATCTGGCAGAGGAAGTTTATCTAACAGAATTGACTTGTTTTGTTTTAGTACCCACAGTCCCCCCTAATATTCCAGGCCTCTACAGGTCTTATCTTGGTCATGGGTTGGCATTAGAAGGCTATTGCTAGGTATAGGAAAATTACTGGTTTGCCCTTTGAACTCAGAATTCCAGATGTGTCTGTTTGTATCTATATAGCTTGCTGTATCCTGTATTTCTTTAGTCTTATCTGCAACATGGAGTTTTAATAAAGAAGTAACTTTGATTCAAAACAAAGGACTCTATTCTTGAACTCCCTGTGCTTGACATTTTGAGAAGACTAAAGACGCCAGGAGGCAGGTTGGGAGAGGCCGAAACCATAATGAAGAGAGTGGCTGTCCAACGACAGCAGCAAAAGAGAGGAAAGGGGGGACGTGAGCCTCGGTCTGGGGCTAAATCAGAAGCAAGAAAGCCTGTTACGGCAGCAGGGGGACGCCAAAACCCTGGCCCCAGGAAATGCTTTTGATGCGGAGATCCAAACCACCTAGCCATGACCTTCCTGGAAAGACCTTGAGGCCCTCCCTCACTCCGAAACCCAGCGCTCCCAAAACAAAGAAGCCAGAGGGGTGCCTGCGGGATCCGGTCAAAGGGAACATCGCCATCCAAAGCCCTGGTGAAGAGGCAATCATCATCATCACCAAGTCGGGCGAGGAATCCTGGGAAGAAGAGCTGGCAGGAAACGGGAGTGACCTGCACTGAGCAGTGCTGAGCTGCAGGTCCTGGAGCTAATGGCGCCACTACGGGTGAGAATAACAGGAACTTTATTCTTTATACCACTGACTGTAATGAATCCCGGACTGAAAAGATTCATACACGCCTGAGCGTTACTAGATTCCGGGTGCATGAGAGACATTATCACCTTGAAGCTCGTGGAGGCTCTAGGCATTCAGAGTAGCCCCTTGCAACACCCCATTCAATTTGAACAGATGGATGGGACTATCATGAAAGGGGAGCCGTGCACTCACCAGATGCAAGGGGTGCCGGTGGGAATAGTAGACCACTGGTACACTGAGATTTTTGTAATCACCCCCTTCTCCTCTTTTGATAGTGTTAGGAGTGGGTTAGTTAGCCAAGCACGAACATGACATTAGGTGGGGTGATCAAATCATTGATTTTAAAGATCCCATGTGTGATGACCACACGTGGTGAGAGGTGTGGGGACCCGAACCCCCACTGATTAATGAAAAACTATGTCTCACCATAGAGGAGGTGAGATTGATTCCCAAGGAATACTGAGACCTAAAAGCAGTGTTCAGCAAGGAGGAGGCGAATGAACTTCCCCCTCACTGAGACACTGATTGTGCGATAGAACTGATCCCAGACCAAGAACTGCCAAAATTTACTCCATGAGCTGGGCAGAGAAAGCAGAGCTTAGGAAATTTTTGGATCTAGAATGGGGTTTTATTCACCCGGCTATGGCCTCCCATGCTGCCCCCGTATTATTTTGTAAGAAAAAAGACGGGGGGCTCCAGCTCTGCATGGACTTCCGCGGGATTAACGCCATCTCCTCCTCAAATGCGTATCCCATAACCCTCATAAAAGACCTTTTGAACACCGTGGCAAAGGGAAAAATATTTACTAAACTGGATTTGAGGGATGCCTACTTTAGGGGCCACATAAAGGAAGGGGATGAGTGGAAAATGGCATTCAATACTCCTATGGGCCAATTTGAATACTTGGTGATGCCTTTTGGATTTCAAGGAGCCCCAAGAGTGTTTATGAACTTCATCAACGAAGTTCTGAGGAAATTTTTGTACCAAGGGGCAGTAGTGTACCTGGATAACAATATAATTTATTCTGAGGATCTCGCCTCTCCCGTCAAACTAGGGAGGGAGGTTCTAGAAACACTATATGAGCATAAACTATTTGCCAAACTGTCAAAGTGTGAGTTCCATCAAATGGAACTCGACTATCTGGGATACAGAGTCTTGGGGAAAGGGTTAGCGATGGACCCAGCAAAAATACAGGCAGTGCTGGATTGGTAGCCCTCCAAAATTTGTAAACAGCTCCAATCCTTCATCAGATTTGCGAACTTTTATAGGGGATTTATTCAGGGGTTCGCCAATATCATGCTACCGCTAACTGACCTCCTGAAAACAAAGGGAAGAGGTCCAGAGGCAAAACATCCCGGAGCAAATGAGCAAATGCCAAGACGCTTTTAATCACTTGAAAAGACTGTTTACCAGAGGCAAAACGTCCCGGAGCAAATGAGCAAATGCCAAGACACTTTAAATCGCTTGAAAAGACTGTTTACCATCGAACTGATATTAATTCACCCCAATGAACAAAAGGGTTTCGGGTGCAATGTGACGCCAGTGATGTCGCTGTGGGGGGAATTCTCCTACAATTAGATGATGAAGCGGCCCTGAGACCTTGCGCGTACATATCTAGAAAATTCTCCCCTGACCAACAGAACTGGTTGATATGGGACAAAGAAACCTTTGCAGTAAAATTTGCCTTAGAAACGTGGAGATCATGGTTAGAGAGGGCGAGGGTCCCCTTCAAAATTTGAACAGATCACAAAAATTTAGAAGCCCTGACAGGTCGAAGGAAACTAACTGAAAAGCAGATCTGATGGGCAGGCTTCTTCTTCAAATTTGACTTCACACTAAAACACATCCCAGGAATGAAAAACTTTCTGGTGGATGCACTATCCCGCCTACCTCAGCATAATAGTCAATAGGAAGCAGTCATTGACTCTCTAATCTCCACTTCCCACTTAGGTGGGGTGGTCACCACTCGATCGCAAAAGCTCCGGAAAGAGACTGAGAATCAATGGGGAATCAAACTTAAATTGGAAGTAGAAAAAGAAGGGGAGTCTAAGCCCCAGGGAGTCAAACAAGGGGAAGGGGGGCTCTGGTACAAAGACGGCAAACTGTATGTCCCAGAGATCCTGCGCCAAGAGGTTTTACAGGCTTGCCACGATAGTAAAACAGCAGGCCACTTTGGCTATGTAAAAACTTTGCACCTCATTAATAGACAGTTCTGATGGCTATTCATGAAACAGGACATTTCGGAATATGTAGCCTCTTGTCTGGACTGCCTAATGGCCAAAAGAGGGGGGGGGGGAACCACCCAGACTGCTCCAACCTTTAGAATCCCTCGCAAGGCTGTGGTCGAATGTGTCACTAGACTTCATCATAGAACTACCACCATCACAAAGGAAAACCGTAATCCTTGCAGTAGTGGACACCTTCTCGAAACAAGCGCATTTCATCCCTTGTTCCAAACTCCCAACAGCTAAAAAGCTAGCGCACCTATTCTTTCAACACGTGGTACAACTACACTCATTCCCAGAGAAGGTCATTAGCGACAGGGGCGTTCAGTTCGTTGCCAACTTCTGGCGGGAGTTTTGCAAGCTAGCGAGGACTAAGTTCCTCATACCACTCACAGACTGACAAACAGACAGAATGCACCAATGCAGTACTAGAACAGTACTTAAGATGCTTCATTAACCACCAACAATCAAATTGGATAGAACTACTCCCCTTCGCGGAGTATGGGTACAATAATAGGGTGCACAGCTCCACTAAAACCACTCCTTTCTTGGTGGTAAATGGCTATGAAGAGAAACCCTTCCCATCCTTACTGGGAGGGAAGGTACTGGACAGCCCCTCTTCATTTGAACATGGTGGGGCAACTTGGAGAAACCCTCCCAGCAACCCTCCAACCCTCCCAGCAATTAACACGGAACAATGGTCACATTCAACAGCCAGTTTCCTTATCACTACCCTTCCAGGAAGCCCCACCAAACAATGGGCACATCCACAAACCAATTGCCCTTTCATCACACCCCCTCCAGCCTAGAAATAGCAGCTCTCCAGCAGCCCTGGCCCCACTCAATGCACAGCAGCCAAGAAGGTCTGAGCGCCTGCTCCGGCTGCAACGCCACTGAGGATGTTCTCCGCAACTGAGAACGAAACGTCTGGAAGGAAAACTTTCTCCAGTAGAACACGGCACTTGATCCTGAAAGATTCTACAAACCCTAATGATGTTACCAGCCGTGAAAACCTGAAATCTTTGATAACTTGGAGAAAGTTTGGGGAAGTATACAGGAAAACCTGGAGGCAGCTAAAGAAACGTACAAAAGACATTATGACAAATCCCACTCTCACACTTGAGACTTTAAAGTGGGGGATACTGTATTTCTGTCAACAAAAACCTTACCAATCACTCAAACTTCAAAGAAACTGGCATATAAGTTTATTGGTCCCTTCCGGATCAAAAGAATTATAAACAAAGTGACGGTGGAGCTGGAATTACCAAAAATGTTTAGTAAGGTTCATCCTATTTTCCATTGCAGTTTACTCAAGAAAGACCCTGGGTCAACGCGTTGGCACGCCCAACAACCAACCCCGGACCTAATCCCAATAGGGAACCAGAACCATCACAAGGTGGAGGAGATCCTCGATAAAATGGGAGGGGGGGGGGGTGTTGCATTTTCTAATCTGCTGGAAACATTTCCCAAAATCACATGATGAATGGGTTTCTCACTACAATGCAGAGGCCCCAGCCCTGATCAAACAATTTTATGCTAAGTTCCCCAAAAAACCCCAGGGGAGGGCCTAAGGGGGGGCAGTATGTCAAGCACTATGGTTTCCAAAAGATATAATGGGTGAAGTATTGTCAAGTAATGGCTCTGGGTACCAGTCATTTCCAACCCCCCTTTTTCTCACATCCCTGTAGCCATCTGGCAGAGAATGTTTATCTAACAGAATTGACTTGCTTTGTTTTATGCGGATGACACCCAGCTCTATCTATTGATGGGCGGCCGAACTGGCGATGTCCCTGCAAATTTGGACCAGGCGTTGCAAGCTGTGGCAGATTGGATTAAGTCGAGTGGGCTGAAATTGAATCCAACGAAGACAGAGGTCCTTTGCCTAGGTTGCGGCGGTCCAGAAGGAGGGAATCTCCCTTCCAGCTTTTGACGGTGCGCCATTGGTACCAGTACGCAGGGTCAGGAGCTTGGGAGTGCTACTGGAGTCTTCCTTGACAATGGAGGCTCAGATAGCAGCCACTGCCAAATCCGCCTTTTTTCATCTTAGGCGGGCGAGGCAGTTGGCCCCCTTCCTGGAACACGGTGACCTGGCAACAGTGATCCATGCAACGGTCACCTCGAAGTTAGACCACTGTAATGCCCTCTACATGGGGCTGCCCCTGTGCCGAACTCGGAAACTGCAGCTAATGCAGAATGCAGCGGCCAGACTGCTAATGGGCCTACCTCGATGGGAACATGTGCGGCCTAAGCTGTGGGAACTGCACTGGCAGCCAATTGTATACCGAGTTCGTTACAAGGTGCTGGTTATTACCTTTAAAGCCCTATATGGCCGAGGACCTGCCTACCATATGTTCCCCAGTGAGCACTATGATCTAGCTCACAAAATCTTCTGGAAGTACCTGGGCCAAAGGAGGCCAAATTAAAAACAACTAGAGAGCAGGCCTTCTCTATAAAGGCTCCCCAATGGTGGAACCAGCTGCCGGAAGAGGTGTGGGCCCTAAGGGATTTTAATCAATTCCGTAGGGCGTGCAAAACCGCCCTCTTCCAACTAGCCTTCTAAGATGGAACCTGGCATAAGCATCATGCCATCTTTAACACAACTGAGATAGTAGCACCACTAAATTATATTGTTTTAGACTGTTTTTAGATTATTTAATGTTAATTGTGAATTGTATTTAATTGTATTAGCCTGTTTTTATTGTTATAACATGGCTTATGCCATGTCCTGTAAGCCGCCCTGAGCCTGCCCCGGTGGGGAGGGCGGGGTATAAATAAAATTTATTATTATTATTATTTTAGTACCTACAGTCCCCCCTAATATCCCAGGCCTCTACAGGTCTTATCTTATCTGGAGTTGGGAGTAAGCAGTGAAGTGGCCAAGTTTGCAGATGACACTAAATTGTTCAGGGTGGTGAGAACCATAGAGAATTGTGAGGCACTCCAAAGGGAACTGTTGAGGCTGGGTGAGTGGGTGTCAGCGTGGCAGATTAGGTTCAGTGTGGCCAAGTGCAAAGTAATGCACATTGGGGCCAAGAATCCCAGCTACAAATATAAGTTGATGGGGGTATGAACTGGCAGAGACTGACCAAGAGAGAGATCTTGGGGTTGTGGTAGATAATACACTGAAAATGTCAAGACAGTGTGCAATTGCAATAAAAAAGGCCAATGCCATGCTGGGAACTATTAGGAAGAGAATTGAAAACAAATCAGCCAGTATCATAATGCCCCTGTATAAATCGATGATGTGGTCTCATTTGGAATACTGTGTACAATTCTGGTCACTGCCCCTCAAAAAGAATATTATAGCATTGGAAAAAGTGCAGAAAAGGGCAACTAGAATGATTAAAGGTTTGGAACACTTTCCCTATGAAGAAAGGTTAAGACGCTTAGGGCTCTTTAACTTGGAGAAACGTTGACTGCGGGGTGACATGATAGAGGTTTACAAGATTATGCATGGGATGGAGAAAGTAGAGAAAAAAATACTTTTCTCCCTTTCTCACAATACAGGGCATTCAATGAAATTGCTGAGCAGTCGGGTTAGAATGGATAAAAAGAAGTATTTCTTCACCCAAAGGGTGATTAACTTGTGGAATTCACTGCCACAGGAGGTGGTGGCGGCTACATGCATAGCCAGCTTCAAGATGGGATTGGATAAAAATATGGAGCAGAGGTCCATCAGTGGCTATTAGCCACAGCATATTGTTGGAACTGTCAGGGGCAGTGATGCTCTGTGTCAAGAGTCTACCTCCAACTGCATCCTCTTGCCATGAAACACTCTGTAATTGTTCTCTGAAACTGACCATGAACAAATCTGTAACTGTTGAGTGAGACAACCTGCATTCCTGCTTTGAGATAGTTAGCCTGTTGCTTTGCTTTGCTCGCTTGGCGCATCCCTTTGTAGTTATCTTAGCAGCTTGTTAACGTGGCAACCAAGGTCATGGGCTGGAGGAGAACAGAGGAAGAATTAGAAAGTGCACCTGGAATGCAGTAGTAGAGGCAGGGGGTTTAGGATTGCCTGCCAAAAGTGCCTGCTGCTTTATGCCGTGCTTTGCTTGAATTGATAACAGTCCAGCGAGGGTATATATGAAGTTCCTCTGAGCTGTGACGTTAGTTTCAGCAAACCGTTGTATTACCTTATAATGCTTGGAATAAACGTCTGAGTTAATCACCTGCGTGTTCCTTGACTCTGGGGTCTGACACTCTGTATTCTTGGTGCTTGGGTGGGGGGCAAAGTGCTTCTAGCCCCACTTGTGAACCTCCTGATGGCACTTGAAGTTTTTTTTATCCACTGTGTGACACAGAGTGTTGGACTGGATGGGCCACTGGCCTGATCCAACATGGCTTCTCTTGTGTTCTTATGATACTGGCCAGAGATAAACCTGGGAAGTGACTCAGGGTTGCTGACTTGCTAATTGATCTCTCCCCACCCTAAAAAGAAAAAAAAAATCTTGATAATGGGTTTCCAGAGACCCCCTCCCTGTACCTGGTCTTGCTTTCCCTTACTCACTCACTTTAATTAATGAGCTTTTCATTTAGTCTGATAGCCTCTCCCATCCCATATTCAAGAGTCGAACATTGCTTTCAGTTCATCACACACCCTTAGTCACACTCATGCAAACAGTCATGAGTTTCTTCTGGTCTTTATCTATTCATGGGAAAGTCATCAAGCCTCTTCCAGCACATTGTTTTGTCCTTGAAAAGCCAATAATGGTATTGTGTTGGGGACACATAAGTCAGACCACCCCAGGGTCAATTTTTCCTGTAATTTTTCCCATTGCATTCTGTGTTCCTTCAGTGCCAAACATCACACCCCTACCCATTCACCTGTGAGCTTCTTCTTCTCTCCGGGAAACACAGGCCATTTCTCTTGCTATCTTCCACAGCCCCTGACCTGCAGGTCCTGGTAAATATTTCCCTTAAATAGCTTTCCCCACTATTTCCTTTTTATTTTCCTCTTAATTACTGTGTGTGTTTTCCCCCATGTAATTTATGTGAATTTATTTGCTCTTTATTCTTTTTATAATAAAACACCCTTCCTGTTGTATTTTAGCCTGGTTTGAGAATTCTTAGGGAACAATCCCTGTAAACATTGGTAGAGATCCCGTAGTTACCCCCTCTTGCTTGTCTCCAGTTACACTAATTCCCCCCAACTATTTGGAGAATACCAATTAGTGTAACACCACCATTGCATGAATGAAGGTGCCTTCTGTTCCCATGGTGGGATCTGGGCACCGAAGTCCTCATTTTTTTCATTTTTGACCTTCAGAACTTTCAGTGTAATTAGGTGAAATTATCTCAGAATGAAAATGGTTTTTTTAAAATTAAAGTAGAATTGCAATGTATAAATGGCAACTGAGCCACTGGAGTTGAGCCAGTGTTAAATCATCCAGTTATACATTATTAATTTGAGCTTTCTAGGCCAGAACCAATGACAAGGTTTATATAGCGATACAATGATTCTATTAGGAGTGTCATTCAATAACAAAGCCAATTTATGGTCTTGGATCAGTCGAATATTTGCAAGGATTCATTGCAAAGAGTGTTTCAGCTGGGTTCATGTGATTCGAAATACACACACACACACAACAGATTTCAAAGATAATGAAAAATCAAGTATATTGTTATAACTTCTGGGTACTATTTTTTTCATATCCAGAAAAGGCTTAGGTACAGACGATTAAATTATTCCTTGTTATCTAAATTGCTGGTGTTTTCAAATATGTTCTTGGCCCAATGTAATAAAATAAAGCAAGCACTGGAATTACCTCCGTGTTCTGATTGTGGCAAAGTTCTTGCAGGGGATCCATCAAATTCTTCATTCTCCAGAGTGCTCTTCTGTTTCTGTCCCCTGTCACATTTCCAAAGTCTGGCAGCTGGAGGATAGTATGACTCAATAGTCAATCCTATTCTTCCTGTTCAATGTCAGCTTCAGCCCCCTAAGTGCTTTTTACTTACACTGCATTAACAAAGACTTTTCAAGGAAACATCATTGAATTTCACTTACCCAAAAGCACCCCAATCAATTATGTAGCAGAGCAACTCAAATTAGTTTCCAGATTGGGTTCAAAATCTTAAAGCAGAATGACACTGCCTATTGGGGTCCTGAGTATTCAATACTCAGCCGCCCTGAGTCCGCTTGCGGAGAGGGCGGGATATAAATGTAAAGTAATAAATAATAAATAAATAATAAAGAGATGGTATTAGCCCTGCAGACTCATTAGAGGTTTTGAACAATTCATTCTAGTCGTATAGTTTGCCATGTAGAAGGTAAATCTCTCTTTTAGTTAACTTGGGTGTCCTCATTGTCATTGCTAGGGAATTTGGTACGTATATTTTGGAGAGAGTTGGAGAGTTGGAGTTTTAATCAGATTCCCTTTCATTGGGGTGGGCTGTCTGTCCATGCTGGTGAGCATATGGACATAACTTAGCCCTTTTCATCTGTTACAGTTTTTGTGCTCAAACCACACATAAAGGGAAATAACACTACCCATAGCTATCCTAATGTGCATGGTCAATTTGTTTAAACAGTGCAATTAATGAATTTTCCAGCTTTGGTATTCAGATGCATGCCTTCAAAAATCTCTGACTATCTGATTGTGTATAGCAGACGAACTAGCCCAGCTTAGCTGGAGTTTGTCAGAGCTTGGAAGCTAAGCAAAGTTAGCCATGATCAGTACTAGGATGGGAGACCACTATGGGAGACAAAGGGTTGTGATTAGGTGAGGGTGTAAAGTGGCTCATGAACTTTGATCAGTTTGTGAAGTTCATGACAAACTTTGATCAGTTTGTGAAGTGAAGTTTGTGGCAATTCATTTCCGAACAGACTGTTTCTGCTCAATCAAAATGTTTACCAAACTTCAAAGCAAGGGGAGTGGAATTCTCTGGCCTTGGAAACACTTTGGTCAGTTTCCCTTTCGCTTGGATTTGTTGTGATTCTGTGCTTTGAGAGCAGCCCCAGTGGCACTGGGTTCTAGGCATTCTGCACATTGTAACTGTTGGGATTCTCTGGTTTGACATTAGTCCTCCTTTTGCTTCTGTTGGCACAGGGTTCTGCTAGAACTAGTACATTGCACTGGTTCTGCTGAGCTTGCAGAGCTTTCCCCCCTGCTTGGAATGTGATTCTATGCTAGACATCAGTCCTATTGAGCTGGTATTGCCACAATGGCACTGGATTCTGCTGGGCACTCTTTGGTTGCACTGGTACTGCTGGACGTTTTGTACATTGCTCTGGTTCTGCTGGACTTGCAAGAATGAACATATATATGAACATATGAAGCTGCCTTATACTGAATCAGACCTTTGGTCCATCAAAGTTAGTATTGTCTTCTCAGACTGGCAGCGGCTCTCCAGGGTCTCAAGCTGAGGTTTTTCACACCTCTTTGCCTGGACCCTTTTTTGGAGATGCCGGGGATTGAACCTGGGACCTTCTGCTTCCCAAGCAGATGCTCTACCACTGAGCCACCGTCCTTCCCCTTCAGAATGCCCCCCTTCAGTTTCAACTGCAGCTTGACCTTATTCCTTTCCAATTTGCAATGCCACAGTGAATCTGGTTCTGCTGGCACATTGCACTGATTCTTCTGGGCTTGGAAAAATGCCCTTCATTTTCAGTTTATACTGCAGGAATTCTCTGGGACTTTGATTCTGTTCTGCTGAACTTCTATTACCCTTTGTTTTTTGCACCTTCTTTGGTGGGCTGTAATGTCAGCCCCAGAAATCCAATCCTGAGGAGAATCAGCTGGAGATCCTTTGTAAGTTTGGTGTCTTTAGCATGCTGGGGGGTGGGCTGTTCTACCACATCATGAACCTCACAAACTGAATTGGTTTGTTTAGCCCCATAAGTTCATGATAGTTCATAGTTCACAAACCGGGCACACCACAAAATTAATTGCATTTCCCAGTTCATGCCCATCCCTAGTCATGATGCAGAGGCAAGCAATAGAAAACCACCTCTGCTTATCTCTTGCCAGGTGTGACCTGACCAAGGCAGTATGCAGCGGAGCTATGAGCCTGCCTAGGCGGGGAGGGCGGGATATAAATAAAATTTAATAATAATAATAATAATAAAAATGTAATAGCCCTTTGATACAACCCAGGATTGAATTTGCCTTTTTAACTTATTTTGTAAATTATATCCAGTTACTTTTATCTCTTTCATTCTCACTGCTTCTGGTCTTGAGAGTCTGACTAATTGCTTGATGGCTATTTTTGTTGTGACTATCTAGAAAACTGAACTTTGTTTTTCACTCCTAATATCCAGCCGGCACTTTTCTGCTTGGAATTTGAGCTCATTGCTTTGGGTCCTTGGATCCTATCCTCAGCTGCCAAATGGAACAACTCCTTGTCCTCCTCTAAATGACAGCCTTTCAAATATTTAAAGAGAGAAATCGTGCCCCCCCCTCAATCTCCTCTTCTCCAGACTGAACATTCCCAAGGCCCTCAGCCTTTCCTCATAGGGTTCTTCCTCCAGGCCCTTGATCAGCTTCATTGATCTCTTCTGCACCTGCTCGATTTTGTCTATGTCTTTATTGAAGTGAGGCCTCCAGGATTGCACACAGTATTCCAGGTAGAGCTGCCAAGCTCCTGGGCTGGGCAGGGGTTCTCCTGCTCAGGAGGTCCCCAATCCACAAGTCCACTAGTACCTCAAGATCTCTTTTACACACACTACTTCCCAAAAGTGCATCCCCCCCCCCATCCAGTATTTGTGTTTCATATTTTTGTGGCCCAGATGTAAGACTTTGCACTTATCCTTGTTGAATTGCATCTTGTTCACAACCACCCATTTCTCCAGATTATTCAGATCTTATTGAATTTTAACTCTATCCTCCTGGATGTTTGCTACTCCTCCCAATTTGGTATAATCAGCAAATTTTATCAGCAGTCTTTCCACCCCTTCATCCAGACCATTGATAAAATGTTGAAAAGAACCACTTGATAGTTTTCCTGGATGCTCTAGCATAGGGTATAATGGAGTGCCCAGCAGACATTCTGCTCCCCCTCCCACTTTCTGATAACTCTGAAGCAGGGGAGGGCCTTCAAACCAGGGGATTCCCTGTCCCAATTGGGGATTGGCAACCTTACTAGCTGTAATTCCAGGGCCTCTGCAGCCACCGCTTAGAGGCTGGCGCCAGACCCAAGAAGGGGCAGCCTGAACCCCATCTGGGGCAGGGCAGCAACTGCCGCAAGCTGATAGCCCAGGCACTATGCAGCATGGGGAAGGAGGCACATGACCAAGCCGATCCCTGTGTTGGATGTGTAAAGAGACATGCAACCCAGCCCCATGCGACAAAGGAGACTCCCGGCCAAGCTGTTTGGGGCTGGCAAGAGGGGCGAGGCTCTTCTCTTCCTCTTGCCTTTGGGCAGCAGGGCTGGGAGCAGGGACATTTTCCCAGGCCATTTTCTCCTACTGGTTCTTTTCCCCAGCTCAAGGGGAGAAGACAAGAAAGCTGCACAGGCAGAAATAGCCCCTTGCCTTGGGGAAGACTGCACCAGTGGAAGATGCCATCATTAGAGGAATTGTTTCATGGGATCCAACCCAGAGCTTCCATTTCTTTGCCATGCATGCAGTAAAGCAGTTTAGTTGATTTAATTGCTTATTTTGTGAATTATATCCAGTTACTTTTATCTCTTTCATCTCTCTCAGCTATTTCCTTTTTTACATTTTGTGTGAATTTGATTTTTGGTATCCCACCACATCTTTACCCTGCAGGATGAGTACAGGCTTCCTGAGTAAATCAGAACAGGCATAGCACTGTTTTCTAAACTGCATATGAAAAATGTTGCTATCTCCCTCCATACACTTTTTATTTTTAAATTAGATGTTTGTCGCTGAAGAGAATGTGGACTTTCGGATACATGTGGAAAATCAAACACGAGCACGAGATGATGTGAGCAGGAAGCAACTTAGACTCTATCAGCTCTACAGTAGAACAAGTGGGAAGCATATCCAAGTACTAGGGAGACGAATCAGTGCCAAAGGAGAAGATGGAGACAAATATGGTAAGTGTATTTGCTGTTATTTACTGTAGCAGTGGTGGCTCCTTGCCTTTGTAATGTCCTCTCCCTTGAGGCTCGTCTGGCACCTGCCTTATTCTCTTTTAGGCACTAGGCTGATACATTTCTCTTCACTCACACTTTTAACTAAGGAGTTTTGTCTTTATTAACTATTGTGATTGGCCCCTAGCTGTTGACTGTTATCTGAAGTATTGCTTTTATACTATCTTGCTTTATTAGCTTTTCTATTGGTAATGTTTTTATCAAAAACAAAATTGATTTTTTCTTACTGATATCAGTTTTTTTTAATTGTTTTTACTATTTTAACTGTCAGCTGCCTCAAACTGGTCTGGAGAGATGGCGTATAATGTTCTAACTAAATAAATAGTGAGGCCCAGAGTGTGAACATTAGGGTTGCCAGTCTCCTGGTGGTGGCTGGAAATCTTCAAGAATTATAAGAACTGTACAAACAGCAGCTGTTTTAACATCTTGGGTTCAACTGGCTGTTTGCTCTTATTACTATTATAATTGTACTTATTACTATTATAATTGATCTGGTGTCATTTATATGCTGTTAGGGACTGATCTGCCTCTGATATTTCTGCTGCTAGATGTTTAGGGGAACCTTATCTGAATCAATAACATCTGGCAGGGGAGGCCGCGGCAGGGTTGGGGATCCTAGTAATAGTGGAGTGGGGAAGATATGCCAGTGGGTCAAGGTGGTTTGCTGGAAGGAGATGGAGATGCAGTAATGTTTTGGCCCACTCCTGCCTTCATCCCAATCCAAGAGATGTTGGTTGTGGAGCTAGGAAAAATTACCCTTCCTTGACACTGGTGTTGTGCGATGCCAGTCTATTAATAATAAGCTCTATATTCTTCAGAATTATCTGTTGGAGCAGAAAATAGACCTAGCATGCAAGACCTCTTGAGAGGGGGAGAGGTGAGATGGTCCCCTTAAATCAGCTTGCCCCACCAGCTTCTTTGGTCCTTCACAGAATTGCACAGAATTAAGCTGCTGCTTAAATACTTTCAGAATATTTCACAGCAATGTGCTGCCTACCATTTCTAAAGTCTCTTTAGATCATCTAGAAATGTATCACAAACATGAAGATTAATGTCTGCACAGGCTAATTGAAAAATGGCTGCTTATTAATCAATTACGCTTTTATTCTGTCATTCTTAAAGATGTTGTCTTTCACATACTATTTGATAAGGTGCACTCATTCTTTTTCAGAAAAACAAAGTTTGAGGTCAGTAGCACCTTCAATACAATCAAAGTTTTATTCAAGGTATGAGTTTTATGTGCATGCACACTTCCTCAGATATAGTGAAATGGAAGGAAACAGTTCATTGATATACGTTGAGGGTGAACAGCAAATCAGTACACAATGCAATGATGGTGTTTTAACAGATGCAAAAACTAAACAGGAATAATACGTTATCTGAGGAAGTATGCATGCACACAAAAGCTCATACCTAGAATAAAACTTTGATTGCATTAAAGGCACCACAGAACTCAAACTTTGTTCTAATGCTTCAGACCCACATGGCGGCCCGCCTGGATCTTTTTCAGAAAGTGAATGTTTAAATAAAAGGGGGGGGGGGAGTTCTTAAGAGGATAAATTATTCTTTTTTTACATGTTATCTTACACTGATGGTATAGAAAGGACAGATAGCAGAATGTGTCTTGAAACACTAGATCTTCACTTCACAGAAAAAAAGAGAGGACATTCTATACTGCTTGTTCATTCTTTGTGTGCAGTTCACTTCCAGAACTTTTAGCTACTTAGTGTAGGAAAGAGTCTTATTTGCATTTCTCTGCTATGAGATTCAATTTCAAAATATCAGGCTTCAATACTCTGCTTAAAAGGTAACTTTCAAGTACCTCTGTGTACCAAAGAGGACTGTGTCACATTTAATTCAGTTTTAAACCTGAATGATCAAGTGAGGGCTGGAACATTAGGGTATTGACAATTAAACAGAGGTTGCATTGACACTGTAATAACAACAGACTTAATACTGCCCAGGAACTGGGGAGTTAAATTGCTAGGGGGTTATCATAGAATTGCTGAATGAGTTATGATAGAGTAGAATAGAATAGGAGTTTGGAAGGAGCCACACAGACCACCTTGTCCAACCACCTGCTCAATGCAGAGTCATCCTACAGCATCCCTGACAAATGCTCGTCCAGCTGCTGCTTAAAGACTGCCAGTTGCGGGAAGCTCACCACCTCCCTCGTAGCTGATCCCACTGTTGAACAACTCTTACTGTAAAAAAAGTGTAATGTACTGAGTTGCGAGACGGGTTGAAGGCAACATGCTTTATTCAGTGGTACATTACAAGAGAGGGAACACGCGGGCCGGGTCCCGCTTATATACATTACCCGGAACTGCCCCCCAGTCTGACCAGTCCAATCCTGGTCAGTCAAACTTCCCGCCGCAGATCTTGATGGGCGGGGAGTCTGGCGAGCTACATCCGGGGACCCATGGGGTCGCCTCTGTAGTGATCGCCATGCGGTACATCAGCTATGTTCCAAGACATAACAAAAAGCTTTTCCTAATATCCAGTCAATATCTTCCCAGCCTTAATTTAAATCCATTATTATGTGTTCTCTCCTCTGCTGCCAACAGGAACAACTTCCTGCCTTTCTCTAAGTGATAGCCCTTCAAATACTTAATGAGAGCAATCATGTCCCCTCTCAATCTCCTCTTCTCCAGACTGAACATTCTCAAGTCCCTCAGCCTTTCTTCATAGGCTTGATCTCCAGGCCCCTGTTCATCCTTGTCGCTTTCTTCTGTACCTGCTCCGTTCTGTCCACATCCTTCTTGAAGTGAGACCTCCAGAACTGCACACAATACTCCAGGTGTGACACGACCAATACAGTGTACAGCAGTACTATGACATCTTGCAATCTAGATGCTATGCCTCTGTGGATACACACCCCAAGAAGGCATTTGCCTTTTTTTGTCACTTCATCACACTGGCTGTTCATATTTAACTTATGGTCCACCCATACCTCAAGACCTTGTACACACACACTGCTACGCAGAAGGGTACGCCCATCCAATATGTGTGTTTCTCATTTTTGTTACTGAGATGTAAGACTTGGCACTTATTAAATTGCATCTTGTTAACTTCTGCCCACTTGTCTAACATATTCAGATTTCTTTGAATTCTAACTCTATCTTCTGGTGTATTTGTTGCTCCTTCCAATTTGGTATCATTTGCACATTTAATTGGTATCATCTGCAAATTTAATTTAAATCTCTACACCCTCATCCAGGTCATTGATAAAAATATTGAAAAGTACAGGGTCCAAAACTGAGCCTGTGGCACCCTATTGGACACCTCTCTCAATTCAGATGAAATACCATTGGCAACTACTCTATGAGTGCAGGTCTCCAACCAGTTCCCTATCCACCTAAGTATCCTAGAGTCCAGTCCAATGTTTTCTAGTTATGTTTTGTATTGGGCCAGATAATGGAGAAAATAGAAATCCATCGGAACAAGATGCCAATGTTTACCCATCAGAACATCATTAGAATCATAGAGTTGGAAGGGACCCCCAGGGTCATTTAGCACAATGCAGGGAATTCACAAATACCTCCCCCTAAAATCACAGGATCAGCATTGCTGTCAGGTGGCCATCTAGCCTCTGCTTAAAAAACCTCCAAGGAAGGAGACCCCACCACGTCCTGAGGAAGCCTTTTTTTTACATTTCAGAATATGGATCTCTTTTAAATTCCCAACCCAGAATCCCAATTTTTTATATACTCCCCAAAATTCATAAGCAAATTCTTCCACCTCCAGGACGCCCTATAGTGTCTGCTGTAAGCTCCTGATTAGAACCCCTGTCACAATACCTGGACTTTCATTTGAAACCATTTGTGGAAAAAATACCCTCATATATTAAGGACACACTGGATTTAATTGCTCAGGTTGAAGGCATGTTAATATCACCTTCAGCCATTCTGGTTTCCATGGACATATCCTCGCTATACACTAACTTTCTGCAAGATGAAGCGAGGTTAGTTATTGAGGTGGCATTAGATAAAAAAAAAAAGCTAAAGTCTCTCCCACATACTTTTTACTTGAGCTGATGGAATTTATCTTAGAGAATTTTTTTTTCATATTTGGGAACAGTTTCTATACCCAAACCAAGGGAATTGCAGTGGGCAACTCTTTTGCACCCAGCATAGCATACCTTGGAAGACAAATATTTTTGCAATGATGAAACAAACTTTTTTTAAAAAAATCATCTAGTATATATAAGCATTATATAGATGACATGGTGTCTATTTTGGAGGACCAAAACGAAGTGGAGCAGTGGATAGAGTGGATGAATCATGTACATCCCGCCATATCTTTTTCTTATAAGGTAGACTCTGACACTATAGTTTTCTTAGATACTGTATTATACAGAACATTGAGTTCTGGCTGTTAAAAATACTGGAAACCTACTGATAAAAATACTTTTCTCCACAAATTCCCCCCACTCCTAATTTGAGATTGAACCTTCCTTTCAGTCAGTTTCTTCAGGTGAAATGCAACTCTACTTCATCAGGATTTTTTGATTAAAAAGTGACATCCTGTCCTCCCAATTTAAACAACAAGGCTATCCCAAAAGAATTAATCTGAGAGCAAAGGCAAGGGCTATGGATACTAATAGATCTGATCTGTTGAAATATAAGAAGAAGGGAATGGATGAGCAGCCAGTGATTACATGGGGATTCCTATCTTCTCCATTATCTGGCCCAATACAAAACATTACTAGAAAACATTGGCATCTTGTACAGGGAATCCCAGGATGTATACCCCAGCCTTAAGTATGGGCTTAAGAAGAACTAGAAACATAGCTGATTTTTAAAATAAGAGCAGACTATAATAGGGAACAGCCCATTACTGATTCTATTAATGGTATGTTTAAATGTGGTTCATGTTTAGCCTGCCAAATTAAAGTGTTTGTATACCTTACAATTGGCCTTAAGGTGACATTAAGAGGCTATTCCACATGCTCAACAAAAAGAGTGATCTATGGAATCTTGTGTGAATGCCGTCTCCTGTACATAGGCAGTACCACATGTATGATCAAGATACATGTGTTGAAACATCATTCTCACATTAGGAATGCCAATAGGGAAGCCCCTCTTATTGAACATTTTCGCAGATGTGGCCATGACCCTAACTCCCTTAGATTTTTTGTTCTTTCAAATACCAGTCCTCGAAATATAAATCTGTGAAAGTGTCTAAATGGGTATTACAACAAGAATTGTGGTGGATCTTTCGTTTAAACACTAGAAAACCTCACGGTCTGAATAATGAATGGGATCTGTCTTGTTTCTTGTAATTTGATGGAATGTAACTCTTTTCTGGGAGAACCGGGTTTGATTCCCCACTCCTCCACTTGCACTTGGTGAGATGGCCTTGGGTCAGCCATAGCTTTCATAGAGGCTGTCCTTGAAAGCGCAGCTGCTGTAAAAGCACCCTCAGCCCCACCTACCTCACAGGGTGTTTGTTGTGGGGAAGGAAGGTAGAGGAGATTGTGACCGCTCTGAGACTTAGAGTATAGGACGGGATATAAATCAAAAATCTTCTTGTGTGATTGTTATTTCCAGCATCAGGGATTCTTTCCCCTTTTTAGAGTCCTTTAAACTTAGAACTTAGAAACTTAGAATATGTGTAATGAATGTAACTCTGAATGGTGGCTTGGGACCACTTTTTTAATGTTGTGAATGTATTGATAAAAATTGATTTCAAATTTTATACTGTTTTTCTATATACATGTAAAATAATATACAGGGATAGGCAACTGCCTTCCTGAACCTATTTCTTTAACAGAACTTGTTTAATGATTAATTGCTTGCACCTGGGGCACAGTGCTTTGCGTATAGGAGAGACCGAATCGATTACCTCTCTTTAAATTTACAATCCTATAAGAGAAATAGAGAGTAAAAACAATTAGATCCTCTAAATTCTTGAAGAGTGTTTTGAAAGTATTGTAAGGTATGTATTTTGGTGTCCTGGGGGCAAGAAATTAAGTTTTTTAGACTGATAAAAGGCAACACCCTGTGAAAAAAAAACTTCAGAAGTGGACACTTTTGCAGTGATAGTAATTGTGATTACATTTCGAAATTGTTCTTGCCAGACATTGATGGTTATTCCTGTTTATACTGCCTATGTTCTGTGCAATGTTCCCTCTAAGCTGCAGAGTCTTGTGAGCAAAAATTCTACTTCGAGAGCTACTGGTATTAAAGTTGTGAGCTACTGCATAAATTATTGTGCTCTAGGGCTATTTTTCCTGAGCTAAGACAAAAATGTGTGTCAGCAACAACAACAACAACCTTTATTGGCATAATAGCACAATCAGCAAGGGAGAAAACATATATTACCCCAACATTTGAAACATTCCTCTCCTCTTAGAAGCACAGCACAGATATTTTGCCACATGAGAGGACATAAGGAAAAGAGTCTTACCACCATCGGATTGTCCCTCATGATTTCGAAGAAGAGGATCTAAGTGTCATGGCTGGGGCCGGGTCAGGCAAAGTCCAGGGGTAGTCCGAGGTCTGTAGCCAGTAAGCAGGAGGGTCCGAGGCGCCAAATCCGAATCACTGTACAAATATCGTAGGTCCGAGGTCAGGGAGTCCAGAAGTCACAAGCCAAAGTCAGGGAGTCCAGAAACCAAAGTCAAGCCGGAGTGGATGCTAGAACATCAGGGAGATAACTATTTGCTTCCACAAAGCCTCCTCCCAAAGCCTACAGCTATATAGCCCTCTGCTGGCTGTTGCCCATTTGGGCTAATTGCTGGCTCAGAGAGGCAGCCAGGATCCTGTTGCAACTCAAGCATCCTTGCTCCTAGAAGGGCCAGAATCCTCTCAAAACTCAGAGCTCAGGGAGCGTCTTGCTTGTGAGCATGCCGCCCTCCTCCGATCCCTGAGGTCCTGACGGAGGCGGTCACGCACACGCGCCACCCGAGAGGGCGAGGCAGGGGGGCTGGGATCTTCTCCAGCAGGAGGCAGGGGCACTGGTGCAGGTGGCAGGGGCACAGTTTCTTCTGCAGGCTCAACTTCCTCTGCAGGGTCCCCAGCACCCATGACACTATCCCCCCCCCGGCCCCCCTCCGTCGAGGGGCCTGGGAGGTCAGGGTGGTCGTTGTGGAACCGTTGCACCAAGTCCAGGGCATGAAGATTGTCCATGGGCTCCCAAGACCGGTCTTCTGGGCCGTATCCCTCCCAGTCCACAAGGTACTGGAGGCCTCCACGATGGTACCGGGAGTCCAGGACCTGGCGCACCTCGTATTCTTCTTCATCATCCACCAACACTGGTGGTGGCGGCGGTGGGCAAGGAGGCCGAGCTGGGTCAGGGGGTGCAGCTGGAACAAGGAGGGAGCGATGGAACACGGGGTGAATGCGGAGGTGGGGTGGCAACTGGAGCATGAAGGCGACGGGGTTCATTTGTTCTATGACGGGGTAGGGTCCAATGAACCGCACATCCAGCTTGTGAGACCGACCAGGCCGGCGCAGGTAGCGAGTTGAGAGCCACACCTGATCCCCCGGCTGGATTGGGGGTCCTTCCTGCCTCTTCCGGTCCGCAGCCAGTTTATAGGCTTCCTTGGCCCGCTGTAGCTGCTCTCGGAGCAAGTCTTGGCTGGCGCGGAGTTCTTGCAGGTAGGCCTCAACAGCGGGGACATTCGTGGGTGGCAGGATCGCCGGGAAGAACCGAGGGTGGTACCCGTAGGTTGCAGCAAACGGGGTCATCTGGGTGGAGGAATGGACCGCGTTGTTGTATGCAAATTCCACTAGAGGCAACAGAGTGGTCCAGTCGTTCTGCTGGTAGCAGGTGTAACAGCGGAGATATTGCTCTAGCGTGGCATTGGTGCGCTCTGTCTGACTATCTGTCTGTGGGTGGTAGGCTGAGGACAGGTGCACTCGAGTCCCCAGGCTGGAATGGAGGGTTTGCCAGAACCGAGAGGAGAACTGGGGGTCCCGGTCTGAGATTAGGAGGACTGGGAGTCCGTGCAGATGAAAGATGTGTTGCAGGTAGAGCTGGGCTGTCTCCTGAGCTGTGGGAAGTTTCGGGCACGAAATGAAGTGGGCCATCTTGGTAAATAGGTCGACGACCACCAAGATGCAAGTCTGACCCTTGGATCATGGAAGTTCCATGATGAAGTCCATCGAGATGGTATCCCAGGGTCCTGAGGGTGTGGGCAAGGGCTGTAACAACCCCAAGGGTTTGGCTGGGACGTCTTTGGTTCGTCGGCAGACGTCACAGTAGCTGATATAACGGGCAACATTGGAGCGAACTCGTGGCCACCAGAATTCTCGCGTCAGCAAGTGGGTGGACTTATGCTGTCCAAAGTGCCCGGCGGGTAACGAGTCGTGGGTCAGGCGTAGCACTTCTGCCTGCAAGGGCCCGGGCGGCACATAGAGGCATTCGCAGTGTAGCAAGAGGCCGCCTTGAGTCGTGAACTCGCCTGCCGAGTCATCTTGGAGTGCCTGGAGGTGTTGCTGGACCCAGGGATCATTGGCCTGGCTAGCACGAATGTCCTCCACGAATGTGGGGGAAGTGGAGGTGGCTGCAAACACTGAGGGCGGCAGGATGGGAGCAGCGGGCGTGGTCTCAGTTGAAGCAGGGGCGTATTCCGGTTTCTGGGAGAGCGCGTCTGCTTTCCGGTTCTGGGTATGGGGGATGTAGGAGATCCGGAAGTCAAAGCGGGAGAAGAAGAGGGACCACCGGATCTGGTGCTGGTTGAGACGGCGGGTGGTCTGGAGGTGCTCTAAGTTCCGGTGGTCAGTGAGCACTTGAACAGGGTGGCGAGCCCCTTTGAGGTAATGCCTCCAAACCTCAAAAGCTGCCTTGATCACAAGCAACTCCCTCTCCCAGATGGTATAGTTCCTCTCCGCAGCAGTAAGCTGGCGTGAGTAATAGGCGCAGGGCTGGAGTGGCTGAGACGGTTCCTCGTGCTGGGACAGCACTGCTCCCAGGGCCACGTTGGAGGCATCAGCTTCCACCGTAAAGGGAAGCTGGGGGTCAGGGTATCTCAGGAGTGGCCCGGTAGCAAAGCGGGTCTTCAGGGTGGAGAAGGCGTTATCGGCCTCTGGGGACCAGCGGAAGGGTTCTTTGGGGCGGAGTAGTTGAATCAGGGGTGTTGTCAGGGTTGCATAGGCCAGGATGAATTGCCGATAGTAGTTGGCAAAACCCAGGAATCGCTGCAGGTCTTTGCGATTCTGAGGAGCCTGCCAGGTCAGGACCGCTTCCACTTTTTTCGGGTCCATGAGGATCCCCTGTGGTGACACAATGTGACCGAGGAACTTGACAGAGCGCAGGTCGAAGTCGCACTTCTCCAGCTTGGCGTAGAGGCCATGGGTTCGTAGGCGCTGCAGGACCTGGCGGACGTGCTCGGCATGCTGGGCAGGATCGCTGGAGTAAATTAAGATGTCATCTAGGTATATGATCGCGAAGCGGTCAAGCAGGTCCCGGAAGATGTCATTCATGAACCTCTGGAAGACAGTGGGGGTGTTGGTCAATCCGAAGGGCATCACCAGGTGCTCGTACTGCCCATATCGGGTCCCAAACGCGGTCTTCCACTCATCTCCGGCCCGTATGCGCACCAAATTGTACGCTCCACGGAGGTCCAGCTTGGTGTAGATTTGGGCCCCCTTTAAGCGATCCAAGAGTTCAGAGATCAGTGGTAGAGGGTACCGGTCGCGGATGGTGATCTTGTTCAGGGCCCGGTAATCATTGCACAGCCGGAGCTCCCTACTTTTTTTCTTCACGAAGAGGACTGGAGCAGACAGGGGAGAGGTCGAGGGTCGGATGAATCCGCGTTTCAGGTTCTTGTCCAGGAAGTCTCGCAGAGCTGCCAACTCAGGCTCTGACATAGGGTACAGACGTCCCTCCGGGAGTGGTGCCCCAGGTACCAAGTCAATGGCACAGTCATAAGGCCGGTGAGGGGGAAGCTGATCCGCTCCTGTCTCTTCGAAGACATTGGCGAAATCCGTATACTTCTGAGGGAGCTGAGGACCACCACTCGGGATGCCGGCTGCTAGAGTGGAGGGAGGGGTCAGATGAGGACATGGGTCTCGGAAACATAGTTCCTGCTGGGCCCAGTCCACGATGGGGTTGTGCAGCTGCAGCCAGGAAAGGCCCAGAATCAGCGAGAAGCGAGGCATGCGGGCGACATTAAATTGCAGCTGTTCTTGGTGCTGCTGGATGTGGAAGGTGATGGGACAGGTCTCCTGGGTGACGGGCCCAGAACAGAGGAGGCGCCCGTCCATAGCCTCCACCAGCGTCGGAATCTCTTTTGTCTGCACCGGGATCTGGTGCTGCTTTACGAAGGCGGCATCTATGAAGAAGTGGGCCGCTCCCGAGTCCAGCATGGCATACACGAACAGCCAGCGTTCGTCTGGCAGACGGAGTTTGACTGGTAGCAGGAACGGCCCCGGGGTATCAGCCCGCTGTTCGGAGGACCCAGCTAGTCGCCCCAGGCTGGGGGGTCCACTTACGCCTGGGGCTACCCTTTTGGCGGCGGTGGCAGCGAAGGTCCGGGTATCCGATGGTTAGCGGGGAGCCAGAGGCATAGTGGCCTGCCGTGCCGCAGTAGAGGCACAGATTCTGCGTGCGGCGTCTGGTCTTTTCCTCTGGGGTCAGGCGGGGTCGAGCAGCTCCAAGCCGCATAGGCTCATCCTCGGTGCTGGTACCAGCTGGGGATGGGTGAGGAGCCAAGTGGCACGGCGCAGGGAGCTGGCACCCTCTGGTCTTGGCTTGGCGGCGACTTTCCAGGCGGCCATCGATGCGGAGGCAGAGGGTGATAAGTTGTTGGAGCGTGGGTGGTTGCTCTACCCTGGCCAGTTCATCCAGGACTTCCTCTGCCAACCCCTTGGTAAACTGGTCCATCTGGGCAGCCTCATTCCATGCCAAGTCTTGGGCCAGAAGCTTGAATTCGGTGGCATATTGAGCCACCAAGGAGTTGCCTTGTTTCAGCGCCCTGATCTTCCAGTTGGCTGTGGCTGCTTGGACTGGGTTTGAGAAGGCAGCAGACAGGTGGGCCTCAAACCCCTGGTAATCAGTCAGTAGGGGAGAGGACGCAACCAGAAAGGGTGTGGCCCACTTGACCGCCTGCCCCTTTAACAGACTGATGATGAAACACACCTTCATTTTGTCGTTGAGGAAGTCCCGTGCTCTCAGTTTGAAGTACAGCCGACACTGTGCTAGGAAAGCAGGAAATTCTTCCACGGCACCCCCAAATCTGTCAGGTGGGGGAACTGGGCACTTGGCTGGAGCACTGGCCGCAGGTTGTTGCTGCAAGTGCACCACTGCCTGTGTTAGCTGCTGTACCTGGGCTTGGAGTGCAGCCAGTAGTCCTGTGGTTTCACTTGCTTCAGCATCCATCCTGTGGAGTGGGTGTTTGTCGGGTGGAAGCAATCTGTCGCGGCTGGGGCCGGGTCAGGCAAAGTCCAGGGGCAGTCCAAGGTCTGTAGCTAGTAAGCAGGAGGGTCCGAGGCGCCAAATCCGAATCACTGTACAAGTATCGCAGGTCCGAAGTCCAGAAGCCGAGGTCAGGGAGTCCAGAAGTCACAAGCCAAAGTCAGGGAGTCCAGAAACCAAAGTCAAGCCGGAGTGGATGCTAGAACGTCAGGGAGATAACTATTTGCTTCCACAAAGCCTCCTCCCAAAGCCTACAGCTATATAGCCCTCTGCTGGCTGTTGCCCATTTGGGCTAATTGCTGGCTCAGAGAGGCAGCCAGGATCCTGTTGCAACTCAAGCATCCTTGCTCCTAGAAGGGCCAGAATCCTCTCAAAACTCAGAGCTCAGGGAGCGTCTTGCTTGTGAGCATGCCGCCCTCCTCCGATCCCTGAGGTCCTGACGGAGGCTGTCACGCACACGCGCCACCCGAGAGGGCGAGGCAGGGGGGCTGGGATCTTCTCCAGCAGGAGGCAGGGGCACTGGTGCAGGTGGCAGGGGCACAGTTTCTTCTGCAGGCTCAACTTCCTCTGCAGGGTCCCCAGCACCCATGACACTAAGTAAATGGCACGGATATCATAGTAAAACGTACAATGCAGGAGAACATGTTCAGTATTTTCTATATCCCTTGAACCACAACCTGTTGGAGTATGGAATTTTCTTAAACCTCCCATACAGCACAGCAGAAGGGAGGACACGAAAGTGAGCTAAACATGAAGGCTCTATGAAGTTAGGGGAAGTCAGCAGTGTGATGCGGTTGCTAAAAAGGCAAATGCAATTTTGGGCTTTATCAACAGAAATATAGTGTCCAGATCACGTGGTGTGATGTATCGCTTTACTCTGCTCTGGTAAGACCTCACCTGGAGTATTGTGTTCAGTTTTGGGCACCACATTTTAAGAAGGATATAGACAAGCTGGAATGAGTCCAGAAGAGGGCGATGAAGATGGTGAGGGGTCTGGAGACCAAGTCCTATGAAGAAAGGTTGAAGGAGCTGGGGATGTTTAGCCAGGAGAGGAGGCGGCTGAGAGGTGATATGATCACTGTCTTCAAGTACTTGAAGGGCTGTCATATAGAGGATGGTGGAATTGTTTTCTGTGGCCCTGGAAGGTAGGACCAGAACCAATGGGTTCAAATTAAATCAAGAGTTTCTGGCTCAACATTAGGAAGAACTTCCTGACCATTAGAGTAATTCCTCAGGTCTCCTCAGGAGGTGGTGGGCTCTCCTTCCTTGGAGGTTTTTAAACAGAGGCTAGATGGCCATCTGACAGCAATGAAGATCCTGTGAATTTAGGGGGAGGTGTTGTGAGTTTCCTGCATTGTGCAGGGGGTTGGACTAGATGACCCTAGAGGTCCCTTCCAACTCAATGATTCTATGAAAACAAACAAGAAAGATATGTTGCCAAGGTTCCACTAGAGGCTCTGGGAGTATATGGATGACTAAGGGAGAAAGGGTACATTGCTATCGCCCATACAGGAGGAATCCCTAATCTCAGAGGAGAACATTTACCAGAGGCACGGCTACGCAGTTCTTACAATTCAATATCCAGAAGTCTTTGTTTAATAAAAATAAAAGCAGCTTTTTCTGACAGGGAAAGCAACTCATCAAAGCTTATTCCTATAATAGCTATCTTCTTTTCTATAGATGTCAGCTAAGAAGACTGACGAAACTTTGTTAAGACTAGAGAAACAAAACAATTGGGATGAGTAGTGGTTTTAAAATGCAATTTTAACCAGAATTTAAATGTTATTAGCCATGCTCTAGTCTCTAGCAGCCTTTGGTTGGTTTCAAGACACATTGCAGCATAGGAAACGCACATTGGAAGGCCTAAGATTTTCCAAAGGAAGATAGACTGAATTTTTTCTATTTCCTTATTAACAGCACCAATCCAGATTGGTACCCCATAGAGCATTTTAGCAGCTAATTTGTGATTAAAAACTCATAGGGCTGCTGGGACATATTGAGTGATAAAAACGGGTAATCACTAATATGTTATTATTTATAGATTTCATCATTCCCTTTTTATGAGCAGCCCATCTAGCGTTACAGTGGAAGAGCACTCCTAAGTATCTAAAGGTTTTAACTTGCTCAATATGATGCCCCCTTATAGTCCACTTAGATGGTTTTCACACTTTCCCAAAGACAATGATTTTGGACTTCTGAAAATGTAAGGTCAATGAGTTTAACTCACAATAGTCCATAAAACGATAAAGTAACCTTTTCAGACCTATGTGCGAGAGGGAAAGTAGTACAGCATCATCAGTGTAAAGCAAAAGAGGGACATGTAAGCGCACCAAGTTTGGGACTATGCCCATCTATGGTGTTCAAAAAGGGAGCCAAATCATTAATAAAATGGTTGAATAGTAAAGGTGCTAAAATGCATCCTTGTTTAACTCCACGCCTAATTGGAATCTTTTGAGTTAAATCACCTTCCTTCGAGCATCGAATTTGGCAAGTTGTATTAGTATGCAAATTTTTTATTAAAAGGAGGAGTCTCAAATCAGTTCCTTGATTCCTAAGTTTCTTCCAGAGCAAGTCTCTTGGATGGAATCAAAGGCACCCTTGAGGTCCAAGAAAGCTGCAAATAACTTAGGGCTCTTCCCTTCCCTATATTTACCCACTAAGTGGCTTAACACTACACAATGATCAAGGGTCGATTTTCCTCTACAGAAACCAATTTGCTCTATACCCATGATTTGCCGTTCAAACATCCATAAATTGAATATATCTCGCATATAGTTTCCCAACAGTGGAAAGCAAGCTGATAGGCCTATAGTTACATGGAAGATGGCAATCACCTTTTTTATATACAGGGACCACTACTGCATTAGTCCAGGCTTCAGGTATTACACCTGTCATATTTATGATCATAAACAAGGCAGCAAGGAAAGGGGCCCACCATTCAGGGAACACTTTGATCAGCTCAGGAGGAATAACATCTTGCCCAGGGGCCTTCCTTGGTTTAATGCTCCTGAGGCTGAACTGGTGACCACTCTGGGCAATCAGCCAGATTAAGGTCAGGGTCCTCAGTGGGGCTAACTCTGGTCTCCCTAAAAACTTCTGAAAAGTGATCAAACCAGTCATGAGGTGAAGTCAGGCTGTAGGAGATATGCTTGCAACTCAAGGACCCAGATACCACTGCCCAAAATGTCATGGTGTCATTATTTAGTGTAGCCTGGATAAGAGGTTCCCAGCATTTCTGCATAAAGGCCACTTGCTTAGATTTATGCAGTTGATGCAATTGAGTTTTTAACTGAAAAAATTCCATTGCCCAAATGCCCTATATCTGATCCGGATGCCCTATACTGATGATAGATAGCACAGATATGAGACTTCATTTGGGGCATTCATTATCAAACCAACTACTCCAGTCTCCAAACTTAGTTTGCTGTTTTTGCACCACATGCTGTCTAAAAACATCAAAAAATTGCATTATAAGATTGTTGTATTGCTGAAACAATTCAGATGGTTGATTAAAATTGCTAAAAATTGATAGAAACCTATCTAAAAAAAGCTTCATTAAGAACAGCTACTTTTTGAGCCAGTCTATTAGACCAAGAAATTAAAGGCAGTCTAGTAGTCAGATTTGGGGATGTAATTCTTAGCTGATCTAGGCTCTCAGCAGGGACAAGAGGCTCAATAACTAAGGGAAGGGGGAAATGGTCACTATCTATGCAATCCCTAATTGTGAATGCTCTCACCTGTTCCCATAAGGCTGGTGACATCAAAAAATAATCAATCACACTACATCCTTGACTCGAGGCATAGGTGAATTCACCAGGATAATCATATGGGGGGACCCCATTCAAAATAGACAGATTAAACCTAAGACATACCTGAGCAAGACAAATCCCTTCCTTATTAATACAAGAATCCTTAGAAAGTCTAAGAATTAAATACTGTCAAGCAGTGAATTATCAGACTGGAGACCTAGCTCCTTGGCAAGGGCAGGGCTGTCCTGTCCAAGTCTGGCATTAAAATCACCAGCCATAATTATACCTCTTAGTGGGAATTTTAGTTCTAGGTCCTCAAGCAGTAGTTCTACATCCTCTCAGTAAAGAGATAGTGTGAGCTGGAGGCTAAAAATCTGTGAGCTAGCTCACACTAACTCAACTTAGAGGGAACACTGGTTCTGTGTATGTTGAATGTATGATTGTTCACTCAAGATTATTGGCTATATGAACACATTAAGTAAATAGGAGTTTGTTAAAACTTTTTCTTTTTGCACTTATTACATGGAGGCAATGCCTGGACCTCCCCACCTCACTTGGGAAGTGGCCAGCTTGTTATACCCTTGGATGGGCTGTTAGCTGGCCTGCCAGAAGAAACAATAAAAAGCCTGAAAAAGCAATACAAATTGTTTCTCACCCAGTCCCCATATAACTGACAGTCTACAGTCTGAGCAGTCTCTGCAAGGAGATAACATGACCTTGAGACATAGACACCAATGTACCCTGCAGGGGAAATGGTTACTTGTGATGTTACAGTAAAGCAGGCAGAACAGCACTCCCCCAACATTCCCAAAGCAAAGAACACAAGAGTGAATAATACAGTACAGACTAAAAATCAATTGAAAACAAAAACATAATGGCAAGGACACACTGCCCCCCTCAAGACCCCCTTTCTGGTTTGTCAGGATATTTTGCATGGGATTTCTTTACTAAGCATGGGGTGTTGATGTCATGGCTTTTAACTCATTGGGTGTTTTCGCACTCACCTTCAGCCGGCGCCGCGACCCTCTTGACGACGGAGGATCTGTGCTGATTTCCCACACGAAGCGCTGGAGCAACCAGAAGAGCCGCCAATTTCCGGCGCGAAGCCCGCTCAAACGTAAATCGCCAGGAAGCAGGAAAACGCTTGAGCGGGCTTCGCGCCGGAAATTGGCGGCTCTTCTGGTTGCTCCAGCGCTTCGTGTGGGAAATCAGCACAGATCCTCCGTCGTCAAGAGGGTCGCGGCGCCGGCTGAAGGTGAGTGCGAAAACACCCATTCATTGTGTGACAGTGGAAGATGCAACCATTTAATAAGGTCCCTGTCTTTAGCTTAGCAAGAGCTCCATGGCGCAGAGTGTTAAAGCTGCAGTACTGCAGTCCTAAGCTCTGCTCATGACCTGAGTTCGATCCCTGGCAGAAGCTGGGTTTTCAGGTAGCCAGCTTGAGGTTGACTCAGCCTTCCAACCTTCCGAGGTCAGTAAAATGAGTACCCAGCTTGCTGGGGGGAAAGTGTAGATGCAATGGAAAACCACCCTGTAAAAAGTCTGCTGTGAAAACGTTGTGAAAGCAATGTCACCCCAGAGTCGAAAACGACTGGTGTTTGCACAGGGGACCCTTCCTTTCCTTTTCCTTTAGCTTAGAGTCAAAGATTTCTTCTACTTCATGATGAACTTGATTCCCAATTATCACTGGAGCTGGAGCATCGAGTCAATGGTGCCAGGAGCTGCTGCCAGGGTTCTGTTTGAGCAGGCTGGAATGAAAGACAGGGTGTATATTACAAAAAGTCTTGGGAAGGTCAAGTTCAACAGTCACCTTATTAATCACCCGTTTGATTTTAAATGGTCTCAAGTATTTATAGCACAGTTTTTTTGAATGGTTGTAATCCAGATAGGCTTCCCAATCCCCAGGTCCCAGTGGGGGATTCCCCCGATTTTACAGGCTCCACCCCGCCCCCACAGCCATCATGTACATCCAGATTTCCAGCTGATTTAGAAACCTGCAAACAGGTCCCGTTTTAAAATGTGTGTCCGTGTGCCTTTAAATCTGAGCAGGAAGTACTTCATGGGGAAGGGCCTCTTGAGAGCACAGTCCCTCAGTTTGTTTTGCTTTCATTTTAGATCAAATAAGTATGTGTGAGTGTGTGAGATAGAGAGCAGCATAGCCCCTGTACTTTTCAGATGTCCTGCTGGTGGAACCAGAGCCAGTAAGCATGTGTGTGCGTGTGTATGTGTGTGTGTGTGTGAGAGAGAGAGCATGCACAGCCCCTGTACTTTTAAGAAGTCTTTGTAGAGGAACCAGAGCCAGTAAGAGAGTGTGTGTCTCTCTGTGCTTGTTTTGCATCATTTTCAGCGTCTTTGTATAGGAATCTGTTTATGGGATGGAGGAAAACTCCACCTCTCTCTCTTTTTATTTGCCAGTCTTAGCCTGAAAAACAGCAGTTCCTGTGAGTAAAGCAAACTGTATTTTGGCTGCTTTTTGTGTGTTTACTCTTTCCTTTACTAGAATTGCAGCTATTAGGGGATGAGAAAATGATGACTATTCAGGTGAACTGCACTGCTGTATTTTTATGTATTTATTTTAGGAATGGGAAAGTCTGACTCCACCCCCAAAATTCCCAGATATTTTCTGAATTAGATTTGGCAGCTCTAAATCCAGGTAGGATTTTGGTTGACACAAAAACAGTCTCCAACTTTAAGCTCTCATACTGGGGCATGTGATTCAGCAAAATCTTTTACCAAGCTGGATTTGAGGGATGCTTACAACCAGGTGTGCATCAGGGAGGAGATGAGTGGAAGACTTCATTCAATATGCCACTAGGCCAATTTGAATACTTGGTCATGCATTTTGGATTGCAGGGGCCCCCTGGGGTGTTCATGAATTTAATCAACGAAGTCTTATGAAAATACCTGTACAAAGGGGTCATGGTTAATCTGGATTATGTCCTTTTCTACTCCCCTGACCCTGTCACAAGCTGCACAGAAATCCAGGTAAATATCAACAGCATTCTCTTGATCATCACTTGATCAAAGAAAGAAATGAGGTTGGTCTGGCAGAACCTGTTAAGGAGAAATCTGTGCTGACTCCTCCAGATCACTAAATTGTCTTTTAGGTGGTCACAGATTGAGCCTTTTAAAATCTGCTCCAGTATCTTCCCTGGGACAGAGATCAGACTGACAGACCTGTAATTTCCTTGGGTCATCCCTCGTCTCTTTTTTGAAGATTGGGATGACATTCACCTTCCTCCAGCCTTGTAGCATGTCTCTCATTCTCCAAGAGGTCTGGAAGATGACTAACAAAGGTTCTGCAAGTTGTCTAGAACTGTCACGGCTGGGGCCGGGTCAGGCAAAGTCCAGAGGCAGTCCGAGGTCTGTAGCCAGCAAGCAGGAGTGTCCAAGGTGCCAAATCCAAATCGCTGTGCAAGTATCGCAGGTCCGAGGTCCAGAAGCCGAGGTCAGGGAGTCCAGAAGTCAAAAGCCAAAGTCAGGAACCAAAGTCAAGCCGGAGTGGCTGCTAGAACGTCAAGGAGATGACTAGTTGCTTCCACAAAGCCTCCTCCCAAAGCCCACAGCTATATAGCCCTCTGCTGGCTGTTGCCCATTTGGGCTAATTGCTGGCTCTGGGAGGCAGCCAGGATCCTGTTACAACTCAAGCATCCTTGCTCTTAGGAGGGCCAGAATCCTCTCAAAACTCAGGACTCAGGGAGCATCTTGCTTGTGAGCGTGCCGCCCTCCTCCAATCCCTGAGGTCCTGACGGAGGCGGTCACGCACACGAGCCACCCGAGAGGGCGAGGCAGGGGGGCTGGGATCTTCTTCAGCAGGAGGCAGGGGTACTGGTGCAGGTGGCAGGGGTACAGTTTCCTCGGCAGACTCGTCTTCCTCTGCAGGGTCCCCAGCACCCATGACAAGAACATGGTTTCCCAAACTCCCCCCCCGGTGGCCCGGTTATTTTTATACTTCTCCATCGTGGCCCACTAAAATTTGGGGGTGGAGCCAGGAGAAAGGAAATGATGTACAAATGTGCTTAAAACTTTTGCAATATTTTGTTTAGGAAAGGTAGGAGAATAGTGAGATTTTGCAATGCAATTTTAAAAATAAAACATCATGAAAAAGCACAAGGATTACACAGCAGAAAACTAAAAATATAAAATGCTCTCAGCCTGAGAAAACATGAAATGGCAGGAAGGAAGGAGACAGGGGAAAAGAAAGAAAGAAAGAAAAGAAAGAAAGAAAGAAAGAAAGAAAGAAAGAAAGAAAGAAAGAAAGAAAGAAAGAAAGAGCAGGGGAAGAAAAGACTGACAGAATGAAAGAAAGAATGAATGAAAGGGAAGGAGGGGGAGAGAGTTGGAAACAAATAGAGAGAAAAAAAGACAGAGAAAGGAAATAGAAAAGAAGAAAACGGGAGGGAAGGAGTGAAAGCAAGGAAGCTAAAAAGGAAAAAAAGAAAGAAAGGAAAAGAAAAACAGAAAGAGGATGAGATCAACTCACCTTTAAAACTGCTAACTTTCTGCACAGCTGTTATGTACCTTAAATAAAGCCTCCACGTCAGTCTTCAAGTCTGTTTTATTATATCTCCAAGTCAGTCTTATTGTAAACACACACCACATAAATCACATCCTACAGCTGCAAGGTTCACTCCCTACTTCCTGTCTTTACTTATATATATAAAACCCTCTTAAGGGGGCATACACCACATCTCTCCCCCTTTGTCAATTCATAACATAGTCTTTCTCCCAAACAGGTGGTCGTCTTGTTCTTCTTGTCCTCTCCGTTGCTACAGCTGGTGGTGCCTCTTGAGATGGTAATGGTTCTGGTACTAGTGTCTCTTGAGGTGTATCCAAGAGTTCCAGCTGATCCCTTGGATTAGTCCCCTCACAAACAGACTCAGCCTCATTTTGAGGCCCTGGTAACAAAGGAGAATAGTCTATTTCAAAACTCCTTCTACTAGAATGCACAGATACCAAATGAGATGCATTCCATACTTGACCATCTTCTAATTTATAGGTATATGGTCCTCTCCTCTCAATAACCTCGAGGGGTGGGGTGAACCGACATTCCGCCTTTTGTAAAATTCCCAGTCTCCTTACTCTGACAAAAGAACCACACTCAAATTTAACATCCTTAGCACCTCTACGTCTATCTGTATAAGCCCTATATTTTTTTTGCTCTTGCTAAACTCTTTTCCTCAGTTCTGAATCTAATACTACATCAGTCCTTGCCTTTAAAATCCCAGTAACATTTAACTTGGTACGCATTTCCCTCCCATACAACAATTCTGCTGGGGATCTTTGTGTTGTGGCATGCCTTGTTGCCCTATATACTTGTAAAAAATTGGTAGTAAAGGTAACCCATACCTTTCCTTCTAATTTAGCTGTTTGCAAGCTGTTTTTCAAACTTCTATTAAATCATTCAATCTCTCCATTAGCTTGTGGATAATACCTCCTGCGTATAATATTTTGCTCTGCAAGGAACATTTCAAATTCCACAGAAGTAAATTGAGTGCCATTATCAGAAATCAGCTCCTTAGGATCCCCTTCCATACTGAAAACTACTGCCAAAAACTTAATCATAACAGCTAACATAGCTTGTGACATAAATGCTATCTCTGGCCATTTACTAAAATAATCTATTAGTGTAATAGCATAGCAACATTCAATAAGGGCAGTATCAAAAGGTTCCATAATATCAATAGCAACTTTTTCCCAAGCAGAATGTGCGAATGCAACTGGCTGTAATGGTGTGGAATGTGTAACTGCTGTCTTATCATGTGACTGACAGGTGACACAAGCCTTAATGGCTGCCTCTACTTGTGAATCCATCCCAGGCCACCAATACAAATCACGCAATCATTGTTTTGTACGTACAATTCCCTTATGTGTATCATGAGCAAGTGCTACAAATGTAGATCACAATTCCTCTGGGACAAGCAACCAATGCGTACCTCATAAAATACAGCCATTTTGTAATGAGAGTTCATCACGTACTCTGAAATAAGGCAACAGTTCTAACTCCATTGTCAAGCAATGTGAATCTTTCTTTCAATAATAGAATGCTAATAATATGATGCTAACTGAATGTATCTGTAAAACTCCATGAATGTTACTAACCATGAACCAGCCAGGCACATTAAAGCAGGAAATAACTAGAGTGTAGTTCGCGCCTTTTTCGCCTCTCTTGCTTTTACTAACAAATGCAGGAATTTGCTCTTTGAAGATAAAGCGCCTCCAGGGACAGGTTCTCAAGCCTGATCCCAGGGAAGGAAACCACAGGGGAGATAAGGGATTGCCGTGTGAAGATTCACACGTGAATACAGCTTTGTTTAGAGAATGTAGCTTTGTTTAGAAAACCTTTGATGTGCCACCTTTATGCCTTCCACTGTTACTATGTATCAGTTCCAATCCTCAACTCAATAGCAACTTCTTGGATTATCAATAAATCATACTTTGTTTCAAATCAAGGACTGATTTCTTTGAGATCTAATCGCTTGACATCCATTCCTTTTTCCTTACTAGGCCATTTCTTCATCAAAAATCCCCTTAGTTTCTGCTGAATTGGGCATGCCAAGCAAGCAGCTTGAAATTTCTCCTGTGTGACTGCAACTGAAATGCTTGAGAGCAGCACAACTACTTCTACATCCTCTTCTGGCAATACACCTAAGGATTGCAAGGGAAGCCACGACAAACAATCAGCTGTTACATTTTCTGTTCCTGGCTTATATTCCATCTCATAACTAAAACAAAGCAGTTGTGCTGACCACCTAGCGATTCAGTTTCCTGCCCTTCCCAATCCTTTCGATGTCAACAGTGTCATCAGGAGGCTAAGGTCAGTGCATTACTTAAACTGATGACCCCACAGATAAGTTCCCCATTTTTCTGTGGCCCAAACACATGCAAGAGCTTCCTTTTCGACTACAGAATACTTTCTTTCAGCCTCAGTCAATGTTCTTGATGCAAACGCAACTGCCTTTTCTACCTTGCCTTCATGGAGCTGAGTCAACACAGTCCCAGACCATAGTCAGAAGCATCAGTTGTTACAATTATAGGCAGAGATGGATCAAACAATGCCAAAGCCGGGCTATGAATAATCAAATCTTTTACAGTTTCAATACTAGCCTGAGCTATAGATGACCATACCAAGGTTGTACTTCCATGCAACAGCTCTTTCAATGGCTCAGTAACTGAAGCATAATTAGGGATAAACTTTGCATACCATGAAGTCAACCCCCCAAAAGAATGCAACTTTTGTAGATCAGTTGGAGGTGGTGCCTGTATAATTGCTTCAACATGATCTAAATCAGGTTTCAACCCCTCTGCTGAAACACTATGTTCCAAAAAAGGAAGTTCCACCTGTCTAAGTTTACATTTCTCCATATTAAGTTCCAGCCCAGGTGAACTAATACGCCTTAATACCGACTGTAAATTTCTCTCACGTTCTTCTGGGGTCTTTCCAAATACAATAATATCATCTAAATAGCTCTGCCCTCCATTCTGCCCTTTAAGTATTAGAGACATTATCTTTTGGAAAGCCTCAGGGGCTGAAGCCAATCCATATCAGACACACTTAAATCTAAACAAGCCATCATGTGTAATAAATGCTGTAAGATCTCTACTTTCTCTATGCAACATGACTTGGTGGTATGCACTCTGCAAATACAAGGTGGAAAACATCTTAGCTTCTGCCAATTCAGCGAACACTTCTATATGTGGCAATGGATGACTATCAATCACCGCAGCCTTATTAGGTTCTGTCAGATCTACACAAAGATGTATACTTCTGTCTTTCTTTCTTACCACCACTATGGGCGAGACCCATTCTGATGAGTCCACCTCCTCAATAATATCCTTCTCCATCAATTTCTTAAGCTCTTCTGACACAGCATCTCTCACAGCAAATAGCAATCGTCGTAACTTCTGTTGCACAGGGATCACATTAGACCTCACTTTTACCTTATGGGCAAATCCCTTTGCACACCCAATCTCCTGTACCAAGGTATCCCCACTTACAGAAATATTCCCACTTTGTATAGACTCAGCCTCCAATTGTGGGGCCACAACACAGCCATCCACTACCATCAGCTTTAATGCAGCAAACAAGTCTCTGCCAAGAATAGGGGTACCATCAGGCACAACATAGAACTCTGCAGGTGCACAACTTGCACCACAACTCACTTCAGCAGACAGGCAACCACGTAAAGGTATTTGGTTCTTTAAATAACAAACCAGTTGTAATTTTGGTTCCACTAATGGTATATTCCCAAAATATTTCAAATACAGTGCCTCAGATAGTATAGAGACTGCTGACCCAGTGTCTAACATCAACTCAGTTGCATGACTCTCCCCCAAGGGACTAACAGATCTTCTTCGTGGTCTCTGTGCATCACACTTGTGGGATACTGCGCCTGCGCTGGACCCCAATCGGTATCTGTAAGAAAGCCCGGGAATTTTCCACGGTCGGCGCCACTGGGCATGTGCAGGCGTCCCATTGCGCACGCCCAACGGCGCCATCGCGGTAATCCCGCCAGTTCCTTTCTGACCGCTGCGCGAAGAAGCTGTGTTTTCCTCGTGTTCCTGGTCGGTGAGCTTCGGGTTTTACCCTTTTTTCCCTAGCCACTGTATATATAGCCTATTTGTTGTTTTCCTTAGAGTAGTAGTTAGTTTTTCCTAGTTAGTTAGTTAGTTAAAAAAAAAAAGACTTTGTATTTTTCCCGGGTGCGTGTTGTGGGGGGTCGTCCTCCGGGGCCTTCCCCCCTGTTGCTCCCTAGCCTTTTTTCCCCTCCCAGAGGACTCTGAGAGGATCTTCCCAGTGACGATTGTCTATGGACAGTCGCTGGGGTTTTTTTAAGAGGTGCCAGGCCTGCGGGAAGAAGATTGCCCCTCCCGACGGCCATTCCCTGTGTCTTCTCTGCTTGGGTGAAGCGCACCGTGTGGAGGCCTGCCCACACTGCCTCCGCTTCTCCAAGCAAACCAGGAAGAACAGGGCGGCAAGGCTCTCGGCCGCACTGACTGCCTCAGCACTTCGTCCTCCGAAACCAACGGCGGGCCCTTCGGCCGATGCGACCTTGGTCGAGGCGGAAGCTCCGACGGAGCAGCAGCCCGCGAAATGAGCCCTCGAGGCGTCGGTCGAGAGGCCCGCGAAGAAGCGACGGGAGGAAGCGGGGCGGGAATCCTCCAAGAAGGCGAAGAGCAAGGAGAAGCGAAAGCGACCACGCTCCACTTCACCTTCTCCCGACGTGTTGGCACAGATCGCCACCGAGCCGCCGAGAAGGGTTCCTCCCTCTCCGCTCCGCAGCCCCCCCCCGACTCCAGGGGCCAGCACGCGTTGCCCGCATCGCCCTCCAACTCCAAGGGCTAGCATCCATCGGCCACGCAGCCCTCTGACTCCAAGGGCTAGCGCTCATCGGCATCGCAGCCCGCCAATCCTCGGACCCAGCGCTCATCGGCCGCAGCCTCCAGCATCGGAAGTGGAGATCGACCTAACCCGTCGATCCCCATCGGTGGCATCTCGTCGGCGGAGCATCGACTCGGCATCGGACGTTGAGGCATTGGCACCGGCCGACATGGCGACGCCTGCAGCACCCAAGCGCGTGAGACGAAGGGAGCCGTCGGTCGAGTCTCGCCGCTTCCCACCGATACCCCCCTGGGAGCAGCATAGATGGCAGTCGATGTACCCCTGCTGCCCGCAGTACCACTGGTACCAGCCAGTGGAGCACCCGGAGTGGGAGCATCGGTCCGAAATGTCCTCGTTCTCCAGGACATCGCACCGATCCAGACGACCATCGGCATCGGTCTCGATCCCACCGAAGCGACGCGTCGCACCGACAGAGCCCCCGCACTGACCACTGACGCCGATCCAGTCACCACGGAGGGAGCCAACACCACCCCTGTCGGAGCGCTCGGAGCACAGAGAGTCTTCGCCATCGGGGTCGGAGAGCGACGGGGAGAGAACCTGGGAACCCTCGCCGGATCCCAACACAGCGGAGGACCTTCCAGTCTCACCTTCTGAAGACCTGTGGTCCTATGTAGAGATGGTTAAAAGAATGGCAACCACCATCTCCCTACCCATCTCACAGCCCAAGCCAGTTGTGGACGATAACATTTTCGATATCGTCCAACGGGACACCTCCGCAGCTGTAGCCCTGCCAGTGACCAGGGTTATACTACAGGGACTCAAGGACCCATGGAAGAAGCCATCCTCGGCACCGGTGTCCTTGAGGAAGCTGGACCATATGTACAAGGTCCAGGAGACGGGGGCTGAGTTTCTCTTCACGCACCCAAAACCGAACTCAGCCATCGTCTCGTCTTCCTCGAGGTCGCGCAGGGTGCATTCTGCCCCCCCTGACAAGGAGGGGAAGAAATTGGATACCATGGGCAGGAAGATCTACTCGGCGGGATCCCTGGGCGCGAAGGCATCAAACTATACGGCCTGCATGGCGAGATACCAGTACGCCATGTGGGAACAGCTGTCCCCCCTCCTGTCTTCCCTACCCGAGGACAAGAAAATGGCTGCCAAGAGACTGCAACAAGAAGGCCTGACGGTAGCAAAGCAGCAACTAACAGCAGCGAAGCACATGGTGGACGTGTTCGCCTCGACCATCATGTCCGCCGTCTCCATCCGTAGACACTCCTGGCTGAGGTCTACCGCCCTACAGCAAGACACCAGGGCGCTCATCGAGGACTTACCCTTTGAAGGGGACGGTCTCTTTAGTGCCACCACAGATAACGCCCTGCAGGAACTAGACAAAAACCTGAAGATCTCCAAGAGCCTGGGGGTGCAGGCACCCTCCAGACAACCCAGGGCCAGGCAGTGGAGCAGATCCTGGACTAGGAAACCCCCCCACAAGCCGCCCTCAGACCACCAGTGGCGCCCTCGTTCCTCACAGCCCGACAAGCAGGCCTACTCGGGTAACAACAGAGGTCGCTACAGCACCCAGCCCTCAGGCAAACCTAAGGGTGCCCGCCCCTCCAAGCAGGGACTTTGACTTTTCTGTCCCACGCATCGTCGCCCACACCCACTTCACTATCCGCCTCCGCCCTTTCCTGCCTGCCTGGGAGCGAGTCTCCTCAGACAGGTGGGCCATTTCCATCATCAAAGAGGGCTACAAAATAGACTTTGCTCAGATTCCAAACCAGTCCGTAGTGATTACCACTCCTCCCTCCCCACCTCTGCTGGCAGAAGTGGCCACCCTCCTACAGAAACAAGCCATAGAGAAGGTACCAGCAGGGGACAGGGCGGGTGGGTTCTACTCCTGCTACTTCCTGGTTCCCAAGAGGGATGGAGGGCTGAGACCCATTATGGACCTTCGGAATCTGAACAAATTCATCCTGTACCAGAAGTTCAGGATGTCCACACTGCGATCAATCCTGCCCCTCATCAACCAAGGGGATTGGATGGCCACCCTAGATCTCAGGGATGCCTATTTCCACATCAGCATCCACCCAGAGTTCAGAAGGTTTTTAAGATTTGCGGTGGGCCCGCAGCACTTCCAGTTCACGGCCCTACCATTCGGACTCTCCACAGCACCCAGGGTGTTTACAAAAATGATGAGCGTAGTGGCTGCCCACCTCCGGCTGCAGGGGGTGATAGTCTTCCCATATATAGACGACTGGCTCCTGGTAGCCAGGTCAAGGGAAAGCCTGTCCGCTCACATCACAACCACCCTACGCCTTCTCGATGCCCTGGGTTTGCAGGTCAACCTAGAAAAGTCAAAACTCACTCCATCAAGGACAGTGCAGTTCATAGGGGCAGTACTGGACACAAACCTGCATCGAGCGTTCCTCCCCGCCCAGAGGGCAGAGGACATCATCAACACAGTACAGTTGCTCCAGAGACAAGGGTGGGGCACAGTGAAACAGCTTCAGCGGATGCTGGGGCTGATGGCGGCGACGAAGCGTGCTTCTCTTCGCGAAACTGAGGATGAGAGACCTGCAGCTATGGTTTCTCCGTCAGTTCTGCCCAACCAAAGACTCACCTCGGAAGAGGTTCACTATTCCCCCTATGACGCTCCAATCGCTCCAGTGGTGGGAGTCGAAAGACAATATCTGCCAAGGAGCGCCCTTCCACCTCCCGGCCTCCACAGTGACCATCACCACGGACGCTTCCCAGTGGGGTTGGGGCGCCCACATGGACGGACTGTGCGTGGGGGGCCAGTGGCCTCCCAAGCTGGCCTTGCACCACATAAATTACCTGGAACTGCTGGCGGTGCACTTTGCCCTTCATTCATTCCACCCGAGGCTGGCGGGAAAGACGGTGGCACTGCTCACAGACAACACCACCGCCCTGGCTTACATCAACAGACAGGGTGGGACGGTGTCCCGTCGCCTCTGTGCACTGGCGATGGACCTGTGGACGGAATGCATCCAGCACGACGTCTTTGTGAAGGCCACACATCTCCCAGGGGTCCTCAACATACAGGCGGACTCCCTGAGCAGAGGGGGGGCCTCACCACACGAGTGGGAGCTCCAGTGGCGCTTCCTGCAACCAGTTTTCCAGCTTTGGGGATACCCACAGCTGGATGCCTTTGCCACAGCAGACAACAAGAAGTGCCCCATGTTCTGCTCCAGAGGGGGTGCCGACCCAGCATCCCTGGGGGACGGGCTCCTCATCCCCTGGGAGGGCCGCTTCCTTTACCTGTTCCCGCCCCTCCCCCTACTGACGAGAGTAATCAACAAGATCAACGGAGAGGCCATGTTGCATCCTGGTGACCCCCTGGTGGCCTCGCCAGAACTGGTTCTCCTCCCTACTACACCTGTCGGGGGGGAACTTTTACCACTTCCCAGCGGAACCAGACCTCCTGTCATCTCAAGGGGGGCTAGTGCTACACCACAATGTGCCACACCTGAAACTGACAGCGTGGCTCATAGACCCTTAGAGTTCTTGGGCAGGGTCCAGGAGGTCCTACTAAATAGCAGAAAACCCTCCACCAGGGCGTCCTACGATAGGAAGTGGACGAAGTTCTCAAACTTTATGGCTGACCGGCCAGGCGCACCAAGGGAGGCGGGCCTGCCGGCAATCTTTGACTTTTTGCTGTCCCTAGTTGACGCAGGCCTAGTCTTCTCTTCCATTAAGGTCTACCTGGCAGCCATATCTGCCTTTCACGAACCTGTGGGCGGATACTCAGTTTTCGCCCACCCCCAGTCCAAAAAGTTTATGAGGGGGCTATTTAGACTGCATCCACCATCTAAGCCTCCCACTCAGTTGTGGGACTTGACACTGGTCCTAGACATGCTAACCAGGCGTCCCTTCGAGCCTATGGCCACATGCTCCCTGCAGCTCCTGTCCTGGAAGACTGCCTTTTTGGTGGCCATCACCTCTGCACGTCGTGTGGGGGAGCTCATGGCGATGCGTTGTGACTACCCTTACCTAGCCTTTAGAGAATCTGGTGTCTCCCTGGCCCCAGACATCAATTTCCTCCCTAAGGTGGCCTCCCAATTCCACCTCAATCTAGAGGTTTGGCTACCCGCCTTTTTCCCTAACCCCTCCTCAGCCGAGGAGCGTAGATTGCACGCCTTAGACGTCAAGCGTGCCTTACTCTTTTACCTAAAGCGCTCTAAAGCCTTTCGCAGGGACCAGCAGCTATTCGTCTCATACACTGCGCCCAGACTGGGCTCCAGGATCTCGTCACAGAGATTCTTGAAGTGGCTGACGGAGACCATCAAGATCTGCTATCTCCTAGCAAAGAGGCCGCTGCCGGGACCTGTCCGTGGGCACTCCACAAGAGCGATGGCGACATCGGTGGCGTTCCTGAAGGGCGTGCCCTTGGCGGATGTCTGCAAAGCTGCTACCTGGTCTTCCCCGCATGCCTTCATGAAGCACTACGCGCTGGACGTGCATGCTCAACAGAGGACTCGGTTGGGGACTGCGGTTCTACAATCTGTTGTCTCCGGTTGACCGTCTTCCCACCTCCAGGTATGCCTTGTTGCTAATCTCCCACAAGGTGATGCACAGAGACCACGAAGAAGATAGACAGGTTGCTTACCTGTAACTGTAGATCTTCGAGTGGTCATCTGTGCATTCACACTACCCGCTCTCCTTCCCCACTGCTGACGGCCTCCCTTCGATAGGAGCTTTCAGTGGTCACGAAGGAACTGGCGGCATTACCGCGATGGCGCCGTTGGGCGTGCGCAATGGGATGCCTGCGCATGCCCAGTGGCGCCGACCGCGGAAAATTCCCGGGCTTTCTTACAGATACCAATCGGGGACCAGCGCAGGCGCAGTATCCCACAAGTGTGAATGCACAGATGACCACTCGAAGATCTACAGTTACAGGTAAGCAACCTGTCTTTATTTTAGTAGTACACGTAATTCTTTTTGCCTTAGAGACAATTCTACTCCCATTCACATTCAAAACATTTACATCAGGTACTTGGATAGCATGCACCTGATGATTATTCTGGCAGCTATAACAAGCCTTAATAAAATGTCCAAATTTTTTGCAATGACTACATTGTACTCCTTTTGCAGCGCATTTAGGGTCATTTGTCTGGTGTTGTATAGAGCCACAATGGAAACATTTATTGGCATTCTGTGTCTCTGGTTTCCTGGCTTTCCAACCTGTTCCTTCAGCTCTTTTACAGAGTCTTAACTTTGTCTTGGCACTTTCTGCAACAGTTCCACTTCTTTTATTCCATCTCTAGTGGGGCCTGCAAGACCTTCCTCTTCCGACTAGCTTTCGCTGACGAAGGAAGAAATTGTTAATGATAACCGCCATCCTAAAGAACAGTATTAGCACTTTTATTAACTTAATTAACTAATTTTAAACCTAATCAGAATTTTAATGCTTAAATGTAATTTTGTGTTTTTTGCTTTTTGTATAATTGAAATTTGTATGATGTTGTTAGCCGCCCTGAGCCTGCCTCGGCGGGAAGGGCGGGATACAAATAAAATTATCTATCTATCTATCTATCTAGTGCCCAAACTTATCATCTTTGTTTCATTCAAAGCTGCTTCAGTTTGGGTTGCTATTGCTATAGCTTTATCCAAAGAAAGTTCTGGTTCTAAAAGTAGCCACTCCCTTATGTGAGGTACAGCTGTCTTTTCAACCAGCTGGTCTCTGATCATCTCATCAGCCAGCACTCCAAACTCACAGGGCCAATTAAGTCTCTAAAAGCTGCAATGTATTGTAATGTTGACTCCCCCGGTTTCTGTTGGTGCTGATGAAATTTATAACGATTAGCAACCACATTAACCTTGGGCACAAAAAACTCCTTCAATGCAGTAAGAGCCGTCTCATATTTATCATCAACAAGAGGGAGTGTGTAAAAAATATGCTGTCCTTCTATTCCTAAGAAATGAATAAGCAATGCAAGCTTCCGCTCTTCAGACACTGCAGTGTCACTAATTGCAAGCAGGTAATTGTCAAACATGCGGATCCATGAGGTGAAAATAATTGGAGACTCACTGGACTCTGCAAAAAAGGTACTGGAGGATTCAGAGGCAAAAACACTATCTCTTTTCGTTGCCAATTTGTTATGTATCTTAAATAAAGCCTCTACATCAGTCTTCAAGTCTGTTTTATTATATCTCCAAGTCAGTCTTCTTGTAAGCACACACCACATAAATCACGTCCTACAGCTGCAAGGTTCACTCCCTACTTCCTATCTTTATTTATATATATATATAACCCTCTTAAGGAGACATACACCACAGCTTGGCCCTCTGGACCCCACCCAGCAATGGGGAGGCTAGGAGGCCACAGTGCGAAAGCAGCAGACCCTGGCAAGCTCCTCCTTGCAGCAGGAAGGCTAGGAGGCCAGTGAGCGAAAGCGGCAGGTCCCAGTGATCTCCTCCCGGCAGCTGGGTGGCCAGACGCAGGCCCCTGTAAACTCCGGCAAACTCCTCCGGGCAGCAGGGTGGCTGGAGGCCGCCGCATGAACGTGGCAGGCCCCAGTGAGCTCCTCCTGGCAGCAGGGCATTGACAGGAGGCCCCCACGACCCGGCACAGAGGCTTCCATGGTCCGGTGCCAGGTTGCGATCCTGCAGATGGGAAACACCGCTCTAGAAAGTTCTCAGAAAGCTCTTGAGTGCACACCATCTGGCCCAGGGGATTTGCACTCATTCAATGCAGCCAGCTGTTTTTCAGTTACTATACATGAATTATACATCTGGCTTCTGGTTTCATCATGGCAGTGATTTGTGGACACAAGTAATATTAGCAACTGAAATACCTCTCCATAGCTATATATATCTATCTATATCATATTTTTTACCCTGTCCTTCTGCCAAGGGCAGATTCTTCTCCTTCATTTTAGAAAATTCAGATGAATAGTTGTTAGCTGCCTTGTAAATAAATGACTAACTGGAGGGAAGGTGGAATGGAAGAGTCTGATTTTGTCATATTCCATAAATTAAGTGGAGTAGGTACTTGGATGGGAGATCACCAAGACAGACCCTGCAGAGGAAGGCAATGGCAAACTTCTGCTTCTTACTTGTCTTGAAAGCCCTTTGCTAAGGTCACTGTAAATTGGTTGCAGTGTTACCTTGTTGACTAGTTAGGTGGGTATTTTTTTTTTGCAAGGCAAATGGTTGTTGGTTCTTATCTTATTGTTAGAGAAAAGGCAACAGTTTTCAACTGAATTTCTTGAAGGATAGATCTATCAACTAGTACTAGGCATGATGGCTAACAAGAAGCTTCAATATTTGGGCATGCAGTATCTATTAATTTTTTTTAATGCAACCTTCCTCCAAGGAATTTGATGGCAGATATGGTCCTCCCTGCCCCATTGTAGTCTCACAACATCCCTGTGAAGTAATTAGATGGAAAGGGAGACAGACGGGCCCAAGGCCATCAGTGACCTTCACATCAGGGTGAGGTTCGAACCTGGGTCTTCTAGATCCTAGTTTGGCACTAGCCAGTATATCACATTGGCTTTCTGGTACACTGTGCTGCTCTGATGTTCCCTGCTGTGTGCATGGAACTTCTCCCCCAGGGTCCACAGAACTCAGAGTGTGAAGCACCGGCCATGCAACCACTCCATTATGTCCCCCAGGTTGTGTTATGAGCACTACAGCCCAGTGGGGTTGGACAGGCTGTCAGAGTGGCCAGGCTGAGGGGCGGCATCTGGTGCAAGGCCACCCTCCCTCCCATGGAATGCATGGGTTGAAAACTCCCCCTCCCCTGTCCAGCCACGCGAAGGCAGTGAGGCAGCTCATAGTCTTCTCCGCACCCCCTCTCCAAGAACCAAGTGTGCCTGCCCTCCAAGGCATTCCCTCGGGGAGCCCATTGACAGAGTGGCAGTGGGGGGGGGAGGAAAGGAGCAGGGCGGAGTGAAGCACAAGTCAAGCAGGAGAGACAATGCAGTTGCACTTATTAAGTTTTATTGTGGTGCAATCAAGTAGAACAGGATCCTAGGTGGAAGTTGGAAAGTCTTGCAGGGGGGGGGGGCAGGAACAGCTGGCTGAGTGGAGGGAGAGGGCGGGGTTTGCATCACCACACACGGAAGCCACTCTGTTGAATCTGCACCTGCAAAACAGAGAAAGAGACCCATTGCACTCGGGGTGGAGTGCCATGCCACTGGCAGTCAGAGAGGTCCCGTCCTGACAGGGGCAGCAGAGATGTGTATGGGGGAAACATACAACCCCTCAGCACATGATGGAACCAGCCAACGCACACCCATCTGTCCTGGGTTACAGCGTTCCTGGTTCACTTGTAATTCAACAGCCACAGTAGCTGCAGCATGGGGCTGTGTCAAAGCTAGGGACTCTCTTAAAGGAACAGTTGCTGACCTGCCTCCCCACAGGCAATGGAGCAGCTGCTGGCTCCCCTTGTCCTGCCAGGGGTGGGAACGAGCAAAGGGCAGACTTGAGGGGGGCCCTCCAGCAGCATGCAGGGACTGGGGTGACTGCTACATGCCCGAGCCCGCTGTCAGGTTCAAGTGCCCGAGATGCTGGCATTCTGCCCGGCCTCAAGTGAGAGGAGGCGGGGCAATGTGAGGGTGTGCAGTTGCACTTACGCATCCATGTGCGAACACTCTGGAGGGTGAATACCTGTTGGGGCTTGGAAACAGAAAAGGTTGGCCATGGAGTAGAGACTTTGCTCTCCTCGCAAGTCAAAGAGCTCACCCTATACTAACTAAGTGGCCTTGCTGTGCAGTGTCCACCACCAAAGTGCCCCGGCCCACGCTCTAAGTCCGCGCATCAGGGAGCTCCTCGGCAGAGTCCCATGCAGCATGGCCTGCCCTACCTAAAGAGTTGTGCGGGGTGGGATGGAAGGCTTTGTAGGAGGGGGGGGCTGTGATTGGGTGCTGCAGAGGCTTATCCTGCCCAGGGCATGCAGGGATTGGTGTGCCATTTAGTCAGCTCCTACAGGAGTTTCAAGGCTGCGCCGGGAGCGGCAGCAAACTTTGTTTTCGGAATCCATGGGTCTCTATGGGATATACTTGCATTCCCATCGACATAACTTTGCACCTCTCATGGGGGGTTTCCCTTGCTGAAAGATCTTAGGGAGCTGACTAATGGCAGCCACACCCCTGGGACTGCCCCCTTGTATGCCAGAGCAGCGACGTGTGCCCCATTTCTGCCACTGGCAGGGCGTTGCACCGTTCCACCAGCAGCCATGGGCGGGCATGCACTGAGGCAGGCATAGAGTGATGCAGGTCCCATTTGTGCAGTGGGGAGGGAGTTAGAGTGGCGCAAGTTCCATTTGTGCCAGCGTAGCGGTTAGTTTGCTCCCAAAGCACTTTCAGCCCCCCTCTCAGGATTGCACTGTTAGTCTTTGTATTATGATGTGTGATGAATTCTCTTTCTACAGATGCTGATCATTTGATTTTTTTCAAAACATACTCAGAGAAGAATGAAAGGGCATCTGCCTGATCCGTGCTTAAATTTATAGTGAGGGGCAAATGGTCATTTTTGTGCATGGCTCAATTACAAAATTTTCGATAGATAATATAAGCTCAGGTGAGGCCAAGCAATAATCAACCACACTACGGCCCCATGAGGAAAAAAAAGGTGAAGTCAGATGCAGCTGAGAATTTAGAATGACCATTAAGTGTTATGATGTTATGAGTTATGCAAAATTCAGTTAGTTTGAAACCTGCATTAATAGTTAAAGAGTCAATGAATTGATGAGGCAAACACAACCGGAATGGGAAGGAATCTGATGCTTCATAACCGAAATATGGGATCCATTTCTGAGGATCATTGCCAATTTGAGCATTAAAGTCGCCTAAGATCAAAAATTGTGCTGTATGAAATTCCCTGATCAACGACAAAATGTAATCAGAAAACTTCACCCAAACTGCATCAAGCTTTGACTTCTCATTAAGGGGGGCAAAATAAACATTAATGATAATAAAGGTAATGAATGAAAAGATAGCAGTAAAGCCTGAGATATCAGCAGGCTTTTGTTTAGTGGAACAACCTTAACTGGGAAGTCAAGTTTTATCAGGGTAACTAGGCCAGCTTTACATCATCCCATGGGATGGGTTCTATAGGCAGGGAGACTGAAAACGTTGAAATCTGTCAGCTCAAACCCATCAGCTACCCATGTTTCCTGTAGGAGAACACAATCTAAAGAATTCAAAAAGTTTAAAAAATCAGGACCCCCCACCCAGCAGTGTTCCAGAACACAAAGTGGATGCACATTGTATCAATCTTGGTTGACTGTCATTCGTTGTGTTTATTGATCTGAAGAGTGCTTTTGATTTAATCAGTAGGGCTCTGTTATGGACCACATTAAGTAACCTGGGCGTGGACCCTTGCCTGTTGCTCCTTTTGAGGAAGCTTCACACTGACACATTTTGTCAGGTGAAATACTCTGCAACCGGTGACCTAACCAACAAAATCTCAGTGCTGAGGGGAGTTAAGCAAGGTTGCATGGTGGCCCCATATCTTTTCAATTTATTTTTAACAGATTTGGCCCAATATTTAAATTCAGTAAATGGTCATCATCCCAAACTTGGAAGTCAAGCTATCCCCTTACTCTTGTATGCTGATGATACCGCCATTTTCTCATGTTCAAGAGTGGGCCTGCAATGATATCTGAATGCCTTTCACAATTACTGTAAAAATAACTCTCTTTCTATTAACTACAAATCAAAAGTAATTGTCTTCTCAAAAAGTTGGTGCCCTTGGAAATGGTTTATTGGCAACCAATTGACTGAACAAACTCAAAACTATAAATATCTGGGGGTTACCTATAATTATATACTCAGCTGGATATCACATTGTAATAGGATTATTAACCTTGCCAAATGGTTTATTGGAAATGGTTTATTGGCAACCAATTGATTGAACAAACTCAAAACTATAAATATCTGGGGGTTACCTATAATTATATACTCAGCTGGATACCACATTGTAATAGGATTACTAACCTTGCCAAATGCTCTGCTTCCCATATTAAGCATTTTTACTTTACAAAGGGCAATCAGCTTGTTCCAGCTACACTCAAAGTCTTTCACACCAAAAAATTAGCTCAAATTCTTTATGGCATCCCCATCTGGATTTTAGCATTTAACAAGAAAGTAGAAAATGTTCAAGCCTCCTTTTTTAGGCAGATCTTAGGTGTCCCAAAATGTGTGATTTATTTTGTTCTCTGTTCTGAAATAGGTCAGTTGTTGATTGAATCAAAGGCTTGGATGTCAACATTCAAATTCTGGTTTAAGGTTCATTTTAGGGCCAAACTTAATAGTCTTATTGCCTACTTGTTGAAGGACTCTTATACTTCAGCTTGGTCAGTGGCCCTTCTGTCCAAACTTAACCAATTAAGGTTGACTACTGATGATCTACCATTCTCCAACACAATTCTGGCTATGCTTGATTTTATGTCTAACCAGGTAGAGGAACTAGAGATTGCCAACATTCGCTGGATTATGAAGAAAGTATGGGAGTATCAGAAAAATGTCTATTTCTGCTTCATTGACTACGCTAAAGCCTTTGATTGTGTGGATCACAACAAACTGTAGCAAGTACTTAAAGAGATGGGAGTACCAGCCCACCTCACATGTCTCCTGAGAAACCTATATAAGGGTCAAGAAACAACTGTCAGAATGGGATATGGAGCAACTGTTTGGTTTAAAATAGGAAAAGCAGTTCGACAAGGATGTATATTGTCACCCTGCTTATTAAATTTATATGCAGAGTACATCATGTGGAATGCTGGTCTGGATGAAGCACAAGTCAGAATTAAGATTGCTGGGGAAAACATCAATGACCTCAGATATGCAGATGACACCACTCTAATGGCAGAAAGTGAGGCGGACCTAAAGAACCTCTTGTTGAGGATGAAAGAGGAGAGCATAAAAGTAGGCTTGAAACTCAACATCAAAAAATCTAAGATCATGGCATCTGCCCCATCACACCTTGGCAAATAGAAGGGGAAGACATGGAAGTAGTGACAGACTTTACATTTCTGGGATCCAAGATCACTGTAGATGGTGACTGTAGCCATGAAATTAAAAGACATTTGGTCCTTGGGAGGACAGCTATGGTGAACCTAAAAAGTAGAGACATCACTCTGCCAACAAAAGTCTGTATAGTCAAAGTGATGGTATTCCCAGTAGTAATGTATGGCTGTGAAAGTTGGACTATAAGGCCAAGCTGTGGTGCTGGAGAAGAATCTTGAGAGTCCCTTGGACAGCAAGAAGTCCAGCCTGACTGTTCCCTGGAAGGTCAGATGCTGAAGCTGAAGCTCAAATACTTTGGTCACTAAATGAGAAGGGAGCACTCACTGTAGAAGACCCTGATGCTGGGAAAGACAGAAGGCAAAAGAAGAAGGGGATGGCAAAAGATGAGATGGCTGGACAGCGTTACTGATGTAACTAACACAAATTTGAGCAGACTTCGGAGGATGGTGGGCCTGGCATGACTTTGCCCCCCAAGTCGGAATAAAGAGACGGACACAATTGGATTGGTGAAACTATGGGCCACTTTTATTAAAATGAACAACAATGGCAAGGGCAACCGAACTGCGGCCAGGTCAGGGCCAGGGGTCTCCTCAGACCGCTCCCCTGCCTTTTTCAGCGGCCGAGAGACCCGGCCCCCCCAGCCGGAGCTGTGACCCACAGCTCCCGCTAGGCAGACCCAGCAGGGAGGCTCGCATCGGAGGGCCCAAACACCAGACGCGAGTCTCAGCGAAAGGCACCCATCCAATCGAGTCTCCAGGACAGTCTGCATTCACATACCTCGGGCCACACCAAAGGTAGATCCTGACAGAACCCTAACTCCCCAAAAGGGGGAGGCTAACCGGTCCTCCCCAGGCCGCCTGGTGCCATAAACCCCGTAGAACCTGCCACAACTAAGGCCAAGTCTCTACTTAGGGCTTAGCACCCACAGAAAGACCCAAAACCAACAAAAGCCCTTGCCGCAAATCTCTCAGGAAAAGCATATTACCCTTTTCCGAGAGATGCACCCCATCCCCTCTGTAGAGGTTGGGACATTCCTTAGAAATATCCGGATGGGGCAAATAGTGACCCAAGCCACCCTCCAAAACCTTGCGAATTTCCTTATTCGCTCGGTAACAAGCCCTTTCCAACCCAGCTGGATTCTAGGCACTGCGCCACTCCAAGCGCGGAATCATGGCCGACCAAACTATAATGGTACCAGGCCATCTGTTCCTTATGTACCTGAAATCATCCCGGGCCTGCAAGATCAACGCCTTGCCTTTAATCAGCCCGAGATCGTTTCCTCCCAGGTGAATAATCAATACCTGCGGAGGAGGGGCCCCAGACCCATGAAACAAAAGGGGGAGCAGGCCAGGCCACTGAAGACCGCGGCGCCCCCTCCACTCTATCGTGACATGTTTGCTGAGCCCCAGCTGAGAGCCAACAGCAGTTCTCCGAGCTTGATGTGCCGCCCAAAACACATAACTGTGCCCGCAGATGAGAACTCTGCTCCTCCGGCCAGGAACCACAGCATCTAAAAAGAAGAAACAGACAAGTTATACAAACCAAACCTCAAAGCACCCCCAGCTCCTCACTAAAACTCGTTAGCGGAGCATAGGGCGAATATAACCTTTGTAAGCCTGGGAACGCCAACGGCCAAGGCGTTGGATGGCCGAAGTAGGATAACCCAAGGCAGCAGCCGTCGAGGCTGCCCCGATTCTAAAGGAATGGGTACCAAACCTCATTCCAGCCAAACCCAACAAGGCTAGGGCCTTTGACGTCACGGCCCAAAATTGATGCTTTGTCAGGGGACTACCTCCCGCATGACAGAACAGCAATCCCGCGCAGCCTCCCCGCACAGCCAAATAGTCGGCCAATGCGGCAACTGGGCAAAGCTCCACCTCCGAACACGGACCCAACTCCAGCACTGTCCCTGTGCCCTCCTGGTCAGTTTTAGATCACCGGACAGTAAGGACCACCTTACCGGCCAGCAACGTAACATCCCTCAACAACAACGCCCTACTGGAAACATCGCTCTTGGAGCTTGCCACCAGCTCACTAACCCTCAAAGCCCCCCAAAAGGCCACTAGAGAGGCTGCGTGGAACAAAACTACTTCAAAATGAGACGCACACACTGCGCTCCAAACCCCTTTTAAACCCCGAAGGATCTCAGGAGACACCTGGGCCCTAGTATCAGGCATAGGCCCAGCCTCCCTGGACCACCCCTCCAGCATCTTTCGAATACGAAAATCTGCTGTTTCCTCCTTGAACCCCAAAGCCTTACTAGCGAAGGCCAATGCAGACATGAGTCTCCGAATTGATCGCATGGCCAATCCCTTACCTCTCAAAGCAACACAGTAATGGAGCAACTGCTCCACTGGGATGGGCCAAACAATGCGATACCCTACCTCAGCACTAAAGTCCTCAAACTGCCGCACGGCACGCTCATAAGACTTCCTGGTGCTGGGTGCAATGGCTAAGCCTATTGCTCTGCAGGCCTCGGCTCTCCAATCAGCCATAGCTCCTGGGGCATTGGCGCCGCATCCAGATCGGCGTCGGGGGCCAGCTGATGAAACCTCTCCATCTGTTTACGAGAGAGAGCGTCAGCCACCCCGTTATTCACCCCAGGAACATGTTTGGCCAAAAACAAAATGTTAAGCCGCAGGCAACGCAGAGTGAAGGCCCTCACCAACCTCATGACCCGCTGTGATTTGGACGAGAGGGAATTAATAACATGAACAACTGCCATGTTATCGCACCAAAAATGAACAGTGCAATTGACCACATCCTTCCCCCACAGCCAAACCGCAACTAAAATAGGAAAGAATTCCAAAAACGTAAGGTCCCTGTTTAAACCGGCCTGCACCCATGACCCCGGCCACTTTTCCATGCACCAATGCCCACAGAAGTAGACCCCAAAACCCAGTGACCCAGCAGCATCTGACATGACCTGAAGCTCAGCCTCAAGCCTCATGTCCTCTCTCCAAAAAGAAATCCCATTAAAGGATTCCAAGAACTCCTGCCACATCCTCATGCTGCTAGTAACCCTGGTCCTGTGATGTGGCGAGCGAAGGCCCGCCATAGCGTCACAAAACCTGCGCAGAAAAGGCCTACCAGGGGCGACCACTTTGCAAGCAAAGTTAAGGTGCCCCACCAGCTGCTGCAGCTCAAACAACGTAACCTTCCTTCTAAGCAGAAAGGAACTAATCCTTTCCTTCAAATCCAGCAGCTTCAGCTCAGGGATCCTAGATGACTGTTCCAAAGTATCTAGCTCAATCCCAAGAAAAACAAGGCGTTGGGCCGGGCCCTCAGTTTTTTCTTCGGCCAATGGCACACCCAACTCAGCGGCCAATTCAACAAAGCCGGCTAGCAACTGAGTGCAACGGCCCGAGCCAGCAGGGCCCACAAACAGGTAGTCGTCCAGGTAATGAACGACTTCCTGCAAGCCCACTTTTTCGCGCACAGCCCATTCAAAAAATGTGCTGAAGCACTCAAAAGCGGCACATGAAACAGAGCAGCCCATAGGCAATGCCCTGTCCATGTAAAATTGCCCTGCAAACGAAAAGCCCAGCAGCTCGAAATCATCCGGGTGGACAGGGAGAAGGCGAAATGCCGACTTGATATTGCATTTTGCCATCTCAGCCCCCTGACCACAGCGTCGCACGATGCCCACGGCCTGATCGAATGAGGTATACCTAATGGAGCAAAGCTCCTCAGGTATGCCATCATTGACCGATAAACCCCTAGGATAAGAAAGGTGGTGAATCAAATGAAATTCACAAGGTGCCTTCTTTGGCACCACCCCCAAAGGGGAAACCCTAAAATTCTCAACCGGAGGACTGGCAAATGGGCCCAAAATCCTGCCCTCCGCCAACTCCTTAGCAATTTTTTCCTTAACTATATGTTCAAGACCCACAACTGAACTAAGGTTCCTGGACCAAGTTGGTACCCGAGGACCTTGAAAAGGAATCCTAAAACCTAACGTGAAACCATTCAAAAGATAACAACTGTCCTCCCTATGTGGGTATCTACGAAGCCACAGACTAAGAGGCCCCACCCTTATCGGGCTGGAACCCTTTACCAGACTGGAAAGAACCCCCACCTGATTTTTTCTGACCCTTGCGGGATCGGACTCTGGGGCAGTTGTTGAAGGAGTGTGGGCCAGCACACAAGGGGCATTCGTGCTTAAAATGGCAGTTCTTTCGACTGCAAGCCCCCTGGGACCCAAACTCCCAGCAGAGCAAGCGGGGTTGAACCGCCTGCCCCGCAGCACTGCGGGAGGAAGAGGACGCACCAGAAAGAGAAGCGGAACCCTTAGATACAAGGTGACCGCTGTCGGATCGATCCCCCAGTTTGGGCCGTGCCGGTGACATCACCTGCAGCCACAACTGCTGGTGGATCCGATCCCATGGGAGTGAAGGGTACAAGGCGGCCCTCATCCTGAACTCCTGGTCGTACTGGCTCCAGGCAGGGCCACTGAACATCGTATACCCCTTGTATATGATGTCCAAGTACTGTATCAAGGCGGCAGCACGCCAGGGCTGAGCCCGCGCAATCACTCCCGCATATATCAAAAACCCAGGAAGCCAATTGGCCCAGGTCCGGTCAACCTTCCTTTTCCTAAGCTTCTCCTTATCTTTGTCATCTAGTTCCTCTTTCTCCTTTTTTCCAGCTCTCTATATAAAAGGGAGAATACATCCACATACTCTCCCTTTAAGATTTTCTCCTTAGTGGCAGGCAGCAAGTGGTCGCCTAAAGGCAAGGCGACCTCGCCAGAAGGCATGGCACTGAATGGCACCGCTCCATAGGGAGAAGGGAAACCCCAGACACCAGGCCAAGCCCCTCCTGGCCCCTGCTGCCCAGCCCCAGGCCAATGACCGCACATGCCCCACTGACCCTGAGGCCCCATCCAGTTACCTGGCTGCTCTGAGCCCGCACCAGAAGCGACCCCTAAGGGAGAGCCAACCCCACCATTGCCAGCAGACCCCCAAGCCCCCCACGGCCATACGTGCCCCATGTGAGAGAGGGAGCCATCCCCAGACTTACCGGAAGGCACAGCGGGCACCAAAGCAGACCCCGCACCACCGCCAGACAATGGTCCAGCACCGACATCAAGGCCAACAAGCCCCGCAGCCCCACCAGCAGCCGCTGCTGATCTGCTCTCTAAAAGAGACAAGCGGGTCAATATATCAGCCTGTAAAATCCCACCCCGGGCTGTGCTTTTTGTCAAATTGGGCTTTGTAATCCTTTTTTGCTTCCCCTAAATTCTCTTGGATGATTTTTCAGGATTTTTCTAACTTCCCCCACCATTGTTGGCAGTCCGCTGAAAGGGGTTGGTCCCCGCCCCCGGGTAGCGAGGGGAAGGGCTTTCCTTCGTAGCCATGCCCAGCTTGGAAGGGGGACACCTTGGTAGAGCTGTGGAGGCTATTGTTATATCCGTATTCGGCAAAGGGTAGAAGCTCCACCCAGTTGGACTGCTGAAAGTTTACATAGCACCGCAAGTATTGCTCTAAAAGCCCGTTCCCCCCGCTCACTTTGTCCGTCCGTCTGCGGGTGGTAGGTGGAGCTTAGTCCCTGCTCCATCCCGGTGAGTTTGCAAAACTCCCACCAGAAGTTGGCAACGAATTGCGGCCCGCGGTCGCTAATGACCTTGTCGGGGAACGAGTGAACCCGGACCACGTGTAAAAAGAAAAGATAAGCCAATTCCTTTGCGGTGGGGAGCTTTCGGCAAGGGATAAAATGGGCCTGTTTCGAGAAAGTGTCCACCACTACTAGTATTACAGTCCAGCCCCATGAGGTAGGCAGTTCCACAATAAAGTCCATTGACACTACCGACCAGGGTCGCTCTGCGGTGGGGAGGGGCTGCAAGAGTCCCGGCACCTTTCCCCCCTCCTTTTGGCCATGAGGCAAGTGGGGCACATTTGTATGAATTCTGAAATGTCCTTTTTCATTTGCGGCCACCAGAATTGCCGATGTACTAGGTAGAGGGTTTTTACGTATCCAAAGTGCCCGGCTAATTTGTTGGTGTGACAATGCTGCAGCACTTCCACCCTTAAAGATTTTGGGACATACAGTTTCCCCTCGTGGTACCAGAACCCTCCTTCCCCTTTTGTCATTCCGTCCGGCCAGTCTTTCCTCTCGGCTTCTGCCTTGGTTATTAACTTGTTTCCCCCCCAAGGGTCTTTTTTCTGAGCAGCCGTTTTTGATCTGGTCTGCACTGCCCCGGCCGCTGCCTCGGGGGGTATTAGAGATTCTATAACCTCCTCCCGTTCGCTCTCGTGTTGGGGCAGCCTTGAGAGGGCGTCAGTCAAAAAGTTTTTCGAGCCTGGGATGTGGCGTAGGGTGAAATCAAATTTGGCGAAAAATCCCGCCCACCGAATCTGCTTCCCGGTCAATTTTCGGCGTCCCATAAGGGCCTCCAGGTTTTTATGATCAGTCCAAATTTCAAACGGGACCCAGGCTCCCTCCAGCCACGACCTCCGCGTCTTCAGGGCGAACATCACTGCATAGGCTTTCTTGTCCCACACTGACCAATTTCTCTGCTCATTTGAGAATTTGCGGGAGATGTAGGCACAAGGTCTTAGCTGGCCCCCCTCATCTTTTTGCATTAATATTGCTCCTACGGCCATGTCGGAGGCATCGCACTGGACCACGAAGGGTTTGAGCTCGTTAGGGTGCACTAGCACCGGCTCACTGGTGAATAGGTGTTTTAAGGTGTCGAACGCCTCCTGGCACGGCTTAGTCCAGTTCAATTTGGCCCCTGGTTTTTTCACCTCAGGCCCCCTCCCCTTGGTCTGGAGGAGGTCAGTTAATGGCAAGGCCACCTTGGCGAACCCCTGGATAAACGATCTGTAGAAATTTGCGAATCTGAGGAAGGATTGGAGCTGTCTACGTGTCCTCGGGGATCCCAGTCTAGCACGGCCTGTATTTTCGCAGGGTCCATGGCCAACCCCTTGCCCGACACCCAGAAGCCAAGGTAATCTAGTTCCTCTTTGTGAAACTCGCACTTGGACAATTTGGCATATAGCTTGTTCTGGTATAACGTGATTAGGACCTCTCGCACTAGTTTTATGTGGGAGGGGTGGTCTTTGGAATAAATAATGATGTCATCCAGGTACATCCCCCCCCCCCCGATACAGGTACTTTCTCAGCACATCATTGATGAAGTTCATGAAAACCCCCAGAGCCCCCTGGAGCCCGAATGGCATCACCAGGTATTCGAATTGCCCCATCGGTGTGTTGAACGCTGTTTTCCACTCATCCCCCTCCTTAATCCTCACTCGGAAGTATGTGTCACGCAGGTCGAGCTTGGTGAATATCGACCCTTCTGACACTGCGCTCAGCAAGTCCTTGATCAGGGGGATGGGGTAGGCGTTTGACATGGAAATCCCATTAATCCCACGAAAGTCAGTGCAAAGTCTCAGGCTCCCATCCTTCTTTTTATGGAAAAGGACTGGGGCAGCGTGCGGGGCTGTGGCCGGGCGAATGAAGCCCCGGCGCAGGTTCTTATCTAGGAATTTCCGTAGCTCTGCTTTCTCTGCCCACCCCATCAAATAGAGTTTTGCTTTGGGCAAAGACTGGCCGGGGATGAGTTCTATGGCACAGTCTGTGCTCCGGTGTGGCGGCAGCTCATCGGCTTCTGTCTCGCTGAACGCTCCTTTCAAGTCCCGATACTCTTTGGGGATTGATTTTATTTCCTCTATAGTCACACACAGTTTATCGTTCTTGGGGGGTGGTCTTGGCCCCCATAGCTCCCGCCACAGGTGGGAAGTGCATCGCCTGTCGAGGAAGTCGATCGTGTGCTCCCCCCACTGTATGTCTGGTTGGTGCCGGGCCAACCACCCTACCCCCAGTACAATGTCAAAGGAGCAGGATGGGGCGACCACGAATACTTCCAAGTCTCAGTGGTCCTCTACCCCCATGGGAACCTCCTGGGTCCGCTCCACACACGGTTCCTCTTCATTCAGGTCCCGTCCATTTGCTCGAACTCGAGCAGCCGGGGGAGCAGCTCCTTGGCCAGTTCTAGCATTTCCACTAGTCTGGGGATTATAATTTCCCAGGTGCACCCTGAGTCTATGAGGGCTCTGGCGTGCACAAATCTTTTTAATTTCATGTTTAACAAAGTCAATGGGACGAACATAAGTTCCCCCGATATTCTCACCCTTAGTGGTGCCGCTTTCTCCGGGACCTGCCGCTGGGCACCCTCCAGTGCAGGTCGGCCCCATTTCCCGCCGGCTCGGTTTCCCACAGGTCCTCTCCCAGCTCCTCCAGCATTATAGAATCCTCATCAAGCACCATCGATAAGGCGGTGCTGCCACGGCCCGACTCCTTCGGTTTCATTGGCTTCTTCACCCCCCCATTGGTGCTTTTGGGGTAGGGGTGGCGACCCTGGTTCTCTCCGGGCAGTTCACAGCCAGGTGGTTCGGGTCCCCACATTGGTAACATTTGCAGGTAGGGGGGTAGGTTTTGACGCCCCCCCACGGTCTTCTTCACCTCCATTCTTGGGGCGGCTCAGGGCCCATGGCTCGCTTTCCCCTGGTGTTCTTGGCGTTGGAGGGCTACTGCTTTCATGTTGGTCTCGACCTCCCCTGCCAATTGAATCCACCCAACCAGGGTGTCCGGCCGTGCCTGCCCGAGGGCCCGATCCAGCAGTCCGGCATTCAGCCCCCTGCGAAACGCCATGATTTCCATCGCCTCGCTCCAACCCCTTATCTTTCGGAAGTGGTTGCGGAACTTGAGAGTGTACTCGCGGATCGACTTGCTCCCCTACCAAAGGTCTTGGATGGCGGCAATGGCCCGGGTCTCTTGTAATGGGTCCTTGAATTGGGACAGCAGGGCTTGCAGGAACCCCGCTACCGTGGCCACTTTGGGCCCCCTGGTCTCGTACAGGCTCACGTACCCCAGCTGTGCTTCCCCCATCATCTTTGATCCTAGGTAGGCCATACGACTGTGCTCATTGGGGAAGGAGTTGCTCCAGTAGTGCATATAGCTGTTGGCTTGAATGATGAAGTACTCCACCTTGTTGGGGCTCCCGTCGAATGTGACATCGAGCTCCTGGGTCTTCACCCTGCCCCCCGGAGCGGCCAGGGCGGCAGGACCGGCATGGCCGGCCGGCACAGCAGCACTGATCGAGGCGGTGGACCCGGCGGGCTGAGCAGGTTGCGCAGGCACCACCGGTTGAGCCCGCGCCAGAGCTCGGTCGATCTGCTTCAGGACTTCACGCACCACCAATGATAGGTTCGCTTTCATTTCCATCCGCAGGTCGCAGTTCATCAGCTCCATTTCACGTCTCAGGTCCTCCATCAGGTCGCATTTCGGGGATGGGGACTTCGAGTCGCGTTCGTCGTCCGGCTTTGACCCCAACGGGAGGTCGTCCGGCTCTGCTGGGCACTCCCTCTTATTGTCCAGCTTGGCTGGGCACTCCCTCTCATGGTCCTCGTCCAGGGTCTGGCTCCCCTGATCCCTCTCGTCCCCAGTGTGCCCGGGGTCTCCTGGAGTCCAGAGGATATTTGTGTGCCTCAGCACCTCCTCGTCCATCAGCGTGGTTGAGATGCGGGGGTGCCAAGCCTTCGGGGTGATGAATAGCATTTGGCTGCTCACCTTCTTCACTCTCCGGGGTTCGACAATGTGCCACACCGGGGTACCCGGTAGTTCAGTAGGTTCGGAGGGCTCTGGGTCGCTGGGTGCTTTTGCAGCCATCCGCTACAAAGTAACTCGCGCCGATAAGCCCCCGTAGGGATCAGTTTCAAAATGTCAGCAAAGGGTTCATTGAAGTCCCAGAAATGATCAAAGGCGACTTGGTTAAGAAACTAAGTTTCATTTATTGATTACAACAATATTACTCTCTACATAGAACTATTGAAACTGATAACGTGTAGTCTGAGCCATAGGTATTTATGAATATACTTCAAAGCCTGGGGCTTTAAATTACTTCTCATAATAAATCTACAGTCGTCCCTGCAATTGCTACTTTCACACGCCACTTATCTTTCGCTAGGGATAGTTACATCCTCCCTCTCGGTGGTGTCCTTGCTCTCACTCGGGAGGCGTCAGGGTGGCTAGCCTGGTATTCTGCACTTCAAAGGCTGGGCTGCCCTTTGGAGTTCTGGCAACCTCCTTTCCCACCCCTCCTTCTTTTGCAGGGTGCAAGTATTAGCATTTTATTAAGCATGGAAGTTAGTAGCATGGATTAACTACAGTTAGAAAACACAACTGACTGCAATTGAACATTGCCTGACACTGGGTCACCATAAGTTGGCTGAGATTTGATGGCACTTTTCACCACATCTGTTTTACATGCCATCACTTCCCCATTAAATTTTGTTCTTCTTGATTTGTGTTTTTTCCATGTTGGACGTGTTACCCCTCCCCCCCAGTCAGTTCCAATGTGATTTGCAGGAAACCATTTTTTAAAAAACTGCACTTCCGTTCATACTTGCTTGGAAGTCAGCTCCTTTCACGTTAGTAGAATTTAGTTCAATCTCACTTAAATGTACTTCTGCACTTAGCAAAGCAGTGGCTTGTGGTAATTAGTACAGCAGTACAACATTTGTTCGAACTGAAAGGGGTGGTGCAACGGGCTTGTAGGAAGTCTCAATGCCTCTATTAACTTTGGAGTGATAATGTCTCTTGTGCACCCCGGGTCTAGCAATGCCCTTGCATGTATAAATCGCTTGAGGGTAGGATTCATTAACGTCAATGGGATGAAAAATTTCCAGTTACTCTCACCCTTAGTGGCGCCGCTAACTCAATGACCTGCTGCTAGGCGTCACTCAGTGCAGGTCGCTCCCATTTCCCGCCAGCTCACCTTTCCGGGATTCTTCTCCTGATTCAGTTACCAGGATAACCTCCTCCTCCCGAGATGTGGGAGTGGTGACTCTGCCTTTTGCTGGTTCCCGTGGGCATCCCTCCAGCTACTTGGCTTTGGGGGCACTGGACTTCGGAGTAAGGGGGGGCCTCGAGGTTTCTCAGGGCAGTTTGTGGCCAAGTTATTTACGTTCCCGCATCAGAAGCATTGATGGAGGTTGGGGGTTTTGGGTCCCCCTGCCCCGGCCACTGCTTTCTTCTCTTCTGCCTTTGCCCCAGACCGAGACTCACATTCCCGCTTTCCCCCTTGCTGGAGTGGCACTGGAGAGCCACTCTCTTCATGTTGGTTTCTACTTCTCCCGCTAACTGGACCCATCCTACTAGTGTTGTAGGCTGGGCCTGCTGTAGGGCTCGATCCAGTACACTTGTGTTCAGACTCCTCTGGAACTGCTCAATTTTCATTTGTTCATTCCACCCGCATATTTTCGCGGCGTTGGCTTGAAATTCCACTGTGTATTTTCTCACTGATCTGAGACTCTAAAGCATATCTCGGAGGGTGGTTAGGGCCTGAGTCTCTTGGAGTGGGTCTTCGTACTGTATCAGGATCGTGTGTAGAAACGCCGCCACTGTGTCCAGTTCGGGACTGTGTGTTTTATACAGACTCACATATCACCGCTTGGCCGCCCCTCTCAGTTTGGCGCCTACGTAGTCTACTTAACAAAACTCATCGGGGAACGTGTGTTCCCAATAATATATGAAGCTATTTGCTTGTATGGTGAAGTACTCCACTACCTCTGGGTCCCCGTCATCAGTAGCAGTCAACTCTCGGCCCCATCCATAGTCAGGTGGTGGCGGTTGCGGTGGCTGTGGCGGGGTGGTTGTCCCCCCACGGATGCTGGAGGGTTTAGAGCTTGGTTGATTTGCCTCCTCACCTCTTGAACCATGAATGTGTTGTTTGCCACATTTCTTCATGGAGATTATGGGCCATCTCCACCATTTGAAATCTCATGAGCTGGAGGAAGTCCTGTGGGTCGGGGTCCTGATCCTCGCCCTCCTCATTGGGTACTGGTTTGGTGCCTCGGTCCTATCGGTTGTTGCCTCCACTTGTCTCTGAGGTCCCCAGGTCTCCTTCTTCTCCTGGTGCGTAGGGGAGGAAGTTCCAAGATTGCTTCTCTACGCCCGGGTCTTTCATCCATCAGAGTTGTTGAACAGCGCGGGTCCCAATCTTTTGGGGTGATGAATAGGCACTGTATGTGCAGCGGGGAGCCTCTCCCAGCTTACCGCCATGTGTCGAGTACATGCCATGGGGGCGGCCTCAGGACTACTCCAGTTCTCGGATCCTCATTAACTGGCATCTCCAGCCTATTGGGGGCTTCTCAGTTGTCAGGGACCTTCTCCGCCATGGCGTTAAAAAGTCTCTAATTTCAGTTGTCCCCAGGTGGGAGTAGTTCCAAAATGTCAAGCCCCGAGATTCCCAATAATGAAGTCTCTTGTTTTGTTTCAAATAGACTGGTTTATTTAGGAATTCAAAGGTGCTTCAAGGTACATGGTCCTTGGAAATACTGAGATACCAGAAGTTACATGGTTCTATATAGGGTATCATAAACCGTTACAAAAAGGCGCTCCATTCAAATCTAAAGTTCAAAGGGTACAGCAGTAACTTTCTTTTGCACTACAAAAACATTCGCATACTCTGTCATGAACTGATAAGGAGCCTGTGAAATTTAGGGAGTGCACTCTTCAAACATAGCATGCTTTCCCTAGTAACATAAACATTCTTTGCCAGATGGCAAGGCTTACGTGATTGCTAAGTTGTAAATAATGGAGAAGAACCAAAGCATTGTCCTGTCATTTGTTCAGCTATCTTATATATCCGGGCTTGACAACATGTTGCTGCTTTGCACTGGCAGTAGCCCAGTTTGAACGAAAGCTATTTTCCATACAATATTCTGTTTGCCTTACCAGCTTCCATTTAATTTAAGATTCCAAATCAATGTAAAAAAAAGAATTAATATCATGCAGTGGCATTTGAGATCTATGAGCAGCCAGGAGCATACTTGTTTGGGCAAGCTGCCATCTCTTGGTTTCAGTGTCCCCAGTGGTAATGTTACAGCACATAGGGAGTAGGTTTGTATGAAGTCAGAGCATTGACCCACCTAGACCAGTATGGTCTACCTTGACTGACAATAGCTGTCCATGCTCTGTAGAGGAGGCTATTCATCAGCTCTTTGACTTGAAATCTTTTAAATGGAGATTCCAGGGACTGTAGTGGAAATCTTCTATGTATGAAACATGTGCCCTGCCCCTAAGCAATGGACTCCTCCCCTAAACTATCTCAATGCCATGAATAAGATAAGAATTACATAGCTGAATGATCCCCAACATAATATTCAGGGGCTCCATGGTGCCTTCTGATGTATTTCCTGGATCTCACTTTTGGTGTAGCCAGTTTGGTGTAATGGTTAAGTGTGCAAACTCTTATCTGGGAGAACCGGGTTTGATTCTCCACTCCTCCTCTTACAGCTGCTGGAATGGCCTTTGATCAGCCATAGCTATCACAGAGTTGTCCTTAAAAGGGCAGCTGCTGTGAGATCCCTCTCAGCCCCACCCACCTCACAGGGTGTCTGTTGTGGGGGGAGAAGATATAGGAGATTGTAAGTCGCTCTGAGTCTCTGATTCAGAGTGTCAAGCTACCCATGCTAACAATAACAAGATCCTTTGTATTTCCAAATAGATTCATTTATTGCAGATAGGATAGGACATCACTGACGAGTGAGAAGATTAAGGAACAAAAGCAAGGGGAAGCGTTATATAGATGGAGAATAGCCATTAACAAATGATAACATTTCAAACCTAGATGGGGAATAGCCATTAACAAATGGTAACATTTCAAACCTAGAGGTTAAGAGGTTACAATAACATCTATAGCCCACTACAAAACTTCTACAAAGCAATTCTACAAAACTCTGGATAGCTGATAAGGAACCTGAGAAAATGCAGAGGAGGGTTATAACTTCAACACTTGGCATTCTTCTGTAGACACAACACAGAGAGGGTCACAACAGTAGTAAACCAAATAGGATGAAAGAATGGGGGACTTGACACAGGGAGAAGAGCGGGGTATGAATCAGCAGTCTTCTCTTCCTCCTCTTCCCACAAAGCATCCCTTTCCCAAAACAAAGAGCTGCACCAATTCCCCACTAGCCTTATGCTTCTCTCACTTTCCTCTTCTCCATGGGGCTTCTGTCAGATTTCACACTATCTGCCCCGGGGCTATAACTCACTCCGCTTTTTTTTGTGCAGCAAACAAGATCCTCTAAAAACTGGTTTCTGTTTGCCGTGCAAAAACGGTGAAGCAACTTGCAGCCCCGGGCCAGATAGTGTGAAGTCCAATGGAAGCCCCGCGGAGAAGAGGAGAGTGAGAGTGGCATAATGCTAGTGGGAAATCGATCTCAATCTTTCCACTTCACTGGAGCAGAAGGTGCATGACAGTTTACCTTAGGACATAGAAAGTATCCATTCTGAAATAGTGGACTCCTTTGAAGGAAGACTTAGTTTGGAGCCTCCCATAATTTTGTAATTGTCTGACAAGCAGCCAGATTGTGAGGGTCTGTGTTTCCCAGGGCAGCCATTTGTGGTGGCACCCAGAATTCTGAAAGAGCTCACAGGTGCAACGATAACTCCTGCTGTTGCACTTCAGAAAATAATGATGAACAGCAGCTACAACAGCCCTATTTCCTGCATCTATAATATATTACAACTTTCTTATACTTCAGGAAGAAGATGAATTAAATTACAACATCTCCCCCTCCCCACCCTCAGTCTGTAGCATTTTTCAGACTGCAGCTGTCTTTTGGGTTTCTGTCAATGTCATGGTGGTTCCCAGGGCTTTTTTTTATAGCAGGAACTCCTTTGTATATTAGGACAAACACTCCTGATGTAAGCAATCCTCCAAGATTACAGTAGCCCTTTAAGAAGAGCCCTGTAAATTCTTTGAAGATTCGTTACATAAGAAGGGTGTGGCCTAATATGCAAAGGAGTTCCTGCTACAAAAAAGCCCTGTTTCCAATGATCAGGCTGTGTGCGCAATCAGCTCAAATTGACATGTATGCTTCAGCCTTTCCTTGCCAGTCTTCTGTCTGTTCAGATTCACATTTGAGGGATGTTTTTTTTCTACTCCCCCCAATTTTCATTTTGCACATGTGCTGAAGTGTTCTGGCACTGCAGTAGCCTCAAGGAGATCTCATGGGCACTATTCCCTTTGATTGCAGTGCAAGAAACTCTGAATTCTCCCTCCCCTTGGAGCAGATTCCCTTTCCTCCTGTGCCCCCCCCCCCTCCGCAACCATTCCCTGGCCTACTGGTATTTATGGAAATTGAAAGCCCTTCCATTCCACTAGCTCCAAGTTCCTCATAAATGATGAAAATGGCTCTGAGGCTTTTTTGGTTAGTGAACTGTGAGAATCTGTGAAATTAATATCAGGGGTTTCTGGGAGAATGAACTAAGCCATGTTGCCAGGCATACCTTTAATCTGACCCTGCACCTTCAAACCATCTACTTTACATATCTTCTGCCAGATTTACCAGATCTTGCCAAGAAAGACTACAGAGTATGTTTGACACTAAAACGTATTTGAAAATGGTGCCCAGGGACATGGTGGTATTTGCTGTTGGATTTGAATGAAAGAATAGTAAGTAAGGCAATGATTGGCTGCTGGTGTCTGGCCTCCCAATGGGAATGATCATTTGTTTCAGCGCAGGTGCCCTCCAGTGCTGAAATGTTTCAGTGCTGGTTTGCAAATTCTTCTTCTCTGCCATTTATTTTCCCAGACTTAGCCTGGGGGCAGAGATGACCTCAGCCTACTGACAATTCACTCAGTGTGGCAGCTGCCCAATCATACAGCTTGGAATCTGTGATGGGACTGAGAGAGGGGATGTTTGCAGTTTGGCCAGCTGCTATGTCTGCTTCTCTCTCCTTTACCTAGCACTGGGCTGTTCTCACCCGATTCCCAGTGTCTTCCATCAGATTTGGGTGGGGTAGGGTCTGGTAGGAAAACTTTTTTTTTCTTTTGAAAACAGCAATGTGAATTAGGAACTGGGCTTGTTGAACCACAAATGGCTGGACCTCCCAGGATTCTCTGGGTTAAGGGAACAGCTCAATTGCCATCACCTTGGATTTGCTCCTGAAAGGTTCAGCAACCATTGAAAATGTGCCGTAATCATCTTATTTGAAACATCTGTGTTTTAGGAATTCATTCTTTATTTAATTTGCTGCATTTTGACTTTGTGCATGCAAGTGCTATTTTGAATATTGGCTTTTGGCAAATAACCCCAAGTTCATATGATGTCAATACAAAATGTGCATGCTTGAGTCATTTCACACATTATGGGAGAAGATAATACATAAACATGGCTGGGAGCTTTGACCTATTAGTGGGTCTCTAGCACAAGCATCTGTCTTTAAAAAACACCTGAGCTTACATCCATCTTGCAGGATTGCCAACCTCCAGGTGGTACCTGAAGATCTTCCACTATTACACTTGATCTCCAGATCAGTTCCCCTGACAAAATGGCTGCTTTGGAGGGTGGACTCTATGGCAGTATACCCTACTGAGATCCCTCACCTTGCCAAACCCTGCCTTTCGCAGACTCCACCTCCCCAAAATCTCCAGGTATTTCCCAACTGAAAGTTGCAACCCTACCCTCATGTGTTACATTTTTAGCGGAGAACTGAAAGTACATGCCAAAAATGTAACATAGGAAGCAGCCACACACATCACAAACTTTTGCCCCCACCATGACACAGTTCATGCAAACTTTTTCTTTTATTTTGAGGGAATATTTTTTTTTCAGGAGTAAAGTTTGGCAGGGAAATTCAAGGGGCTTGGTCCAATGGAGCTTGCAAAGTATGATGCCAGCAGTGGGAACCTAGCAGCTAAACCTTCTGTGTGGCCGGTGCAGTACTGTATAAAGTTAAGATATGATATGGTTTGAAAATGAAGCATTCATTATTAGTGGGTTACAGTATAGTGCAGGGGGGTGGAGGGGTGGACTCCCTCTGAGTGTCCTGCCCCCCCAGGGAAAGTGCATGCGCAATACATCGCCTCTCCTTTCCCGGTGTAGTGAACGCTGCGTGGTCACTGTCCGGCTATGCCTGGCAGATGGTCACTGCAATGGCCTCTCCTACATTACTGCATCCGTGGCAACACCTTCTCGCTGGTCCCCCCCCCCCCGTTTACACAGAGTTTGCCACGTCATGGTGCGACCGAATGTCCGGCGGTATAACCGGATGGGCAGGCTGGGCTTTGAAGACAGTCCAGCAATTCAGCTACCTGGGGTGCATCATCTCCTCAGACGCCAAGATCGACAAGGAGATTGACAATAGACTGGCAAAGGCAAACCGTGCATTTGGCCGACTGCATAAAAGAGTGTGGAGCAACAAGCATCTGAAAAAAGGCACAAAGATCAATGTTTACAAAGCGGTTGTGATGACAACCCTCATCTACGACTCCGAATCGTGGGTATTATACCGTCATCACCTGTGACTCCTTGAGCGCTTTCATCAGCGCTGCCTTCGCACCATCCTCAACATCCACTGGAGTGACTTTGTGACCAACACTGAAGTCCTCAAGCGGGTGGAGGTTACAAGCATCGAGGCATTGTTGTTGAAGACACAGCTTCGCTGGGCAGGGCATATCTCCAGGATGGAAAACCACCACTTTCCCATACAAGATTGCCCTGTATGGCGAACTTTCCACCAGCCATCGAAATAGAGGGGCACCAAAGAAGAGGTACAAGGACTCCTTGAAGAAATCCCTTGGTACCTGTTGCATTAACCATCACCAGTGGTCTGACCTAGCCTCAGATCGCAAAGCATGGAGGCACACCATCCACCAGGCTGTCTCTTCCTTTGAGAACGCATGCATAGCTGATCTTGAGGACAAAAGGAGATTGAGGAAGAATCGTACTGCTATAGCACCAACCCCAAATCAGACTTTTCCCTACAGCCACTGTGGCCGGACCTGCCTGTCCCGCATTGGTCTTGTCAGCCACCAGCGAGCCTGCAGCAGACGTGGACTACTGCACCTTTCTTAAATCTTCGTTCGCGAAGTCAAGCAGAGAGAGAGAGAGACAGTATAGTCCTCTAAATAGTGAAAATCTTTTCCCAAATGCTGGTTGCTTTAGCCCTATGGTTTTGTGCTTCAAGTCTTTGCACTGTAATGGCTTTCCTCATATTATCTCTTCTGGTGTTCTCCCAATCCAAATTATTTCCCCCTAGACAAATACACCAAGCAGGTTACCAAATTACAAGCACTTACAGTTTAACTTGTTAAGCTTTACTATAGTCCTTTTGGTTAACATTTTTTGGGTAATGTGCATGTTTATGTACCTAATTCTCTGCTGTGATTTAAATGTTGCAAGCAGAATTGTAGGCTTGGAAATGGGATCCCATCTCCGAGCCATTTATGAGGAAGTGAGACAGTGGATCCCAGTTGCTGTGCTGGTTTGGATAATCAATGCAAGTATTGTTAGTGCAGTGATTTTTATTAAGACCAACCAAAATAATGCCACAGTGCATGTGGAAGCTTTCAGTCGCTCTCTTTTTTAAACAGGCTAGATGTTTAAGAAAGGAGCAGGAGAAGGAGAGGAGGCGTTTCAGGCTATGACATTAGGTCTAGGAAGCATCCTCTATAGCAAGGGTGGCCAACGGTAGCTCTTCAGATGTTTTTTGCCTACAACTCCCATCAGCCCCAGCCATTGGCTGGGGCTGATGGGAGTTGTAGGCAAAAAACATATGGAGAGCTACCGTTGGCCACCCTTGCTCTATAGAATGTAAAGCATGTATACAAAATGGTGCTGTTTACAATTGCACCTTTTGTCCTTCTGGGAAGAAGCTAAATTAAATAAATAAAACTTTGTATTCATTTTGTCAATCTGTGTAGCATAAGTGACTTAGCCCTTCTCAGACCTCTTGTCTAATTCTATGTGCACTTTGTTTGGATTTGTAAAAATGGTTTTGCATAATTTTGGAATGCCTTATTTGGCACAGGTTGTGACCATCACCTGATTAGCATTGCTAACTCAAGCTGCTGCATGGGCTACGGTTGCTTTCTCAGGGCCAGCAGTAAATGCCCATGACCAAATGTTGTATAATTAAGAATAGCAGTGATTATATTCTGTTCCAATATGACTTTGCTGTTTCAGCAGTTTGTAGCAAAGGAGTCCTCAGATTTTGCCCAGTTTTCAAATGGGAACTGAAGGGTTTTTGCTGAGGAGAAACACCCCCAGAATTTCAAAAGCCTCTGTAAGAGTAGGAAAATGTCCTGGGTGCAGTGAAGGGATCTGCATATGCCTGTTTCACTGGTGTGACTCATCTGTCTTAACTGCAAGGCTTAGTTTAACTAGAATGGGGAACTGCATAGAAAACATATTTGCCCTTGAATGTAGGGTTTCTTGGCCCAGCTAGCAGGAGGATGGGGTGTTGCCATTGGCAGCAGTGGTGTGACATCACTTTTGGAAAAACCTAGAAGTGATGTCAGTCTTTTCTAGTAATCAAGAAAAAAATGCTATGGTTTTACCATAGAGTTTTGGCCATTGTATTGATGTCTGCTTTCCCAAAAGTGACATACCATCACTGCCAAGAGCTATTTTATTTTTATCCTCCAGTAGGGGACTGGCAACCCTGAGTTAAATGCCACATTGAAAATATGATTATATCAATTACTTAAAGATTTTAGAGTGATCAAACTGTATATGACCAAACTCATCCGAACTCTGAGAAGGAGCAGGATAGAGAGCTACTGGAGGGGTGAGTGTTTTTATTTGCCTTTCCTTAACTGCTGAGGAGAATTAGGTGAGGTTACTGTGTGGGAGGACAGTGTTTGAGGCTCTGTGGGTGTGTATAAGGTTGTGGAAGAGTGTGCCTGTTTGAGAAAGTGTGGTTTCTGTTTGTCTCTGTTGCCTGGGTGTAATTTGATTCACTGTAATTTGATTGCCAGGGTGTAATTACTTCCTGGCCCTACCCTCTGCTGGGTGAGATTTCTATTGTGTAAGGCTCCTCCTCACTGGAGGTGCAAGTCTTTGGCATGAGAGCTCAAGGGCTCTTGGCCTGTGGCTCTTAGGCTGTGGATTTGGCCTGGGGTCCTGTAAGAAGGTGAGAAGCTCTTCGCAAGTAGTTTTGGGAGACAGTTTGGCAGTGCAGTTATTAGAGAGGTACAAGATAAACAGAAGTAATTTTAAAATGGTGAAGGAGCTGAGGCAGTGATGTGCAGCGTCTGTGGCATGTTTGTATTTTTACCTGAGGGTGACAGAGATTATACTTGAAGCAAGTATAAATTGGTAGCCCTACTGGAGGAGAAAATATAGAGACTTGAGGCACTCTTGTCCACACTCCAGTTTACAAAGGAAGGTGAAGAGTTCATGGACAGAACACATGAAGTCCTCTTGAGAAGAAAACAGGAGGAGGAGGAGGAAAAGGTACCTTAGTGTATGGTGGAGCACCCAACACAGAGGGCACATAGTAAAAGGTAGCCTGCAGAAGCAGGATGATCAGGAGACATTCTGAGCCTCTGTTGCTAAGCAATTGGTTCCAAAATCTCTCCATAGATATTGATTCTGGATTATTGGAACAAGAGCTACTTCCCCAGCCTTCATGAAGCTTGAAGCTTTCCCGGTATTGAAGTCAGACTGACTGGCCTGCAATTTCCTGGATTTCCTCTGGAACCCTTTTTAAAGATGGGGGTGACACAAGATAAAAGGAGTAAGAAATAATAGTGATATCATGTTAGGGGTCTGCTATTGACCACCAAGGACTATTGACACAGGACTTAGATGAGACATTCCCAGACCACATTGCAAAGTTTTCAAAGAGACAGGACATGATAGTCATAGGAGATTTCAATTACCTGGACATCTGTTGGAAGTCCAATTCTGGTAAAAATGAAAAGTCAAATAAACTACTGACTTCTCTTGCTGACAACTTCATTTTCCAGAAAGTGGTGAGGGAAACAAGGGAATCTGCTATCTTGGACTTGATTCTCACCAACAGGGAAGAAAGATCGATGAGATGAAAGTAGTATGCACCCTGGGTAGTAATGACCATGTCATTTTGGAATTTAGAGTCTTATTTATTTATTTATTTATTTTATTCGATTTATAGCCCGCCCTACCCCACCGAGGCGGGCTCAGGGAAGAGAGAAGATGTATGTAGTCAGATGTCTTAGGGAAGAGAGAAGATGTATGTAGTCAGATGTATAAGTTGGACTTCAGGAAAGCAAATTTTGATGAACTTAAACCTATCCTAGGTAGAATCCCATGGTCAGAAATACTTAAGGTGAAGGCAGTTCAAGAGGGGTGGGAGTTTCTTAAAAGTGAAATATTAAAGGCACAATCACAGACAATTCCTGTGAGAAGGAAAAATGGGAGGAGCTCATAAAGCCAAGATGGCTCCATAAACAGCTTTCTGAAGACTTGAGAAATTAAAAAGACTCATTTAGGAAATGGAAGAGGAATATAAACAAATAACCAGTGTTTTTAGAGAAAACGTTACGAAAGCTGAATCTCAGTATGAGCTTAGGCTAGTGAGAGATGCTAAAAATAACAAAAAACAGGTTATTTTCTTATGTTCAAAGTATGAAAAAGAGCAAGGACATAGTAGGCCTATTGCAGGGGCAGGAAAGTGCAGTTGTGACAGGTGATGAAGAGAGGGCAGAACTGCTTAATTCCTAGTTTCCCTCAGTTGTCTCTTGTGTGGGAAATGGTGCTCAACATGGCAAAAACAGAACACATGATGAGGGAAGGAAGGTTCAGCCTAGGATCAGCATGGGGTAGTCCTTAAACAATTAGTTTCTTTAAATGAAATGAAGTCCTTGGGGCCAGATCAACTGCATCCAAGGGTACTAAACGAACTCGTGAATGTAATGTCCGAGCCTCTGGTCATTATTTTTGAGACTTCTTGGAGAACAGGTGAGGTGATGGAAGATTGGAGGTAGGCACATGTTATCCCCATCTTCAAGAAGGGGAAGGATATGAATAACTACCATACTGTTAGCTTGATGTCTATTCCTCAAAAAGGTTTAGGAGAAATAATCAAGCAGTCAGTCCTTGAGCATTTAGAAAGGATGGCTGTAGGAGCCAGCATGGGTTTCTCAAGAACAAGTCATGTCAAACTAACCTTATCTCTTCATTTGAGAAAGTTACTGCCTTGCTGGATCAGGGGAATGCTGTAGACATAGTTTATCTTGATTTCAGTTGGGGTTTTGATAATATTACACATACTGTTCTTGTTAGCAAGTTGGTAAAATGTGGTTTGGATCCTGTTACTGCTAGGTGAATCTATAACTGGTTCACAGATTGCACCCAAAGAGCACTTGTGATTGGTGCCTCATCCTCCTGGAGAGCAGTGACAATTGGAGTGCCTCAAGGATCCATCCTGGGGCCTGTTTATTCAACATCTTTATAAATGATTTGAATGATGGAATAGATGGAATGGTATTGAGATGGACACTCTTTTCTTATGTGAGGAATTATATATTTTAAGAACAATCCAACTAAGGTTGATGGATCACAAATACCAAAAAGTGTTCCCCTCACATCCCTCTGTTTGCTCTGCAGCCAATCTAGGTATACTCCAAAGACATGGGAAGATACCCCATTATTTTTCTACTTTAGATTCCCCATTCCATCCTCAGACTTTTACTCTGGCATGTTTAAATGCCTTCCTATCAACAGTTCTGTTTGGTAGATTTAGACAGATACCTCTCCAAAATAGATTATGTCCATGTTAATTAGGAGTCCTTGATTCTATATCTCATATTATTTTAGAATGTCCTCTCCTGGCCTCACAACGTAGACAATTTTTAGCTGAATAATTCCAATGCAATATAGTTACTAAAAGGAAAACTCTAACCTACTTTTTAGAAGATGTTAATTCCCACATTACTACATGTGTTGCAAATTTCTTAGTAGAAGCCTATACAACTAAATCTAGGCATATCGCTGTATTTTAATTGCTGGGTGTCTACTCTTGATTTGTATCATTGGCCTATGTATTGCTCTTACTATACTTCAGGCCTCTGTATCTACTTTTGATTGTGAATTATGATTGCTTTTATGCCACTAAAGGTCTGAACTGATTGAATTGAACTGATTGGAGTGCCTTAAGGATCTGTCCTAGGACCTATTTTGTTTAATATGTTTATAAATGATTTGAATGACGGAATAGAGGGGATGGCTAAGAGCCACAGGGCAAGAGCTTTGCAATTTAAAGGCTCATAGCTTCCACCTCTGACTCAACAGCCAGAACAACCTTAAAGTTGGGGCCAGCAACTACCCCCAGGCAAACAGGCCCTTCTCTCTCAGCAGCAAATCAGACAAAAGATACACATAATCAATCAGAAATCCCTCTTCAGCAGGCTCCAAGCAACTCCCTTCAAAGTTCTCTTACACAGCAATCTCAGTTAATGCTCCCCAGCAGTTTAGGAAAAGCAAAATTAATACTGACCTCACTGGCAGTTCTGTCCCAGCTCCCAGCACCTTCCTTTAACCCAGTTGAGTCACTTCCAAATCTCCTCCAAATCACTAGGAATGTCCCAAAGTGCAACCCTACCACTATGTATTCACACATTATTGGATATTGTGCTATTGTTGTGCTGTAGCAATTATTTGTGACTGGATTTTTCTTGTGTGGATACAAAGATTGCTATAGCTCTGCAACAGCAGACTAACCCACAGAGTGGAGATGCAGCTTAAGTGTGAGAGAAGATGGAATGCCTCTTCTTAAAATGGTATCTGTCATCTCTTGTTTTGTGAGTGCTTTGATCATGAAGTGTTTTTTAAAAATGGTATCTGATTACAGTAATTCAGAGTAATTTCTTAAACTGATCAGAAGATTTCTAACAGAGTAATCTAACTTATTAACTAATCAAATATAGCCATTCTTATCTGAAAGCTTTTCATAGGAAATCAGTTGCTAAGCATGGTTTGGTAAGGCATACCACAGATGTAAGAATGTGTTCTAGCTTCTTTTCTTCCAAATAATGTAATCACTCTCATTTTTAAAATAAATAAATAAATAAATAAATTTTCTTCTTTTAGATAAAAAAATGAAAACAAAGCATATTTAGCTCCTAGGCTTCTTTCCAGGCTCCTTAATGTGCCTAAAAATTTAGGCTGTGTCTGGAAGGCTTGTAACTTTGCAAGTTTATTTGACTTGGCTTGCTGCCAATGTATTTTTTTCCAACAGGAAGCAACTGAGGAAGAACAGCACATCCAAGTTCTTGGGACTAAATTGGTTTGTCCTTTAAGCCATGACCTGTGTTAAACTAATTGATGACTAGCTTTAATATAATTCCTGATCAATCAGGATCATTGATTTATTTTCTACTATCTCTTATTCATTCCAAGTTTCTAAGCAGTCTGGTTCCATTCAAAAATGGCAAGCAGAAAATTGTATTGCACAATGAAAAAAAAAGGATGACATTGCTGATATAAGACAGCACAGTCAGGGGGTCTTGACTCAAGTAGAAAGAGCTGCTATCTATGGGATTTTGAGTGACTAAAGATGCTTGATGCGAGAACCACAAAAGAAGGTCCATTGTTGCCAGATGCCATTGGAAGAAGCTTAGCATAAAGACAGTTTAGGAGAGAGGTGCCCTATTGATTTTGTTTGACCTCCAAACAAGCTGCAATTGGTATGATATTTTCCCAGTTGAGGGTGATTCAGGGGCATCAAAGGATGGTCTTGGTGGTATGTGCTTAGAAATTGCTCTTCTTTTTCTGTGTGTCCCCCCCAAAAACAACATCTGGGGCTCTTCAAGCTTTGCTGTGTTTGTGTGTGTATTTGGTGAGGAAAGAGATATATAGTGTAAATAGATAACAATCATACAAATTGCCAATTGTACCATTGGGCCATAAAAGTACATGGCACAGTTCTGCTTTTCTGCTCATGACCAGGCTTCTTATAATGACAGCACTGGTTTTGTACCAGTTGGTGTTAGACAAGATGCTGGGGATTCACTGAGCAGGTGGATGCAAGCCAACTGCAATTTTTCTTTTGGGAGATACTCTTTTGAGTTGGCCATATGGTAGATTTGGCATGTTTTCCCTCCCCCCCACTCTTTCCTTGATTTAGCCCTTTCCTGTGTACACTAATCCACTGAGGAGGAACTCCATCCCAAGTCTTATTAAGTTCCCCTGAGACTTAGCCTTTAAATGGGAAAGGTTTTGTAATTTGCACTTAGTAACCTCCAATTAATTTTTATTCTTGTTAGTACACTGGATCTCTGAAAAAAAATCACATTCAGTAATATCTAACATTAGAACCTTCAAACAGGATGTTTTGGGACCATGAACATGTTTATCCTCAGCCTATTATAGTAGCAATATAAAAACTGGGAAATCACCTGGGGATTGAAATTTTGCAACAGGCATCTTATTGCATTGCACTCTGGGTGGCTGCGGTTTTCTTTGTGGTTCCTAGACCACTGTAGAGGAGTGTATGCCATGCCAAAATGACAATTAACTTGTCTGCTGCAATGAAGAAGAATTTTGGTCAGCAAACTGAAAAGTCTGTTAGTGAGTTTCTATTAGCAGTATGTTCCAGCTACTGATATTTGGATGAGTATGGGGACACTGTTCCCCCTATCTTGAAGAACAAGAGGAGGATGAAGTTGGATTTATACCCTGCTGTGAAGAACAGTCAATGTCAGCGTGGTAAAAGTGACCACTGTGAATTTTTTGTCACCTCTACTCAGTACCTCAGGAATTAGAATTTACACTTGTCAGAAATTAATGAAGCACCAAGATGTTTTTAAAATTCCAAAACAAAATCAGAACATAAGAGAAGCCATGTTGGATCAGGCCAATGGCCCATCCAGTCCAACACTCTGTGTCACACAGTGGCCAAAAAACCCTCAAGTGCCATCAGGAGGTCCACCAGTGGGGCCAGGACATATTGCATTTATTAATGACAGAAGGCAAGGAAGGGAGGAAATAATTATTGGCTAGTTATTAAATCAGTTAGCAGGCAGAAATTCAAATAATAGATAATTGCTGAATACTAGAGATGTTGGGGGGGAGGGGTGGGCTCCCTCTTGGGTATCCTGCCCCCCCAGGGAAAGTGTATGCGCAATACATAGCCTCTCCTTCCCGGTGTAGTGAACGCCGCGTGGTCACTGTCCGGCTATGCCTGGCAGATGGTCACTGCAGTGGCCTCTCCTGCATTACTGCATCCGTGGCAACACCTTCCCGCTGGTCCCCCCTGTTTCTCACAGAGTTTGCCATGTCATGGTGCGACCGAATGTGCCGCGGTATAACCGGATGGGCAGGCTGGGCTCACCAACCTCGCCAGCCAAGAGAAGGAAAACTCTAACATCAAACCCGGGCAGATAGAGCTCGTTAATGTAACACCTACCACCTGGAGGACTCGCTGCCGGCGTCCCAGGTTACTGGGCCATGGCAGATGACCCCAAGGTGAAAGGGTGGAGCCAGTACTGCGCACACTGTGCTTCACCTAAAAATTCCTCTGCGCAGGCCTGAAGGGCATATCCACATCCACAACCCACAACACACCAACTCCTGCAGCGATGGGCAAGGGGCGAAACGGCAGGTGGAAGATGCCACTGGAAGCCGCAGTCCCGATCCTGCATGTAGGCGGTTCAGGGTATTGGTCGCCTGATGCTGACCCGGAGATGAAAGCATCTTTCGGCAGTACCCTGAACGACCAAGCAGCCTTATCTAGGGACAGCACTGCTTGCTCCACATGGAGAGGGGCCTAGAAAAGGTGGCCTAAACAAAGCTCGTCTCCCCCACCCCAGTTGGCTAGCCGCGGTGAACGGGCATCCTTACTTGCGGACAAAAAATAACAACAAAGAAAAGGCATGCACCTGCCTCACAAAGTGTGCAAAGACTTAAGCTTGCGTGTTGGAACATCAGAACCATGCTTGACACAGTAGACAGTGATCGCCCTGAATGACGCTCTGCTCTAGTTGCCCACGAACTTCTCAGGTTGAATATTGACATAGCAGCTCTCAGTGAGGTCCGTTTCCCTGAGGAAGGTAGTCTTCAAGAACATGATGCTGGCTATACCCTCTACTGGTCGGGTAAGTCAAAGGCTGAGAGCCGCCTTTGACTTACCCGGCGTTGGCTTCATGGTCAGGAACTCCATTGCCTCCAAACTCGAAAACCTGCCAACAGGTCACTCAGATCGCATCATGTCCATGCGCCTCCCACTTCAAAACAAGCAGCATGCAACACTCTTCAGTGTGTATGCCCCAACCCTTCAAGCAGATCCTGCAGAAAAGAACAAGTTCTATACTGATCTACGCAACCTCGTACGGAAGTCCCCTAAAGAGGACAAGGTGATCATCCTTGGCGACTTCAATGCCAGAGTAGGTAAAGACTCGGAAGCCTGGAAAGGAGTACTTGGCAAACACGGCATTGGCAACTGCAATGATAACGGGCGCCTCCTGCTAGAATTCTGCACGGAGCACCAGCTCACCATCACCAACACTATCTTTCAGCAGCAGAACAGCCTGAAGACAACCTGGATGCACCCACGGTCCAAGCACTGGCACCTTATCGACTACATTCTGGTGTGCCAGAGAGACCTTCGAGATGTCTTACACACCCGAGTAATGCCCAGTGCGGAATGTCATACGGATCATCATCTTGTATGCTGCAATCTCCGTCTTCACTTTAAACCCACACCCAGGAGAGGAGGTATCCCTCGGAGGAAGCTTCAGGTTGGCAGCCTTCAGTCAGCCGAAGTTAAAGCTGCCTTCCAGGCAAATCTCCAGTCAAGAATTGAGGACCCCAGTTGCCCCAAAGACCCTTCTCCAGAAGCACTCTGGGAACACCTAAAAACTACCATCCTGTCGATCTCTGAAGAAGTCCTTGGGTTCTCCACAAGGAAAAACAAGGACTGGTTTGACGAGAACAATCAAGAGATCAAGAATTACTAGCGAAAAAGAGATCTGCCTATCAAGCACATCTTGCTCAGCCCTCCTGTCCCGGGAAAAAAGCAATCTTTCGCGCTGCATGTAGCATCCTCCAGCGCAAGCTTCGAGACATTCAGAACGAGTGGTGGACCAAGCTTGCAGAGAGAACCCAGCTGTGTGCAGACACTGGTGATTTAAGAGGGTTCTACGAAGCCCTGAAGGCAGTATATGGCCCATCATTTCAGGCTCAGAGTCCCTTGCGTAGTGCAGACGGCCAAGTACACCTCACAGACAAGGCATCCATACTGAATCGGTGGTTGGAGTATTTTCAGGCTCTCTTCAGTGCCAACCGCGTAGTTCAAGATTCAGCAATCCACCTCACCCCACTTCAACCAGTGAAAACAGAGTTGGATGAGATCCCCACCCTAGAAGAGACTGTTAAAGCCATCAAGCAACTGAAAAGTGGCAAGGCAGCGGGAGTTGATGGAATCCCACCAGAGATCTGGAAGCATGGGGGCACAGTACTACACAGGACACTTCACAAAGTATTTGTCACCTGCTGGGAACAAGGCAAACTACCACAGGACTTTCGCGATGCAATCATCATCACTCTACACAAGAACAAAGGAGAAAAGTCAGACTGCTCCAACTACCGGGGGATAACCTTGCTCTCCATCGCAGGCAAAATCCTTGCCAGAATACTTCTGAACAGACTGGTGCCCACCATTGCAGAAGAACTCCTCCCAGAGAGCCAGTGTGGCTTCAGAGCTAACAGGAGCACCACCGACATGGTATTTGTTCTCAGGCAGCTCCAAGAGAAATGCAGGGAACAGAACAAGGGTCTATATGTGACTTTTGTCGACCTTACCAAAGCTTTCGATACCGTTAGCAGGAAAGGCCTGTGGCAAATCTTGGAACGTTTAGGATGTCCCCCAAGGTTCCTCAGCATGATCATCCAGCTACATGAAGACCAGCGAGGCCAAGTCAGACACTGCAACGACCTCTCGGAGCCCTTCCCAATAGGCACAGGTGTAAAGCAAGGCTGTGTTCTCGCGCCAACTCTCTTTATGATCTTCTTTAGCATGATGCTTCAAAGAGCCGCAGTAGATCTAGATGATGACGATGGTGTCTACATCTGCTATCGCACTGATGGCAGCCTGTTCAACCTGAGGCGACTAAAGGCTTACTCCAAGACAATGGAAAAACTCATCCGAGAGCTACTGTTTGCTGATGATGCTGCACTCGTCTCCCACTCGGTATCAGCTCTGCAGCATATGACGTCCTGCTTTGCAGAGGCTGCCAAGCTATTCGGCCTAGAAGTTAGTCTGAAGAAGACAGAAGTTCTCCACCAGCCTGCACCCCAGGAAGATTATCACCCTCCTTGCATCACTGTGGGTGAATCAGTTCTGAAGACAGTCCAGCAGTTCAGCTACCTAGGGTGCATCATCTCCTCAGATGCCAAGATCGACAAGGAGATTGACAACAGGCTGGCAAAGGCAAACCGTGCATTTGGCCGACTGCACAAAAGAGTGTGGAGCAACAAGCATCTGAAAAAAGGCACAAAGATCAATGTTTACAAAGCGGTTGTGATGACAACCCTCATCTACGGCTCCGAATCGTGGGTTTTATACCGTCATCACCTGCGACTCCTTGAACGCTTTCATCAGCACTGCCTTCGCACCATCCTCAACATCCACTGGAGTGACTTTGTGACCAACACTGAAGTCCTCAAGAGGGTGGAGGTTACAAGCATCGAAGCACTGCTGTTGAAGACGCAGCTGCGCTGGGCAGGGCATATTTCTAGGATGGAAAACCACCGCCTTCCCAAGATTGCTCTGTATGGCGAACTTTCCACCGGCCATCGAAATAGAGGGGCACCAAAGAAGAAGTACAAGGACTCCTTGAAAAAATCCCTTGGCACCTGTCGCATCAACCATCACCAGTGGTCTGACCTAGCCTCAGATCGCAAAGCATGGAGGCACACCATCCACCAGGCTGTCTCTTCCTTTGAGAACGCACGCATAGCTGGTCTTCAGGACAAAAGGAGATTGAGGAAGAATCGTACTGCTACAGCACCAACCCCAAATCAGACTTTTCCCTGCAGCCACTGTGGCCAGATCTGCCTGTCCCGCATTGGTCTTGTCAGCCACCAGCGAGCCTGCAGCAGACGTGGACTACTGCACCCTTCTTAAATCTTCGTTCACGAAGTCAAGCCGAGAGAGAGAGAGAGATGTTGGAAGGCTGAAATATTTTAAAACAGGCAGTGTTTTCTTAACTCTGGAAAACACCCTTATCAGTGAAAGATTATAAAATTGGGTCAGGCTTCTTATATATAAAAATCTGCACACTCTTTGTTATTCACTCAGAGGATTGTCTGAACTGTGACAGAAATATGGCCACACAAAAACTCTCCACTAGCACACAGGTACATTCCAGAAGTTAGAGTAATACCTAAGGACTGACACCCTTGAGTGCTATCACACCAGCACCTCGGTTCCCTGCATTAAGTCACAGCTAGTATCGGGGCCGGATCTGGGGGGGGGGGCAGAGGGGGGTGCTTGCCCTGGGCGCCAACGGAGGGGGGGGATGCCAAATTGGGTATGGAGTCCATTGTATTCTATGGGACTATAAGATAGAATGGCCCATAAGGGGGCATCATTTTTTAATTTGGCCCCCGCCTCTCAAAAAACATGTAGATCCGGTCCTGACTAGTATCCCTGTCTGACTTCTGGGATTTCTTCACAGCCACACGAACTTTTGGCTCTCTCCCTGTGTGTTTATGTTTGTTGTTTGAACCAGGAGTCAGCAGAGCCTTAAAGTTTCCTCTACTATGTGATACAGTGTGCCACAATTCAGAGAGCCTGGTTTTGTCCCTTCTCACAAATAAAACTCTCAGACAGAAACTATCAAACTCTAATTCTGTTTCAAGAAACTGAGCTGACAGACTACTCTTAATTCCTTTCTCCAGTTGATCTCCAACTGAACTCCACCGTGGGGTGATTTCCCCCCTCTGCTAGCCTTCTTCCACTGGGTACATTTGTGTCCATGGAAGTGACTTAGCCAATCAGAGTGAGTTGTTCCACATTCACCCAGACAAACTGCTTTCTGTCCATCACACCCACCCTTCACTCAGAGTGACTTACGATCTCCCTGCACTCACCACAACAGACACCCTGTGAGGTAGGTGGGGCTGAGAGAGCTCTTTCAAGAACTGCTCTTGAGCAAACAGCTCTAAGAGAACTTGTGACCAACCTAAGGTCACTCAGCAGGTGCATGAGTGAAGAATTAAACCTAATTCTCCCAGATTAGAGTCCACACACTGTGAGCTTTTGTGGATTTCGCTTCAAAACATGTCTTATTTTCCCCCCAAGCAAAATCGTTTTCCTTACTGAATAATTAATAGAATTTTGAGAGCAGTTCAGAAGCCAAAGGTAAATTTGTCTCACCCTCATTCATGCATGATGAAAAAAACCCCTGCAGTCATCTCCTTATGCCTCTTAAACCATTCCCCATTATCATGAACAATATAACAGCCCTGCTGGATCAGTGTAGTGGTCCATCTAGCCCAGCATCCTGTCTCACACAGTGATCAATCAGTTCTTCTGGAGGTTCTGCTGCAAGCAGAGCCAAGACAGATCCAAGAAAAATGGCCATATCCTGTACTGGTAGAAGGTGTCAAGCATTAGATCTCAAAATAACCAGTCATTGATTTTGAAACAAAGTCTTGGTTTATTGATAATCCATTGTGCTCGGGTAGGCACCAGACTGGAAGTGATACAGTGTAACTCTAGAATACTAACTTTAAGGGGGCACATCAAAGGTATTTTAGGAATTCTTACTTCGGCGTGTGAAATTCACACGCTTGCTACTTTATCTATTCTTGCGGTTCAGCAACATCCTGGGTCCAGGTTTGAGCCTGGGAAAGTATCTCAGGAGGCCTTATCATCAAAGAGGACATTCCTGCATTTGCTACTAGTGAGAACTAAGGAAAGGGTTACATGGCTTTGATGTGCAACACATTAGAATGACAGTTAACTATACAGCTATACCAATAAAGAAACAAGATGCTTGACAGAAGGGAAGAGAACTCTAAATCAGGGGTGCCAAACAGCTGGCCCCTGGACTGGATCTGGCCCCTGCAGGGCTTGGATCTGCCCCACAAGCAACTGATCTCCCTCTCCCCACACCTCTACAACTGTCCAAGAGGAGTGGGCTGGCTGGATTTTCTCTTGCTTTTGCCTTGGCTGCAGAAGCTGGAAGAAGACTTCTCCCCCACTCCCACCTGGCATTGCATTTTATGATACACATGGCTTGGTCCTATAAGGTCTCATTTATGTCAAATCTAGCCATCAAGTTTGACACCCCTGCTCTAAATGTTCACTAGCCCATTTCATTCACACCAAACCATTTTTGAGTCCAAAGTATAGTGGTGAACTAGACTTTTAGGATTTTTTTTAAAAAAAATTCTGAGTGCTTCTCCAAAATTCCTTTTATCATTCCTGGGAGTGGAGAGATGGGATCTACAAAAGAACCTGAGCTGACTTTTTTTTACATATGTCCCATTTAGAGATATGAAATGAGGGGCTGCTTTAGAAAACTACTTTTCAGGCACCAGGGCCTTTGTGGCAAAAGCTCAGAGAATGTAAGATGGTGTGGTAAGCAAGATAATATTTTGGTGTGGTGAACAGGATAATATTTTGCCTGCCAGCTAGCTGAGCCATGCATAATCAGGCTGTGTAAAGTTGATTCCTGCTTGGGTGCTGCTTGGGTGCATGCCCCAGACCGCTTGTCAAGTGAAAGAGCAGCATATTCATTGCCCCATCTCCACTCTTGATGTAATCAGGGAATGTGAGGCAAATTCCTAGAAGGCCTAGAAGACACACTAGGAAGATTTTCTATGTGGTGGCCTTTTTGCATACTCTGATGGCATCTGGCAAAGCCAGCAGGTGGTGAAAACATTTCCCACTGACTGCATCAGGCACACAGAAAAGGGTCAGAAAAGAGATTATGGTCTGGTTTCACTCTGAAAATGATTTTGCTCTACTGGCACATGGATTCTGACTTGGGCTAAAGAAAGTATTCAAGAGAATACTTATCAGTTACTTCTCTTCCTCCGGAGGTCTTTCAAAGCCCAACATAAGCATGTCATATTGGGGCTTCAAGAGTAAGCTTTTACTCAGGATTGTCAACTCTGGTTGGGAAATTCCTGAAGTACATGGGGGTGGAGCTTTGGGAGGATGGGGTTTGTGGAGTGGAGGAACCTCAGCAGGGTACAACACCACAGGCCTTCTAAAGCTGACATTTTCTCTCCAGGAACTAACCACTGAAGTCTGGAAATGAGTTGTAATTCCTGGAAATCTCCAGGCTCCAGGTGGAGGATGACTATAGGCTTCCTAATCCCCAGGTCCCAGAGGGGGATCCCCTGGTTTTACAGGCTTCCCCTCCCCCAGCCAGCTGGCCTGCGGCGGAAGCCCCGCCCCCAGAGCCATCATGCACCTCCATAAATGATTCCCATAGGGAATGATGGGGAATTGATCCGCGGGTATCGGGGGCTCTGGGGGGGCTGTTTTTTGAGATAGAGGCACCAGATTTTCAGTATAGCATCTAGTGCCTCTCCCCAAAATACCTCCCAAGTTTCAAAAAGATAGGACCAGGGGGTCCAATTCTATGAGCCACAAAAGAAGGTGCCCCTATCCATCATTATTTCCTATGGAAGGAAGGCATTTAAAAATTTGTGCAGCCCCTTTAAATGTGATGGCCAGAACTCCCTTGAAGTTCAATTATGCTTGTCACACCTTTGCTCTTGGCTCCACCCCAAATGTCTCCTGGCTCCACCCCCAAAGTCCCCAGATATTTCTTGAATTGGACTTGGCAACCCTAGATGATGAGCTTAGTTTTGCTAACAATAAAACTAAGTAGAAGGGGGTGAGAAATTTGCATGAAAGATTGAAAGGACCAGGGAGGCAACACTCAATTCTATTGCTTGCTATTGGATCCCAGTTATCTGCACTAGGCATTATTCCAAAATTGAATTCTGTTGTCAACTCAGCATCTATTAATGGGCCACTTTATGTACTACTACTGGTGCATTGTAGCAGGTGCTGAAACAGGTGTTCTTTTATTCTTAATTAACCTAAATGGCTCTCTCCCCTTTGTTGCATAGTAAACAAAACATGCTTTATTTGAAAATTCATTTTCCAAATTCTTGAAGACCATCTCAAAGAAATAGAATGCTGATGTATCAAAAGCATTGGTATAGCATTTATAATCAGAGGCAATGAACCCATCTCTCTCCCTGCCCCATGTCACAGAAACTGCTCACAAAATGCCACTAATGGCTAGTTGTTTACTGTAGGTGGCCCCTGGGATCTAACTCAGTATGGTGCTTCATTAATAAACACAGAATAAAAATGCTATGAATTTTTGTTGTCTTCTGAACCAGGTCATTCATATATAAAACACTGCCACTCCCTTTGTCCACATTAACATGATGCTGCCTCATACTGAGTCAGACCATTGGTCCATCAGGGTTGGTATTGTCTACTCTGACTGGCAGCAGCTCCCCGGGGTCTTAGGGAGAAGTTTTAAAGGCACAATTTACAAGGGTATGATAATATCTGAATTCTCATAATTGATTACAAACATAATAACTAACTTCTGACTTGGCAACATGGTAAATTTATATTCACTCATAGTGGAACAACAACAACATAGTTGCAACTCAGCTGCAGGTGTAAGAGAACCTCCAACAGCTTGAGCTGTCGCTGTATAAATTGCCATTGACCTTTGTGCCCTGGAGGTTTAAATTGCCTGCCTGAACATGAAGCGCATTAGCAGCACTTAATGTCAGATGCTTTAAAATGGCCAGTTTCTGTCAGAGGCTTTGTTCCCCCACTGGATGTTGTTTCATCCTCAGAGAAGTGGTAGATAAAAGGGAAAGAAGCTGGCAACAATGTTAGACCCACAGCTCAGAGATGCTACTGTCTTAAATAATTTGGGGGGCGGGGGGGGGGGGGAGATGAGGAATGTGTCCACCGGTTTGTCTGGGTCCTTGTTGACTGACTAATTCTGAGAGTAGCTCAGAGAACTCACAGTTCACACCACTTGGGAAAAATAACTGTTTGAGAGAAGGGAAAAGGGAAATAGTGGATTTGTCTGTTGTGTACAAAAGGGCTAACTTCAAGGGGCTCAACATTTTGCTAGTATATACACTTTTTCCTATGGCATATCAAAGGATGAAACTGTGATCCTAAAATTATAGAATGGCTAAGAAGCCAAGAATCTGGAAAAGAGTATCTTGAAAATGTTCATGAAATATAGATCTCTGCCAGCCCTTTCTAAAAATGGCGACAGGTGCTGATTTGAGATCAGTAGTTGATCATTAAGATCACCTAATTGGGGGGGGGGAGCGTCACTGGAGCATGGCGGACGCACTTTGATTGGGCTCCTGATCATTCCCCCTTTACCGTCAAAATTATAGTCACCAGGCCTCATTGAAAATCCTACCTTTGATGGGACAGCAAAACAGAAATAAAAAGAAGACCGTTCAGAAGGAAAAAAAGTCAGTTGCAGCTTTCTTCAAAACAGACGTCTCAGGAAAGGTTAGTCGGCCTATAACCAGATCAGTATTAAATATGGCGGCCAATAACAACACCTCACCTAGCCCTAACATAGATGATGAGGACGCTCCGATTAGCAGGAGAGACCTTAATGTCAAGTCGGCAGAAGGCTCAGATAAAACGTTCACATATTCCCATTTCAAAGCAAGACTACATAACAAAGAAAAGGAGGGGGGCAAGGAGAGTTCGAGCTAGCAGCAATGGAATACAGTTTGGCTTTACCCAGGATGCTTTTCCCCCGAGCCAAAGTTAGATACAGACTTGACCAGAGTTTTATACAGACTTGACATACTGCCCCCCTTAAGCCCCCTCCACGGCCCGTTGGGTCTGGTGAAATTTCTTAATCAGATCTCGATCTAATACATCCTTTTCTGCTACCCATTCATTTTCACTGACAGGGAAATGCTTCCACTTTACCAGGTAGTACAAAACCCCATTTTTGACTTTAGAGTCCAGGATCTCTTGGACCTTGTGGTGACTCTGATTCCCAATTAACACCAGTTGGGGGGCCGTTGGTCGAGGATGCCAAGTCGAAGAGCCGGGGTCCCGACAGAGCAGGCTGCAATGAAATACAGGGTGTATTTTACTAAGGGCTTTGGGAAGTTCTAGTTCCACAGTCACCGGGTTAATGACCCTTTTGATCTTAAAGGGTCCTAGAAATTTGTAGGCTAGTTTCTTGGAGGGTTGAGTGAGAGGTAGGTTCTTGGTTGATAGAAACACCGAGTCCCCCACTTTGAAATCCCAGGCGGGGGTGTGAGATTTATCATAGTACTTTTTGTAGGTCTCCTTAGCCGCCTCCAGGTTTTCCTGGATGGCTTTCCAACTCCCGCTCGGTCCCTGCCACCATTGATCGTAAGCTGAAGGCTCCCCGGAAGGTTCTCCCCCTGGCAGCAGCGGCATGGGTTTGCCTTCGTACCCATATACTGTGGCAAAAGGGGAGGCTTTGGTGGAACTGTGGACACTATTATTGTAACCATATTCTGCAAATGGGAGGAGATCTATCCAGTTGGACTGGCGGTGGTTGATAAAACACCTGAGATATTGCTCCAGGACCTCATTCACTCTCTCTGTCTGTCTGTTCGTCTGGGGGTGGTAGGCTGAGCTTAAGCCCTGTTCCATCCCCACCAATTTGCAAAACTCCCGCCAGAAGATGGCAACGAACTGCGGCCCGCGGTTGCTAATGACCTTGTCAGGGAATGAGTGGAGTTTCACCACGTGATCAAAGAATAGGGTGGCTAGTTTCTTGGCCATGGGCAGTTGGGTGCAAGGGATGAAGTGGGCTTGCTTCAAGAACGTGTCGACCACCACCAGGATCATGGTTTTCCCCCGGGAGGGGGGTAGTTCCACTATAAAGTCCATGGACACTACTGACCAGGGTCTCCTGGTGGTTTCTAAGGGCTGTAGGAGTCCTGGCAGTTTCCCCCGTCTCCTTTTGGCCATGATGCAAATGGGGCAGCCAGCCACGTATTCCGACACATCCTTCTTTAGGGACGGCCACCAAAACTGCCTGCTAGTTAAGTGCAGGGTTTTTACATAGCTGAAATGCCCCGCCAATTTGCTAGAGTGACAGAGCTGTAGTATCTCTTCCCTCCGGGTTTTCGGGATGTACAGTTTTTCACCCTTGTACCACAGCCCATCTCGCCCCTTCTGCACCCCTTCTGGCCGCTCTTCCCCTTCTTTCTCTGACTCTACAGCCAGTTTTTCCTTGCTAAGCCCCTCCAGTTCCCTCCTCCTTTGCGATCAGGTGGTAACCATGGCCGCTACTTGGGAAGGTGGGATCAGGGAATCTACTACCTCCTCTTTCTGACTCTCATGCTGCGGGAGCCGGGAGAGGGTGTCCGCCAGAAAATTCCTCGTCCCTGGGATGTGCCGCAGGGTGAAGTCAAACTTGGAGAAGAACCCCGCCCACTGGACCTGTTTTTCACTTTATTTCCTTTTCCCCGTTAGGGCCTTGAGATTTTTATGGTCTGTCCAGATCTCGAACGGTACCTTTGCCCCCTCCAACCAGGACCGCCAGGTTTTTAAGGCGAACATGACGGCGAAAGCTTCCTTGTCCCACACTGACCAGTTCCTTTGCTCCCCTGAGAATTTCTGGGAGATGTAGGCACATGGCCTCAGCTTCCCTTCCCTGTCCCTCTGCATGAGAATGGCTCCGACGGCTATATCGGAGGCGTCGCATTACACCACGAAGGCCTGCTGCTCGTCGGGGTGGCTCAGGACCGGCTCACTAGTGAACAGGCGTTTCAGTTTGTCGAAAGCCACTTGGCACTTCGGAGTCCAATCTAATCGTGCTCCCGGCCGCTTGGCGTTGGGCCCCTTCCCCTTTGTCTTTAGGAGCTCTGTCAGAGGAAGGGCGATTTGGGCAAACCCCTCTATGAAGGTCCTGTAAAAATTTGCGAACCCGAGGAAGGATTGGAGCTGTCTACGTGTCCTCGGGGGAGCCCAATCTAGAACTGCCTGCACCTTGGCCGGGTCCATTGCCAGCCCCCTTTCTGATACGCGGAACCCCAAATAGTCCAACTCTGTCTGGTGGAATTCACATTTAGACAGTTTAGCATACAGTTGATGCTCCAGCAGGGTGCTGAGCACCTCCCTCACCAATTTCACATGCTATTGTTCGTCTTGGGAATAAATAATGATGTCATCCAGGTACACCACCCCCCCCTTGTACAAAAACTTTCTAAGTACATAATTTATAAAGTTCATAAACACTCCCAGGGCCCCTTGTAGCCCAAAGGGCATGACCAGGTATTCAAACTGTCCCATGGGCATGTTGAACGCCGTCTTCCACTCATCTCCCTCTTTGATGCGCACTCAAAAGTATGCATCCCTCAAGTCCAGTTTGGTAAAGATCTTGCCCCCCGACACGGTGCTCAATAGGTCCCGGATGAGGGGGATGGGGTAGGCGTTGGACATGGAAATCGCGTTTATCCCGCGAAAGTCAGTGCAAAGTCTAAGCGAGCCATCCTTCTTCTTCCTGAATAAGACTGGGGTGGCATGGGGGGCTGTGGCCGGTCTAATGAAACCTCGCTCCAAGTTTGCATCTAAGAACTTGCGGAGTTCCTTTTTCTCCACCCACCCCATCGGGTATAGCTTTGCCTTGGCAGGTTCTCCCCCTGGATCAATTCTATGGCACAGTCCGTACTCCTGTGTGTGTGGGGGGTAGCTGGTTGGCCCCTTGTTCGCTAAACACCCCCATCAAATCACGGTAGGCATTCGGGATGGGGTGAACTTCCTCCACCGACATGCACGCCCGTTCCTTGGCCATGGGAGCGCGTGGCCCCCAGGCCGGGTCCCATAAATGGTCCATACAGAGGGGGTCTATGAATCAGATTGTCTGGGCCCCCCACCGGATGCAGGGCTCATGCTTTTCCAGTCAGTCCACTCCCAACACCACGGGGTAGGAGCACGACGGGGCAATAACAAAAGTCTCTTGGTCCCAGTGCTCCTCAATTCCCATCGGGAGTGGTTGAGTCACTAGGGTGCATGGCTCCCTGCGCATCACTGACCAGTCCATCTGCTCAAACAGCATAGGGTGTGGCAGCTGCGAGCTCTCTAGTCTTAACGCATCCACTACTTTGGGAGAAATTAGCTCCCGGTTGCACCCCGAGTCTACTAGGGCCCGGATCTGCATGAACCTTTTCAATTTGGTGTTCAGAAGTTTCACTGTAACAAAATACAAGCGTCCCGTTACTCTCACCTTCACTGGTGCCTCTTCCGACTCGACCTGCTGGTTGGCACTCTTCAAAGCAGGCCGGTCTCGTTTCCTGCCGGCTCATTCGCCCAAGCCAGATCAGCGAGCTCCGCTGACAGTAGCACCTCTTTGTCCAGCAGTTCCTCAGACACCGCCACGCTGCTCTTCGCCACTTCCTTAGGGCCTCTGGTCTGCTTCTTGGGACCTGGGGTACTGGGTTTGGCCCCCCCTTGGGGAGGTTTGGCGGCCAGAAATTTTGGGCAGCTGGAAGCCAGGTGATTCGGGTCCCCGCACCTGAAGCACTTGCGGGGCCCCGTCGCTGTTCCCCCCGCAGGTTTCTTAGCCTTAGCCTTCACGGGGGTCGGCTTGTGCTGGCTCTTCCCCGACTGGTGTTGGCACTGCATCGCAACTCGTTTCAGATTCATCTCCACTTCCCCCGCCAACTGGACTCCGGCATGGGTTCAAATTGAAAAAGCTGATCTACCTAATGTGTTACTACATGAATTCATTTGGAATTCTAAAACCAACAGGAAGGAGTATGTGTTGTCTAATCCGTTTCTTAAATACACATTGCAAATATGGGACCAATGGAGAAACACTCTTTCTCCAGCCTCCTCAGCAATAATGGCCTTTTGGGGTCAGTCCTGGTTTCCTCCAAGCAAGGACAATAATCAATTCAAATTGTGGAAGAATAATAATATATTCTAATTTATGGACGTAACAACTAATGGTAAATTGAGTACCCTCCACCAACTGGAACACAAATTTAAAATTTCAATCCCTTGATATCAATATGCTCAAGTACATCATGCTCTACACCAAATAATCCCAATAGTTATGGCTAATAGATCGCTTAACCCTCTGGAAAAATTAATTAACAAAGGCAGCATTTTGGTTAGGGGTGTTATTTCAATTATATATAATCTTTTAAATTTACCAGTTTGGCCAGGTACGTCTAGCCAGCAAATTGCCTGGCAGAGAGATTGTCATACTGCAATTAATGATGACCAATGGGAACAAATTTGGGTATCACCTTTAATTAAATCCAAATCTTATTATTTTCGGTTACAAAACTACAAGATCTTTGCAAGGTGGTATGTGACTCTCTTTAGGCTTTTTAAGGGCAAAGCGAAAGAAAATCCAATTTGCTGGAAAGGTTGTGGTCAGATGGGAACTTTTATTCGCTGCTGGTGGGAGTGTCCTGAGATCAAAGCATTCTGGAAGAAAGTTCTGGAGAAAATAACAGAAAAAACAGGGCTTACAATTCCGTTTACACCTGAATCTTTATTATTAAACTTTTGGCCAAATTGTAATTTGTCTACCATGCAAAAATAATTGTTTGCATTTGTTATAGTCAGCTGCTGGAAGAGACCTAAAGTGCCTAAGTTAATTTGTTGTTTTAACAAAGTTTGGGACATCTTGATCCAAGATATATTAGCAACCAGCATCACTTTGCAAGACAATGCTAAAGCAGGTGATAGGTTTCTTGAAAAGTAGTTCACCTTTCTCGAATATGTGAATAACAAGGAGACTAACATTGGTAAAATTCCTCCAAAGTATTCGAATATTATGATTTATTAACTCTATGTTGGAATTCTGTGTAATACTTGGCCTTGGGGAAGTTTTGAGTCAATGTACAGTAACAGATGTTTCTCTCTGTTTGTCATGAGGAAACTCTTATTTTTGTTGGGTTGGTTGTCTGTATGTTGTTTATATATGAAAAAACTTCAATAAAAATTTAAATTGTAAAAAAAAGATCACCTAATGAAGAACAATTCAGATTTTTTTGTTTCAGCCTTCCTTAATGATCCCTTAAAATTTGAAGTAACTTAATTTTTTTTTAAATTAACATATTGGCCAAGGCTGCTGTGTTGGATCTTCAGAACTGTCTGTACTGCATCACTAGCTAATATGATTCTTGTGCGTATGCCCTTTTAGGTAGAATTAAGGCTTAGTCTAGATGGCACAGGACTCATTTTGGGCAGAAGCTCACATCAACGGAGCTCCAGAACAATTGATTGTGCTCTTTCTTTCTTAACCCTCCCTCCAATAATTGCTTCTGGGCTCCATAGTTCAGCCTCTCTGTGAGAATTTTGCTGAACTCTAAGATTTGGCAAACCTTCTCATATCCCCCACCCAAATGGAGAAATAATCAAAACATATAAAGCAGACAGATGGAAATCTTCATCATGCCACATAGGAGAAAGTAATGTAAAAAGTATGATTGGAGTAAGATTTTATTATAACAATTATAATTCAAGAAGCATTTTAAGGTAGATGCTGAGCTAATATAATTTAGTACACCTTCCGATGATGTCAGGGGTGTGTGGCATATGCAAATGAGTTGTGCTAATAGCGATAGGGGAGAAGCTATCCTGGTGACACCCACTTACATGCAGAGTGTCACAAGGGGCAGTTCTCTCTTCAATGTTGTTTATCATCTACATGTGCCCCATTGCCCAGATTGCCTGGAGGTATGGGCTAGGATGACATCAGCATGCAGATGACACCCAGCTCTATCTGTTGGTGGGTGGTCAGGCTGACTGCACCCCAGAATATCTGACCCAGGCTTTACAAGCTGTGGCAGGGTGGCTCAGGCTGAGTCGACTGAAATTGAATCCGACGAAGATGGAGGTGCTGTATCTAAGTCATGGTGGCCCGGGAGTGGAGACTCCACTACTGGCTTTTGATGGTGTACCACTTACGTTGGCTGCCCTGAGCCTGCTTCAGTAGGGAGGGTGGGATATAAGTTGAACAAATTAAAAAATGAGCTTTGGCACCTCTTTTCTACAAAATTGTAGAAAAAGTCATAGGAATATTTGTTTTCACATACCATATTTATTCATATTTAAAACTTACAACTTGCTATCTCAGACATCTACCTCAGCAATTCTGCAATAGTTTCTTGTGATTCTTTTGGCCCATGGTGTTGTGAACATTTTCATTATACTCCTAGGAAGAAGGTTTTTAGTATGGACTGGCCATAGAGTTCTGATTCCAAATCATCTGAAAGAATGGGGTCTACCCTGCTGCCTGGATCTATGGTTCTCATTTCAAAGTACTGGCTTCTACAACTTCCCTTAGCAGGTTTTCAATGGCTTATGCCACATGAAACCTCCAGAGCTCCAGGGGAAGTTTTTGTTGTTATTGTTAATATACCATGGAATGTGAAGTAACACTTGCAATGATCAACAGTCATGCAAGTACTCTTGTCAGACATCTCATCACCAGTCAAGAACATGCTAGTATATTATTTATATCAAGCCTAGAGGTTAATGACCAATGTGAGTTTACCACAAAAAGTGGCAAGCTTGTGATGTTTCCCTTCCTTTCCCCCATAACATGTAGTTATAGAAATGTGTGACCTGATGTCACCACACTACATTTCCCTGCCTCCCTCCCTTCACCAATAGCTTCATAGGTAAGTAGAGTTTGAACCTGGGTTTCCCATGTACTAGCTTGACACTCTAACCACTGCTTCATGTTGATGCTCGCATCATACTGACTCTTCTTAGGTAAATTGGTGCAAAATCATATTTCAAAAGATTAAGCAAGCTTAATTAATAAAAGCGGGTGTGGGGCAGTCACTGGCTGGGAGGAAAAATATTACAAGGCATTTGTCCAGAATAGTCACAGGGAGACTTGTACTTCTTAACAATATTCTAAATTTTCATGCAAAACTGCTCTCACTATTAAGGAATTTTTTTTATGATCATCTGAAACCAACCCTCCTGTAACTTACATCTTTTAATGGGAGCAACAGAGAATGAGTCTTTGCCCATTTCCACATGACAGCTCTTTTGAGTTTTTGAGAAACACAATCATGGAGACACAGGTACCAATGGGCCTTCTCCTGGGGCTGTCTCTTATGTGTCAGATAATCACAACCATAGGTACTGACTTACTAGAACCTAAACAGTACAGAGATTACAGTTTTTTAGTGAGTCTTTTATAGCCCTGGTGGGTGATTGCCAAATGAGCTATTGACTTAGATACTACAAAAATGTGATATTTCCTTTTGATTATAGATGTTTAAATAACATTCCAATTATTATACAAATGGGATAATTTATTTTCTGGTTTTACTAGAGGTAGGCAGTATAAAATTATAACATGTCCTTTTAGGCTATCATCTGGTTATGCCAAGGGATCCTAAAGCATAATGGCTGGTGTGTTTAATTTTTTTATATAAATAAAAGTAATTGACTGGAGAGAGAATGAGAGAGAATGTCACACTGAGAAATCTTTGTGTATTTGTATAGAAAGATAATAAATGGATGGATGATATAATATAGACGGAAAGATAGTACCTTCCAGTTAGGAATTTTATATAATAATAATGCATGCATCTTCCTCACATAACAGTACCTTGCGTCTGACCCAGAAGCTTCAGCTTGTACAAAATGCAGTAGTGCACCTGGTGACTGGGATGTCTATGTGGACATATTCACCCAGTGCTGCATCAATTACATTGGTTACCAGTTGAGTACTAGATCATATATAAGGTTATGGTGCTAACCTTCAAGGCCCTATGTGGCCAGGGACTAGCATATCTGTGGGATCATCTCTCCCCGTGTGTGCCCCAAAGATCCTTGCGCACTTTTGAGCAGCACCATTTAGCAGTCCCTGACCCAAAGGACATCCACCTTTCTTCATTCGGGGCCTGGGCCTTTTCAGTGGAACATGCTCCCGGTTGAGATCAGGGCTGTAAAGGATTTGTTACAATTCTGCTGGATCTACCAAATGGAACTGTTCCACCAGGCCTTTGGCTGAGGTGGTAGATGTCCAAATAACATTGTCCTTCCCTGCTTAATTTGATCAATCTGCTTAATCTGCCTCACTATCTGGCACCATCTGTACCAACTTGACATTATTACCAGCTGATCCTGATGAGTTAAAAGAAACATGTCCTTCCTGACATTGTTGTAGCATGCACTGTACTTAGGAATTGTAAGGCTGCCACCAAGTATTATTTTAAGTAATAAATTTAAATGATAGGATTTGATGTTTTTATGAATTATTATCTATTAGGAATAAGGCCTGTTGTAGGGGGAAATGCACAAGGCTCAAGAAAGAGGCTCTGGGTGAGTGCCCCCCACCCTTGCTATCTTCCCAACCACACAAATGAAGGCATTCACTTCCCCTCCTCCAAGGGAGCAGATCTCTGCCATCTGGAGAGCAGTTGTAATTCTGAGTGATCTCCAGCCCTCACCTGGAGATTCACAATACAAAAAAGCCATGAAAAATAACTAAAGGCATTTACTCGCCAATGAATTCTGTTGCCATAACAATGCAAAAAATACTAGTTATACATACAATAACCTATTACAAAAACACATTCAATCCATATAAATAATATCCAATCAAGTATACTTAGGCTTGCCAATCTCCAGGTCCCAGCGGGAGTTCTTCCACTTTCCCAGGCTTCTTCCTGCCCCCAGTCAGCTGGCCGGTGGGGGGAAGCCCCGCTCCCAAAGCCACCATGTGACTTTCCCCCTCCGGAGGCTCCAGTCTCCGATTGGAAAGGCTTCCTCTTGGGATGGGGTGTCTGTATTACTTGGAAGAAGTTGGCTGCAACTCGTGAGTAGAGAGGCCAATCCCTCACTTCAGAGTTGCCGGAAAGGGAAGGGGAGGGACATCTGCTGAGCACTTCATTATTCCCTATGTGGAGATCGATTCTCATAGGGTATAATGGGGAATTGATCTGGAGGTTTTGGGGGCTCTGGGGGAGCTGTTTTTTGAGGTAGAGGCACCAAATTTTCAGTATAGTATCTAGTGCCTCTCCCCAAAGTACCCCCCCCCAAGTTGCAAAGTGATTGGACCAGGGTGTTCAATTCTATGAGCCCCAAAAGAAGGTGCCCGTATCCTTCATTATTTCCTATGGAAGGAAGACATTTTAAAAGGTGTGCTGTCCTTTTAAATGTGATGGCCAGAACTCCCTTGGAGTTCAATTATGCTTGTCACACCCTTGTTCCTGGCTCCGCCCCAATGTCTCCTGGCTCCACCCCCAAAGTCCCCAGATATTTATTGAATTGGACTTGGCAACCCTAAGTATACTATACTACTGTATTTTTCCAATTCATTCAAAAAAATCCATTCAAATATGCATAACCAATCCACTTGTGTTCTTCATCTTCTCCCTCTTTAATAGAGCAGAGTGCTTGTACAATCCCTGAGCAGAGTGCTTGTGCAGTCCCAGTTTCCAACAAGAATGATATATCCAATAATGATCTTCTCTTCAGTAACTTGAAACTATTCTAACCAATGTAAGGTCTGAATCCATGAGAATGCTTAGAGATTTTGGAAAGGAAGATACGAAGGTATTAGCATTAATTGTAGCTGGCATTATTCTTCATTTGGCACCCAAACAGTTCTGAAGCTTACACCACTGTTGAAGATTTTCCAATAATTGAAATGAAGAAATAAAGAACATGCAAGGTCTTCTTCTGGACTTCATGGGCTAACAGAACTTCAGTGTGGAAATGAGTGTTTATTAATTGTTGCCTAGTGTTGGTTACAATTATTGTTATAGATGCTTTTTATGAGGCCAGTTAACAGAGAGGGCACAGAGAAGAGTTGAAGTTGTGACTGTCTCTGAGGTAAGACTGTTTTTGTGGTTTGTTCAACATTCCTGGGCCTGCAGTAGGCTGGGGCAAGGGAATCAGCCAGTGGGAGGCCAGAAATGCTGACAGAGCCGTGATGGGCCAGTGGTTTGTAGTGTGCACCTTTAAGCCAATGAGTATACTCCATTTCTCCACCAACATAAGAGAATTATTAGCAACTAGGGATAAGGCCCATTGTGAAGAAAAATACAATGGGCTCTGGAAAGAGGCTCTGGGTGAATGCTCCCGCACCCTTGCTGTCTTTCCACCAACCCAAGTGAAGGCATTCTCTTCCCCCCACCACCTCAAGGGGAGCTGATCTCTGCCATCTGGAGAGGTTGTAATTCAGAGTGATCTCCAGCCTTCATCTAGAGATTAGTAACAGCGGTTTTCCAGGAGGAAATGGCTGGTTTGGAGGGTGGAGGGTGTGGTATTGTACCTGTTTGAGGTCCCACCCTTCCTCAAACCCCACCAGGCTCCATTCTTTACATCTCCAGGAATTTCCTAACCTGGAGTAGGCAACTGTATCTCCATCCCTTTATCTGCCCCTCTGACTTCAGCTTTGCATTACCTCCTCCCACCCTGCAGCCTCTAAATAGGAAAAGGATGGTCTTTCTTCACAGTGGGGGGAAACCAAAGCAGCTTACAGCAGTCTCCTCTCCCCCCCTGTGATCTGCACAACAACCCTTTGAGACAGGTTAGGCTGAAACTCTGTGCCAAAATCATCCAGTGAGCTTCCACAGCAAGAACCTGGGTCTGGCAAACCCTGCTCTGAAGCCCTAACACCTATACTTTCCTTAAACTCCACCACAGAATCTCCCACCAACCTGGAACTGGAAGCTGTAGTCAGGACTGGCCCCAATGAGTTCTCCCTCAGAGGCCTTTAGTGATACCTTTCAGACCAACAGTCTGTCTCTGATAACATTGTTGGTCTTAAGCACAAGATTTCAATCTCTCTCTGTGTCTCGCTTTTCATTGAAGCTCACAAATAAGCAGACTTGGCATTTGAAACAAAGTTGCATTTATTGGATACTTTAGAGTTACTCCAGCTTGGTAGGCATTGGAACTGATGGAGATCAGTTCAAATCTTTGGCTTTTAACATTCTACATCAAAGCAATTGCTTCTACCCCCATTCCCAAAACAAAAGGCTGCTTTTGCATGTGAGAGTTTTCTCAACGTTCCCCCCTTATCTTTTCAGTTGGTGGTTACATTTTCCCGGAGGCAATGTCCTTGCTGCCTCTAGGGAGGAGGTGAGAATCTGGCACATATTTCCTACTTCGAAGAGGACTTGGCAACCTTTGATATTCCTGGGAAGCTACTCTCTACTTTTCCCCCCTCCCTCTTTACTACTCTGGCCCCTGGGTTAGTGAGCACATCTAGGCATTAATCGATATGGTTGGTAATCAGCATTTGGCAATAATATTAATGAACAGAGCCTGACGCTCCTCCCCCCCCCCCCGTGATCTACACAACAACCCTTTGAGACAGGTTAGGCTGAAACTCTGTGCCAAAATCATCCAGTGAGCTTCCACAGCAAGAACCTGGGTCTGGCAAACCCTGCTCTGAAGCCCTAACACCTATACTCTCCTTAAACTCCACCACAGAATCTCCCACCAACCTGGAACTGGAAGCTGTAGTCAGGACTGGCCCCAATGTGTTCTCCCTCAGAGGCCTTTAGTGATACCTTTCAGACCAACAGTCTGTCTCTGATAACATTGTTGGTCTTAAGCACAGGATTTCAATCTCTCTCTGTGTCTCGCTTTCTCTTCGTATCTCTCTCTCTGTATCTGTTCTGTTGCCATAGGATACCATTTTTTCCCCTTTCCAAAGGAGAATAGGGAAGAGCCCTCAGCCAATCAAGGGGGGCCATTGTCTGGCTGTTTCCTTCCTCCTCTGTTCCTCAGTCAATCAAGGGAAGGGTTTCTTTCTCTCCTCTGTGAATCAGTGTGACAGACAGCTCAGCCAACAGGAGAGTAGGGAGAGCCAGTAAACTGCCAGAACTTAGGTTAGTTGCCTTTTACTGACAGAATCAGCTTTGCTGGCTAGCAACAGCCAATCAGGCAGGAGAGAGGAACGGACTCAACCAATGGCATGCAAGTACTCTTGACTGATAGTCTGAGGAGGCAAAGGTTGATGCACCACAGTCCCACCCAGTCCCAAACAATCAGGTTGCTTAGTTTTGAAAAGATGAAGCAGCTTTTATATAGAGATAGGATAGGATAGTGTCAAGCATGGCTAATTCTGATCAATAACTGATGGTTTTAGGGCCTTGCCAGAGACAGGTCTGGGGAAGATCCCTGAAGACCAAATGTTGTTAGTTTATTATTCTTTCCTGGCTTTCCTCCCACTTTTTGACTGCTTAATTAGGGGTAGTGTGAAGAGAACAAAGTTATCAGCACCTTCCCATGAATTCTCCTCCGGGAGAATGAGCCATCTGGGCATAGCAAGGCCGAATGGTTGATAACGCCCTGGGAATGTATGTAGTTTTGATATTCTATGTGTGAATGCTCCCTTGTGTCCCCCCACCTTTGGAATCCCTTTGAAGTATGTCTTAAAAGTTGTGTATCAATGGATCAGTTTCATTATTCTCAAGCAACGGCTTCGGCCAAGTATCGGTCTATCAATAAACGTAGTCTTTGTATCAACTTCGACTCGTCATTGAACCTGCACGCTTGACAGATAGGATAGGACAAGACAGGACAGGATGATTGTTTTTATCATATGTTATGAGCTGCCCTGTGTGGGCATCAGCAGCATGCAGGTAAAAGCTCAAACCCAATGAATTTTAGTTTGCATTTATAATAATTTGCTATAACAAAGGCTGTTTTTAGTTTTAAGAATGTAAAAAATATACTGCATGTTCAGCTTTAATCATGTAGAAATCACATTACTGCTTGCCTCCTCTAGCCTAAGTACCAAATCCACAAGAATATTTCATGCTGGACAGGGCAACCTTATTTTCAGAATATTTCTCACTTTTCTGGGAGAAGAAAAAAAAAGTTACAATGAGCTCCTTTGAGAAAATATACAAACATGCATATTCCCATTTGTAAAATGAATCATCATAATTTCAACTTTTATTGGAGGGCACAGAGTAATAAAACCTCCTCACCATACAGAGAAAATAACATCTTTTTATATTAGGCACAGCTTGGAATCTGAATTCAACCAAATGCTTTTAAACACTCAACAAATTCCTCCTGATTAACTCCTGCTTGGAGTGCTCACAAGCACAGCAGTGTGACCTTGGAAGGGACTAGCTTTTTTGGACTGCGCGCATGAAGAGATTGATGTGGGAAGAGAATACAGTAGTACTGAAATCTCTCCTTTTCTTGGAGAAGAGCAAGGCAGCTACTGAACTTCCAAAGATGGCTTGGCAAGGTGTTTTTGGGTAAATACAAACTAACTGAACCTCTGGCCAGAATTAGGACCATATTGAAGATGAAGAGTCATGATGTTCCCATAACTTATGGTCTCTCTGTTTTCATTATTTATTGTTTTCTCACACATCAGTGTGCTGCTTTGATTATTATTATTTTTTGCCTTGGCAGCAAAAATAAAAAGGATATGTTGTTAGCAGAGAGGCTAGCAAACTACACAAACACACTGATATTCTGATGAATTTTTTGGGCCCTGGTAGAACTAAGTGTGTTTGGGGTACCCAGCTGACATTCCTGTATGTTGAAAATGATTAATATTTGCTTGGTTTGGGGCTTGGGAACAGCTAGGAGTGTCCAGAGATCAGTAGTCCCTGGTACAAAATGATTTGATTAATCAAGCCTTGGGGGTCTGCCTTGGCTGACTATTGTGCACTCCAAACTTAGTACAGCAAGACACAATAAAATATAGCAAAATGATGGAGAAAATGTTTAAAGTACATTATCAGAGCATAGGGTTGCCAGTCTCCAGTTGATGACTGGAGATTTCCTGGAATTAGAAGTGGTCTCCAGGTTACAGAGGTCAGTTCCCCTGGAGAAAATGGTTGCTTTGGAAGGTGGACTCTATGGCATTATACCTCTTCAAGGTCACTCCTCTTCCCAAACCCCACCCCTCCCAGGCTCCACCCCCCAATTCTCCAGTTATTTCTCACCCCAAAACAGGAGAAATGAAAAGATTTATCTGGTAGAAAGGCTATCACATATTAATAGGCACAAAATACTAAAGCAATTAGGTTTGGAAGTTCCTGGTTGAGAAACTTCTGGAGATTTGGGGGGTTGGAGCCTGAGGAGGATTGGTTTGAGGAGATCTTGTGGCCACAGTTGCCTCAAAATAGGGTTGCCAGATCTGGATTGGGAAATACCTGGAGATTTTTGGGGCTGAGTCTGAGATTGGCTGAGATAACGGAGGGGAGGGAGGGTACAATCCCATAAAATCCACCTTCCAAAATAGTCATTTTCTCCAAGTGAACTGATCTCTGTCACTTGGAAATCAGTTTTAATTCCAGGAGATCTCCAGCAACCACCTGGAAGTTGGCAATTCTACGTTGAGTTTTCCTGCTATAAGTGAGCAAATGGGAACCCTACTCATGAAATGCATGAACACACCCTGCTTGTTCTGGTATAAACAACATTAGCCGTCTGTGGCTTAGCAGGTGTTGTGCCATAAGTTTCCATAATAGCCAGTATTCTCTCTATGGGTCTGAAGGTGATCTAAAAACATTTACTGGTGGAAAATATCACCTGGTTCTTGTGTTTCCATGTGTAATTTAAGCACTTCCATTGGACTGCAAAGCCCTAAATGGCCATGAACCTAGATATCTCTCAGAGAAGTTTGTTCGTCTGTTGAAATGGTGTTCAGGGGCCCATTTGTTTTGAGGGTTGCACTCTAGCATGGGGATAAAGCCAGGAGAGGATAGGGGTTGATATGACGGAGCTCACTGCAGTATAATGCCATAGTGTCCATCTTCCAAAGCAGCCCCTTTTCCCCCCAGGAGAACAGAGCTCAGTAGTCTGGAGAGTAATGCTGGGAGAGCTCTAGGCCCCACCTGGAAGTTGGCTACCCTAAATTATGCATGCCTGGTGTTCTCTTTAACATATATTGGCTTTGGTCTGGCTATCATGGTGATTGATTTTGTTGCCTGCCACTTTCTTATCCTTTGTTCAAATGTAATTTTAATATTTTAAAAGATATTTTTTGATTTGGTATTAGAAAGCCACTTAGGGCATGAAAAGGCAAAAAATAATTCATTTGAGTTGATCCATCTAATAGCGTACTTGGCATCTATTATATAATGAAACTTATTGCCTCTTCATTCATATTAATTCAGGTTGGATTCATGGAGACACACCCTTTTAAAAACAAAAACAACAACACAGTCTTGAATATATATATATATATATATATATATATATATATATATATATATATATATATATATATATATATATATATATATATATATATACATACATACATACATACATACATACATACATACATACAATTTTTGGCACAGAGTGACACAGAGTGTTGGACTGGATGGGCCATTGGCCTGATCCAACATGGCTTCTCTTATGTTCTTAGTGATTTATTTCCAATCACTATAAAATAGAATCCATGGGAGAGCTAAGCTATGGGATCAACTAGCTCTCAAATTAATTTCACTCACTCATGAATTGATTTCCAAGTAGATTTTATTGGGGTAGATGTCACATGGGTCTTAAACTAAGGAAACTAAGGTGCAGAAAAATAAAATCAGTGTGTCAAGAAACTGATCTTCCATCATACTGTTTGCATGTAAGTGTTTGTACCCTGGACTTATATTTTGTAAAAAGTAACATCCTTTCTTTGTGTTTCTTGGATGAGTATCCAGGACATTGTAAGTGGTGACAGTTCTGTATAGTCAGTCAGTCATATAGCATTCACCTGTTAACTGTGTTCACCTGGGAGCTGTCAAGTTAACTATCTGACAGTTGGCCATCTAACTTTAACAGATCAAGATCTAGATCATCATAGTAGCTCAATTGTTTAATTAACTGGACACAATGATAGGTTGTTTAATTAAGGGAATCACAGCCAACTTTGTATAAAGGAAGCCCAGTCAACACCATTCAAGGAGTGTTCAGGATCATCATCTGTTCATGCAGAAGCAAGGAGAAGAGAGATTCAGAAGCTCTGGGAGAAGCTTGATACTCTGCTAGAGGACAATGGATCTGAATGCTTTGGAGGGAGGTTTTTCCTTGAATTCCTCCTGAACTTCCACTAAGCTGATTGAGGACAGTGCTGCTGAGTTACTGTTGTCTTTATTGCAACCTTGAGCTAGGAGATGACTTTAAACAAGTGTTGGTGAGAGTAATTTAGAGAGATTTGTTATTCTGTGTTCCTTTGTATCCTGTACATTTCTTTTTCCCCTTACATGGAGTTTTTACTTTTTTCCCTCTTTTTTTTTGGTATGTAAATCTTATCTATATTTTGAATTGGAATGATTGTTGGTTCCATGGGCAGGCATAGCATTAATGAAAATAATTTCACTGCCCAAGGTAAAAGAATCCAGGGTCCCAGCCTCACTATTTACTAGCTATGGAACATTTCTGACCCCATCAACCAGTCCCCCATTACTCTCATCTAGCAGTGTTCTGAGGCCAATGCTGCAGTGGGGAGCAGATGAGGAGCCCCCTGTGGCAGAAGTTACCACCTCCACCTCCCTCAGGACAAACCCTGCCGCTGCCACTGTGCTCTTCCCTCCCTCTTGGAGCAGGCAAGCCCTGATGGGAGGCTGGCTTTCTGGGCTTTCCCACACCCTTGGCTTGCAGGGGATGGCCAGAAGAGGGCTGGTGGTGGGTGGGGTGGCAGAGGCTTGTAGGGAAGGGCAGTCAGGCCTCTGGGGTCTATAGTGTTTCGGGACAGGCTTTGCACTCCTCTGCTCTCCTGCTAACAGACTCTTCACACAGCCCCCAAGTGCAGCACAGGATCCCACCAGCTGGGAGGGAGGG